>NW_024070202.1:30064955-30664955 GCF_014754425.2 Oryx dammah | reverse complement strand
GCAATTGGCTTGATAAAAATGCAGCATTTGACTATTTGTTTTCAAGTTTTTTCTTTCTTCCTGATCCTCCACATTTACGTCTATCAATCTAGTGATTAGCAAAGCAAAGTTCTGGTAAAGGATGAAAATGCTGGTGCAAAAAGCCATGGAGCAAAACCTGTATTGTGCCAAATAATGATGCTGTGTTCATTTCAGTGTGTTTGTCAGCAAGTGCACATAGCGATTTTCATTATGAGCTTTTACTAGAAATAAATACGGGCCCAAATTTAGGGGAAAGTTGTTGCTTATTTCCTCTTCGTGGGAACCTCATTTGGCTACATCTTCAAATATGTGACTTTTATATTCTGTTGATACTGTTAGAGCCAGAAACCTACGGAGTAATTAGTTGAGGTTTTGTCTACACAGCACCAATATAAGCAAAGGAAAGTGAAAAATTCAGCCAAATAATTGGCTTTGTGTGTGGAGGTTCCTGCGTGACTTTAAATAGCCAGTTAGCTCTTTTCTGTTCACTAAAAAGAAAATGCATTTGCACTAATTGGCTCTTTCATCACCATGTGGACCACATTATCAGTAATTGGCCTAGGAGAGTTAAGTAAGTGCGTGAGAGTATTCCTTTGTGATGGAATGGGGACAAGAAGGAGGGAGAGGATGGCTGAGAAACAAGGGAAAAGATTAGCATGTTACACAGAAAGACCAAAGTGAGGGCTGGATTGAAGGCAGAAAGGCAACAAGCAAAGTCTACCACGTGTTAGCAGTACTGTCCTCCCTTCTTTATATTTGATTCTGTTCTCCTCCTGAATAAATTTTACAGAGTCGTAGTTCTTGACCTTTAGTATGATCACAGACACCTGGGAGACATGGTCAGAATGACATTGCTGGGTCCACCCTCAGAGTTTCTGCTATCATAAATATGGGATAGGGCTCAAGAAGTTGCATTTCTAAGAGGCTTCCCTGTGATTCTGGTACTGGTGTCCTTGAAACGGCACTCTGATAATCACTAAAGCATTTTTAAACATCAGCACAAAGAGGAACTGGTGGATGCAAGGCTGAGTCACTCGTCCAAGGTCACACATGTGCTGAGTAGGGAGTGCAGCTAAGACTGAAACTCATATCCCTCTAATTTCAAGTTCCATGCTGCCTCCTCAGAAACAGAGTTTGACAAAGACTTCATAACTAAGGCAAATGGCCTGCAAAAACCTTTGCCTTACTTCTTTATGGCACAAACACTGCTGATCTTGTTCCTGATATATTACTTCTCTGGTGTTCAAGAGCCCATTCTTACTCCCTATCCACCAGACCTTTAAATATTGGGGTTTCCCAGGACTCTACTCCTTAGCTTGCTTTCTTACTTTAGTAAGATACTATTTTGGTATATGAATGGTTGTCATTTTCCTGGTATTTGGTGAGTGACCATTGCTGCTGAGAGCTATATTTTAGGGACCTACTGCCTCTTGATGTGCTGGCACAAAAGAACCAAGAAAAAAGTAGTCAAATCTTTGGTTGTTGAGTTTCAAAAGCCACGGTTGAAGTGTGAAATTTAAAAAAAAATTCTTGAATATCTACATGACAGGTAGAGTGCTTATCTTATGGTCCTTGCTACATGAAGATGACCTAAATCTGTCAGATGGTAGCAGTGGGAAGATAGAGGAGTGACAAAGTGAACTTAACTTGGGATGGAGCCAGGATTTTAAAGGATCACATGTATTGAGTAGAGTCAATACCTAGAGACTCTTCAGCCTCCAATCCAGCAGGTCATAGTGGGGCCTGTGCCAGGGTCAGGAAGCCAAAGAGAGTGAATTAGTGACCCAGTCCACCTGGCAACCATCAGTTGATAGGCCCAAGAAGGTTCCCTATGATCCGCCTGCTAACTAGCAGAGAGAACACCACCTACTGATAGGAGGGGAACATCTCTCATTGGTTTCCCATATTGGACACTTGGTCCCCACACCTTGCTTAGTCCTCATTCTCCTCTCTAGCGGCCATTCCTTTCCGTGGCCCAGGAAACTTTTAAAAAGCATGATGAAAAGTGTTTTGAGCAGCCAGGGTGTGAATGCTGCTGAACAGAAAGTTATTGATATGGACTCATTAAGCAGAAATTATTTATTTATTTATTTGGCTGTGCTGGTCTTTGTTGCTGCAAGTGCTCTTTTCTAGTTGTGGTGAGTGTTGCAGGATATGGACTTTTCATTGCAGTGGCTTCTCTTATTGCAGAGTATAGACTCTAGGGCAGGCGTGCTTCAGAAGTTGTGCTTCCTGGGCTCTAGGGCACAGGCTCAACAGTTGTGGTACAAGGGTTTAGTTGTTCTGTAGCACATGGGATCTTCCCAGACCAGGGACCAGACCTGTGTCCCCTGCATTGGCAGGTGGATTCTTTTATCACTGAGTCACCAGGGAAGCCACATTAAGCAGAAATTCTGCATAATGTTGCAGCTCAAAGAGTCAGAAAGGGTTCCAATAGTTTGGATGACTGGCTAAAATAGGGACCAAAAGGTGGTCTATAGTAAGCAAACTAGAAATGCCAGATCTGCCTTTGTTTAGTGTAGAGGAAGAGATTCAGCTGCTTAGAAAGACTGGAATCTTAGACTGGATTTGTCATTTAAAACCAACTTACTCACCCTGGGAGGGTTCAGAAGGCATACCCTCTCAAGGCACAACTTTGAGAAATAAATTTGTGAGGGGAGCACTAGCATTCTTGAAGAGCTCTGTGACTGCTCTTCTCTAAAGGTCAGACCTTACAATGGATACTGCCATCAATGAAATGAGAAATCTAAATGCAATGGTAAGACTGGATCCTGGGAGGCTGGGGCCAAGTGGTTATACTCAACTGCCAAAGGAAAGATGGGCATGGTTATCATAATGAATAGCAGAGTCAAAGTAGTAGGAAGAATAGTTTGACTCCCATAGACCTATGGGGTGGGCCAGGTGATCATGGTATTCCTAGAAGCAAAACAGATAGAAAGCTTACTAAATCCTTAATCTATATGAGCCAAAAAGTTCTAGGTCAAGTGAACAAAAGTCTCAACTGAATCAAAAAAAACAAAGCCAAGGTCACTCAGTCAATTTCCAGACTTTTACCAGTTTACAGACCCGGAACCCCTTAAATGAAAGAGAGAGAGGCTTCCTTGAGGAAGTATGCTGATAAAAGTTTATGCCATTAATCTTTTCCCTGGCATTCCCCCATAGTGACCTATAATCTTTTATTAGGATAAATGTACACTGAGGAAAAAGAAGTACTCAGAACTTTTGGGAACACCTGGATACTAGCTCTGAACTGACATGAATCTTAGGAGACCTGAAAGATCACTGTTGTCCAACAGTCAAAGTATGGGCTAATGGAGGTCAGTGATCAATGGAGTTTCAGCCCAGGTCCATTTCAAAGTGGACCCAGTGGGTCCTTGAACCTATTCATCATACTACGCAATGGAACGCATAACTCAAATAGACATACTCAGCAAAAGGCAGAATCTCATTTGTTCCCTGAGCTTTGGGGTGAGGACTACTATAGTGGGGCCATTATGACCTGTGGAGTAAGGACTATTACAAGGAAAACAGTAGACCAAAATCAATAATCATTCATACAGGGACTGCAGAGATTAATGTCACCATCAAGGACTTAAAGGATGTAAGGGTGGTAATTCCCACCACATTCCCATTAAAGTCCCCTATTTGGCCTGTAAAGAAGACAGAAGGATCTTAGAGAATGACAGTGGATTCTCATAAGCTTAACCAGCTGGTGACTCCAACTGTGACTGCTGCACCAGATGTCGTTTCATTTCTTGAGCGAATTAACACATCCCACGGTAAGTGATATATATTATAGCTTTTGAACTGGTAAACCATGTTTTCTCCATACCTGCTAACAGAGACTACCAGAGCAGTTTTCTTTCACAAAGCAAGGCCAAAAACATACCTTCACTGCCCTACCTCAGAGAGAGATCAACTCTCCAGGCCTATATCATAACTTAGTTCCCAGAGATATTGATTGCCTTTCCGTTTCACAAAATATCACACTGGTACCTTATATTGGCAACATTATGATGACTGGAGCAAGAAGGAGCAAGAAGTAGCAACTACTCTAGATTTATTGGTAAAATATTTATGTACCAAAGGGTGAGAAATAAATCCAGCTAAAATTTAAAAACCTTCTACCTCAGTAAAATTTGTAGGGGTCCAGTGGTGTGGGGCATGTCAAGATATTCCTTCTAATGTAAAGGATGAGATGTTACACCTGGCTCCTCCTACAACCAAGAAAGGGGCACAATGTCTAGTGGAATTCTTTAAATTTTGGAGACAACAGATTCCTCATTTGGGTGTGTTGCTCTGGCCTACTTAAAGCATATGGAGGCTAAACAACATGTTTCTGAATAACCAACAGATCCAGAAGAAATAAAAAAGGACATCAAAATATGCATAGGAACAAATGAAAATAAAAACACAATGACTCAAAAACCTATGGGATTCAATAAAAGCAGTGCTAAGAGGAAGGTTTATAGCAATACAAGCCTACCTCAAGAAACAAGAAAAACATGGAATAGACAACCTAACCTTACACCTAAATCAACTAGAAAAAGAAGAAAAGAAGAATCCCAAAGTTAGTAGAAGGAAAGAAATTATAAAAATCAGAGCAGAAATAAATGAAAAAGAAATGAAGAAGACTATAGCAAAAATCAACAAAACTAAAAGCTGGTTCTTTGAGAAGATAAATAAAATAGACAAACCAAAACCATTAGTCAGTCTCATCAAGAATAAAAGAAAGAAGAATCAAATCAATAAAATTAGAAGTGAAAATGCAGAAAACACAACAGACAATACAGAAATACAAAAGATCATAAGAGACTACTATGAGCAATTACATGCCAATAAAATGGACAACTTTGAAGAAATGGACAAATTTTTAGAAAAGTATAATCTTTCAAAACTGAACCAAGAAGAAATAGAAAATCTTAAAGATCCATCACAAGTATTGAAATCAAAACTGTAATCAAAAATCTTCCAATCTTTAAGGGGAATTCTACTAAAAATTTAGAGAAGAGCTAACACCTATCCTATTTAAACTGTTCCAGAAAATTGCAGAGGAAGGTAAACTCCAAACACATTCTGAGCCCATTATCACCCTAATACCAAAACTAGACAAAGATGCCACAAACAAAGAAAACTACAGGCCAATATCTTGTTGAACAAAATCCTCAACAAAATTCTAGCAAACAGAATATTAAAATGCATGTTTAAAAGATCATATATCATGACCAAGTGGGCTTTATCCCAGGGATGCAAGGATTCTTCAATATTTGCAAATCAATCAATGTGATACACCATATTAACAAATTGAAAGATAAAAACCATATGATTATTTCAACAGATGCAGAGAAAAGCCTTTGACAAAATTCAACACCCATTTATGATCAAAACTCTCCAGAAAGCAGACATAGAAGGAACATACCTCAACATAATAAAAGTCATATATGGTAAACTCACAGCAAACATTATCCTCAATGGTGAAAACTGAAAGCATTTCCTGTAAAATCAGGAATAAGACAAGGATGCCCACTCTCACCACTACTATTCAACATAGTTTTGGAAGTACTAGCCACAGCAATTAGAGAAGAAAAAGGAAACAAAAGGAATCCAGATAAGAAAACAGAAGTAAAGTTCTCAGTGTTTGCAGATGACATGATCCTTTACACAGAAAACCCTAAAGATACCACCAGAAAACTACTAGAGCTAATCAATGAATATAGTAAATTTGCAGGATATAAAATTAATACACAGAAAGGCCTTGCATTCCTATACACTAATGATGAAAAAAACAGAAAGAGAAATTAAGGAAACAACCTCATTCACCACTACAACAAAACCAATAAAATGTTCAGGAATAAATTTACCTAAACAACCCCATTCCAGTACTCTTGCCTGGAAAATCCCATGGATGGAGGAGCCTGGTGGGCTACAGTCCAAGGGGTCGCTAAGAGTCAGACACGACTGAGCGACTTTACTTTCACTTTTCACTCTCATGCATTGGAGAAGGAAATGGCAACCCATTCCAGTGTTCTTGCCTTGAGAATCCCAGGGACAAGGGAGTCTGGTGGGCTGCCATCTATGGGGTCGCACAGAGTTGGACACGACTGAAGCGATGTAGCAGCAGTAGCAGCAAACAAACAAAAGACCTATATATAGAAAACTATAAAACACTGATGAAAGAAATCAAAGATGACACAAATAGATGGAGAAATATACCATGTTTGTGGATTGGAAGAATCAATATAATGAAAATGAGTATCCTACCCAAAGCAATCTATAGAGTCAACACAATCTCTATCAAGCTACCAATACAGAACTAGAACTAATAATTTCAGTGTGTATGGAAACACAAAAAACCCTCAAACAGCCAAAGCAATCTTGAGAAAGAAGAATGCCATGGGAAGAATCAACCTTCCTGACTTCAGACTATACTACAAAGCTACAGGCATCAAGACAGTATGGTACTGGCACAAAGACAGAAATATAGATCAATGGAACAAGATGGAAAGCCAAGAGATAAATCCATCACCTATGGACACCTTATCTTTGACAAAGGAGGCAAAAATATACAACGGAGAAAAGATAGTCTCTTTAACAAGTGGTGCTGGGAAAACTGGTCAACCATGTGTAAAAGACTGAAACTAGAACATTTTCTCATACCATACACAAAGATAAACTCAAAATGGATTAAAGATCTAAATGCAAGACTAGAAACTATAAAACTCTTAGAGGAAAACATAGGCAGAACACTCTATGACATAAATCACAGCAAGATCCTCTATGAGCCACCTCCCAGAGTAATGGAAATAAAAACAAAAATAAACAAATGGGACTTATTTAAATTTAAAGTCTTTTGCACAATGAAGGAAACTATAAGCAAAGTGAAAAGTCAGCCTTTGAAATGGGAGAAAATAATAGCAAATGAAGCAACTGAAAAAGAATTATTCTCCAAAATATAAAAGCAGCACAATTAGCTCAAAATCAGAATAAAAGAACTCCCAAACAAAATGTGGGCCAAAGAGCTAAACAGATATTTCTCCAAAGAAGACATACAGATGGCTAATAAATACATGAAAAGATGCTCAACATCACTCATTATTACAGAAATGCAAATCAAAACCACAATGAGGGATCACCTCACACCAATCAGAATGGGCACCATCAAAAAGTATACAAACAATAAATGCTGGAGAGGGTGTGGAGAAAAAGGAACTCTCTTACACTGTTGGTGGGAATGCAAACTGGACAGCCAGTGGAGATTCCTTAAAAAACTGGAAAAAGAACTGCCATATGACCAAGCAATCCCACTGCTGGGCATACATACCAAGGAAACCAGAATTGAAAGAGACGCACGTACCCAAATTTTCATTGCAGCACTGTTCACAAAAGCTAGGACATGGAAGCAACCTAGAGGTCCATTGGCAGATGAATGGATAAGGAAGTTGTGGTACATATGCACACCAGAATATTACTTGGCTATAAAAAAGAACACATCTGAGTCAGTTCTAATGAGGTGCATGAAATTGGAGCCTATTATACAGAGTGAAGTAAGTCAGAAAGAGAAACACCAATACAGTATATTCAGGAAGCAACAGTTAGAACTGGACATGGAACAACAGACTGGTTCCAAATAGGAAAAGGAGTACATGAAGGCTGTATATTGTCACCCTGCTTATTTAACTTATATGCAGAGTACATCATGAGAAACGCTGGGCTGGAAGAAACACAAGCTGGAATCAAGATTGCCAGGAGAAATATCAATAACCTCAGATATGCAGATGACACCAGCCTTATGGCAGAAAGTGAAGAGGAACTAAAGAGCCTCTTGATGAAAGTGAAAGAGGAGAGTGAAAAAGTTGGCTTAAGCTCAACATTCAGAAAACAAAGATCATGGCATCCAGTCCCATCACTTCATGGCAAATAGATGGGGAAACAGTGGAAACAGTGTCAGGCTTTATTTTTTGGGGCTCCCAAATCACTGCAGATGGTGACTGCAGCCATGAAATTAAAAGATGCTTACTCCATGGAAGAAAAGTTATGACCAACCTAGATAGCATATTCAAAAGCAGAGACAGTACTTTGCCGACTAAGTTCCGTCTAGTGAAGGCTATGGTTTTTCCTGTGGTCATGTATGCATGTGAGAGTTGGACTGTGAAGAAGGCTGAGTGCCAAAGAATTGATGCTTTTGAACTTGGTGTTAGAGAAGACTCTTGAGAGTCCCTTGGACTGCAAGGAGATCCAACCAGTCCATTCTGAAGGAGATCAGCCCTGGGATTTCTTTGGAAGGAATGATGCTAAAGCTGAAACTCCAGTACTTTCGCCACCTCATATGAAGAGTTGACTCATTGGGAAAGACTTTGATGCTGGGGGGGGATTAGGGGCAGGAGAAGGGGACGACAGAGGATGAGATGGCTGGATGGCATCACTGACTTGATGGACATGAGTCTGAGTGAACTCTGAGAGTTGGTGATGGACAGGGAGGCCTGGCGTGCTGTGATTCATGGGGTCGCAAAGAGTCGGACACGACTGAGCAACTGAACTGAACTGAACTGAATGCATATAAATGGAGTTTAGACAGTAATGATGATCCTATATGCAAGGCAGCAAAAGAGACACAGATGTAAAGAATAGACTTTTGGACTATGTGGGAGAAGGCAAGGGTAGTATGATATGACAAGATAGCATTGAAATGTATATTACCATATGTAAAATAGATGACCAGTGCAAGTTCAATGCATGAAGCAGAGCACTCAAAGCTGCTGACGGGGTGGGGAGGGCAGTGGGAGGGGGGTTCAGGATGGAGGACACATGTGTATCCATGGCTGATTCGTGTCAATGTATGGCAAAAACCACCACAATATTGAAAAGTAATAACTCTCCAATTAAAACAAATAAATTAAAAAAAATAAGTGACCTGAAAAGCTGTGAGTAGGGTCTGGAACAAGAGAAGGCTCTGTACCAGGTCCAGGTGCCAGCTGCTCTGCCACTAAGGTCCAGCAGATCCAAGAGTGCGTGAAGAGTGTGTAGTAGGCAGGCAGGGATGCTGTTTTGAGCTTTCAGCAGGCAGGCCCTATTGATGATTCACAACACAGACTCTCAGGATTTTGGACTAAAGTCCTGCCATTCTCTGCTGATAACTTCTCTCCTTTTGGGAAAGAGTTCTTGGTCAGCTACTGAGTCTTAGTAGAGATTGAACACTTAACTGTGGGCCACCATAGTTACTATGCAACCTGAACTGTTCATCATAAATTGATATTGATATCTGACTGAGCAAACCATAAAGTTGGGTATGTACAGCAACATTCCATCATCAAATGGAAGTAGTATATATGTCAGCAGGCCCAGGCAGACCCTGAAAGCACAAGTAAGTTACCTGATGAAGTGGCCCATGTTGTTTCAAATCCTTATAACAACAAAACAGGAACTGAGAAATCCTGCCTGCTTGGACTGTAATTAGTCTGTCATTCCAAATCATTGTTACAGTAATACAAGAACCAAGTGAGAAATAAACCAACCTGGCGGCTGCGACTGGTGCACTAAGCGTGGGTGAGAGAAGCTAACCCATGTCTGAGGTCAGGGGTAGAAGCTGGGAGGACCCCATGCCCAAAGGGTGGTGGCCAAGAGGAGTTACCCCATGTCAGAGGTCAGGGGCAGTGGCTGGGAGGAGCTACCCTGTGGCTGAACCAGGGGCGGCGGCCGAGAGGAGCTACCCCGCCTCCGAGGTCAGGGGCGGCGGCCGGGAGGAGCAACCCCACTTCCAAGGAGCCAAGAGTGATGGCTTTGCGGGCACAGGAGGGCCTAGAGGAGCTATCCCACGTTGACGGTCAGGAAGGGCCGTGGTGAGGAGATACCCCTCATCCAAGGTAAGGAGAAGCAGCTGCGCTTTGCTGGAGCAGCCATGAAGAGATACCCCACGCCCAAGGTAAGAGAAGCCCAAGTAAGATGGTAGGTGTTGCAAGAGGGCATCAGAGGGCAGACACACTGAAACCATACTCACAGAAAACTAGTCAATCTAATCACACTAGGACCACAGCCTTGTCTAACTCAGTGAAACTAAGCCATGCCCACGGGGCAACCTAAGATGGGCGGGTCATGGTGGAGAGGTCTGACAGAGTGTGGTCCACTGGAGAAGGGAATGGCAAACCACTTCAGTATTCTTGCCTTGAGAACCCCATGAACAGTATGAAAAGGCAAAATGATAGGATACTGAAAGGGGGACTCCGCAGGTCAGTAGGTGCCCAACACGTTACTGGAGATCAGTGGAGAAATAACTCCAAAAAGAATGAAGGGATGGAGCCAAAGCAAAAACATACCCAGCTGTGGATGTGACTTGTGATAGAAGAAAGGTCCAATGCTGTAAAGAGCAATATTGCATACAAACCTGGAATGTCAGGTCCATGAATCAAGGCAAATTGGAAGTGGTCAAACAAGAGATAGCAAGAGTGAACGTCAACATTCTAGGAATCAGCGAACTAAAATGGACTGGAATGGGTGAATTTAACTCAGATGACCATCATATCTACTACTGTGGGCAGGAATCTCTCAGAAGAAATGGAGTAGCCATCATGGTCAACAAAAGAGTCCGAAAGGCAATCTTGGATGCAATCTCAAAAACGACAGAACGATCTCTATTTATTTCCAAGGCAAACCTTTCAATATCACAGTTATCCAAGTCTATGCCCCAACCAGTAACACTGAAGAAGCTGAAGTTGAATGGTTCTATGAAGACCTACAAGACCTTTTAGAACTAACACCCAAAAAAGATGTCCTTTTCATTATAGGGGACTGGAATGCAAACGTAGAAAGTCAAGAAACACCTGGAGTAACAGGCAAATTTGGCCTTGGAATGAGGAATGAAGCAGGGCAAAGACTAATAGAGTTTTGCCAAGAAAATGCACTGGTCATAGCAAACACCCTCTTCCAACAACACAAGAGAAGACTCTACACATGGACATCACCAGATGGTCAACACCAAAATCAGATTGATTATATTCTTTGCAGCCAAAGATGGAGAAGCTCTATCCAGTCAGCAAAAACAAGACCGGGAGCTGACTGTGGCTCAGATCATGAACTCCTTATTACCAAATTCAGACTTAAATTGAAGAAACTAGGGAAAACTGCTAGACCATTCAGGTATGATCTAAATCAAAACCCTTACAGTGGAAGTGAGAAATAGATTTAAGGGCCTAGATCTAACAGATAGAGTGCCTGATGAACTATGGAATGAGGTTCGTGACACTGTACAGGAGACAGGGATCAAGACCATCCTCATGGAAAAGAAATGCAAAAAAGCAAAATGGCTGTCTGGGGAGGCCTTACAAAGAGCTGTGAAAAGAAGAGAGGCAAAAAGCAAAGGAGAAAAGGAAAGATATAAGCATCTGAATGCAGAGTTCCAAAGAATAGCAAGAACAGATAAGAAAGCCTTCTTCAGCGATCAATGCAAAGAAATAGAGGAGAACAACAGAATGGGAAAGACTAGAGATCTCTTTAAGCAAATTAGAGATACCAAGGGAACATTTCATGCAAATATGGGCTTGATAAAGGACAGAAATGGTATATAGACGTAACTGAAGCAGAAGATATTAAGAAGACGTGGCAAGAATACACAGAAGAACCGTACAAAAAAGATCTTCATGACCCAGATATCTAATCACGATGGTGTGATCACTCACCTAGAGCCAGACATCCTGGAATGTGAAGTCAAGTGGGCCTTAGAAAGCATCACTATGAACAAAGCTAGTGGAGGTGATGGAATTCGAGTTGAGCTATTTCAAATCCTGAAAGATGATGCTGTGAAAGTGCTGCACTCAATATGTCGGCAAATTTGGAAAACTCAGCAGTGGCCACAGGACTGGGAAAGGTGTTTTCATTCTGGTCCCAAAGAAAGGCAATGCCAAAGAATGCTCAAACTACCACACAATTGCACTCATCTCACATGCTAGTAAAGTAATGCTCAAAATTCTGCAAGCCAGGCTTCAGCAATACGTGAACCGTGAACTTCCAGATGTTCAAGCTGGTTTTAGAGAAGGCAGAGAAACCAGAGATCAAATTGCCAACATCCGCTGGATCATCTAAAAAGCAAGAGAGTTCCAGAAAAATATCTACTTCTGCTTTATTGACTATCCCAAAGCCTTTGACTGTGTGGATCACAATAAACTGTGGAAAATTCTGAGAGAGATGGGAATATCAGACCACCTGACCTGCCTCTTGAGAAATCTGTATGCAGGTCAGGAAGCAACAGTTAGAACTGGACATGGACTGGTTCCAAATAGGAGAAGGAGTACGTCAAGGCTGGATATTGTCACCCTGCTTATTTAACTTATATGCAGAGTACATTATGAGAAACGCTGGGCTGGAAGAAACACAAGCTGGAATCAAGATTGCCAGGAGAAATATCAATAACCTCAGATATGCAGATGACACCACCCTTATGGCAGAAAGTGAAGAGGAGCTAAAAAGCCTTTTGATGAAAGTGAAAGTGGAGAGTGAAAAAGTTGGCTTACAGCTCAACATTCAGAAAACAAAGATCATGGCATCCGGTCCCATCACTTCATGGGAAATAGATGGGGAAACAGTGGAAACAGTGTCAGACTTTATCTTTTTGGGCTCCAAAATCACTGCAGATGGTGATTGCAGCCATGAAATTAAAAGATGCTTACTCCTTGGAAGAAAAGTTATGACCAACCTAGATAGCATATTCAAAAGCAGAGACAGTACTTTGCCAACTAAGGTCCGTCTAGTCAAGGCTATGGTTTTTCCAGTAGTCATGTATGCATGTGAGAGTTGGACTGTGAAGAAGGCTGAGTGCCGAAGAATTGATGCCTTTGAACTGTGGTGTTGGAGAAGACTCTTGAGAGTCCCTTGGACTGCAAGGAGATCCAACCAGTCCATTCTGAAGGAGATTAGCCCTGGGATTTCTTTGGAAGGAATGATACTAAAGCTGAAACTCCAGTACTTTGGCCAGCTCATGCGAAGAGTTGACTCACTGGAAAAGACTCTGATGCTGGGAGGGACTGGGGGCAGGAGGAGAAGTGGATGACAGAGGTGAGATGGCTGGATGGCATCACTGACTTGATGTACGTGAGTCTGAGTGAACTCCGGGAGTTGGTGATGGACAGGGAGGCCTGGTGTGCTGTGATTCATGGGGTTGCAAAGAGTCGGACATGACTGAGCGACTGAACTGAACAGAACTGAACTGATACCATGATCTTATGCTCTGCTGGCCTAGAGGTCTTAGTTCCAAAGGGAAGAATGCTTCCACTGGGAGATACATAATAATTTTACTGAACTGGAAGTTAAGACAGCTGCTCCACCATTTTGGGTTCCTCAAGCCTATGAATCAACAGACAAATTGAGTTTATGTGCTGGCTGGGGTGGTTGGTCCTGACCAGGAAGGAAAATCCTACTACTCCACAGTGGAGATAAATAAAAGTATGTCTTGAATACAGGAGATCTTCTTGGGTATCTCTTAGTATTACTAGGATAGGAGTCACAGGAATACTGCAAGAGCCCAATCTAGATAGCACTATTAATGGCCCAGACCCTTAGGGTCTACCCTACTCCATGGAACTGAAACCAGCTGAGGTGCTTGCTAAATGCAAAGGAAATATAGAATGGGTAGTAAAAGAAGACTGTTATAAACACTAGCTAGGTATGACAAGTAGACAGAAACCAAGGACTATAATTATCATGAGTATTTCCTCCTTATTTGTCATGAATATATTTATGTATTGGTTTTCTTCCTTTTTTTATTCCTTTATCATGTGATATAAGATATACAGACTTTATATCACAGTATTTAAGTATTTTAAAATATAATTTTACATCATGGTATTTAAGCTGCATAATATCATGAAGAGTCAACACTACTCAAGGACTTTACCTCCTCTTTTGGGGGAGTTATTAGTTTGTGTGTTTGGTTCATTGTTGTTTCATCTTAAGCAGAATTATGATCATGTCACTGTCTTCATTTGGAGATTAAGTATGGTGAAGGAGATGCATATGAGTGCCAAATGACAAGTGGTAGACTTGTGCTGATTAATTGTATTTGTTGATTTGATGACCATGGAGTGGCAAGTATTTGGTCAAACGTAACTCTGGATGTTTATGTGAGGATCTTTTAAGTCAGTAGCCTTCCCTAGTGTGAGGCCATCTTGTATCATTTCCCTTTAGCATGAAAATTGCTTTTGCACTTTTAAATGCAGATCTGCTACTGATGAATTCAGTTTTGTGTATTTGGTTTAATTCAGTTTTGGTTCAGTATCTATTTATCTGACAATATATTTTATCTTCATTATGAAAGTACTTTCTCCTGGATGTAGAATTCTTAGTGAAAAATAACTTCCTTTAGCACTCTGAATATGTCATTTCACAGTCTTCTGATTGAAATGGCTTCAGATGATACATGAGCCGTTAATCTATATAACTTTAATCTAACCCAGCTTCCCTTGTAGCTCAGTCGGTAAAGAAAGCCTGCAGTGAAGGAGACTCGGGCTCGATCCCTGGGTTGGGAAGATCCCCTGGAGAAGGAAATGGCAACTCACTCCAGTATCCTTGCCTGGAAAATCTCATGGACAGAGGAGCCTGGTGGGCTGCAGTCCATGGGGTCACAAAGAGTCGGGCACAACTTAATCTAACCCACGGTTCTCCAATGTCTGGGTCCATGGAAAAGTTGTCTTCCACGAAACCAGTCCCTTGTGCCAGAAAGTTGCCAGAAAGGTTGGAGACTGCTGATATAATTGTTTCCCTGATGGAATGGTTTTTTTTTTTTTTTACCTGCTTTTAAGATTTTCTTTTATGCTTGCTTTTGGAAGTTTAACTATAACACTTTTGGGAGCAATTCTATGTTTATTACGTTTTGGTTGGGCATCTCTGACCAATGAATCTGTTTTCTCTATCCAGTTTTGGAAGTTTTCAGCCATTATTTCTTCAAATATTTTCTTTCATTTCTCTCTATGGAATTGCAGTTTTTATATGTTGCACCACTTGCCATGTCTCACAGGTTCTAAGATTTTTCATTTTTCTTTGAACTTTTTTCTCTTTGTTCTTCAAGTTACCTAATTTCTATTAACATCAATGAATGGATTCATCATTCTGTTTAATCTACTTTTTTTTCTTTATTGTTTTTATTTTTATTTAAAAATTACTTATTGCAGTGTAGTTGATTTGTAATATTGTGTTAGTTTCAGGTATACATGTGTTCAAAGTGACTCAGCTATATATATATATTTTTTGGATTATTTTCCATAATAGGTTATTATAAGATATTGAATATAGTTCCCTGTGCTGCACAGTAGATTCTTTTTTTTAATTAATTAATTTATTTATTTTTATTTTACTTTACAATTCATGCACAGTAGATTCTTGTTGCTTATTACTGTTTTTGTTTTAATCTACTATTGATCCCAGATAATGAATTTTTCCATTTGTAAAAATTTCCAGCTTTAGGATTTATTTTCTGTTGAGACTGCTGTTTACTCATTGATATTACATTTTCACTTAATTCTTTGAACACATGTTACTTTAATTTTTGAATATATAAATGCAGATATTGCTTTTAAGCCTTTAAATCTGAAATCCAGTATCTTGGCTCACTTGAAGTCACTTTCTACAGACTACATTTTTCTTAAATATAGATCTCATATTGCTCTTTGCTTGAGTAGTGATTTTTGGTTGAAAATTGGACATGATAGATGACATACTGCTGCAATTCTTATATTTTTCTAAAGACTTGAGTTTTTGATTTTGTAAGCAGTTAGCCTGCCTAGACAGTAACTGCAAGCCTTATCTTTCCTGTTGTATATAACAAGTAATGTTCCTGCCCTGTCCTTTTGGTCTTCCACCAGTGCTTTTTCAGCGTGGCTCCATGTCTGCACTGTATCTATATAATTTGGTAATCAGTCAAGGATGGGCAAGGATGGGCTCACCTTTGTGGTTTCCTTGTCTCTTAGACAAGGAATTTCAGGTTGTTCTTTTGGTCCTGTCCTCCATCTTCCCATACTTTGAGTCTGGGGGGGGTACACTTCAAATCTGTAAGGCTTCAGCTTTCTACTGCTAGAGCTCCTTCAGTTGTTATAAAAGAAGAAAGTATCAGACTCAAAGGTAAAGCCCTGTGTGAGTCTATTATGGAAGAGTCAATTCTTCTTTGATCTGTTTGATTTTGGGGGCTCTCCTTCCCCCCTGGGTCACTTGAGACACCCATGATGCATAATTAATACCGTCAGCCAGGGATTTTGGCAGTTCATAATCAGAATTTGGGTATTCGTCCTTTTGTAGCTCTCTTGTTGCTTGGGTTTTTCCTTTAACATTCCACCTGTTTTTATAGCCCTGAACTTTGATCTCTGACATTTTGAGCTGGTATGATTGCAATTTACACTATTTCTGTTTTCCACAATCATTGCTTTGGGGGTTGTTAAGCGCCCATAGACCAGAAAACTGCAAACTGAGAATTATCTTGCCCAAATGCAGTTTTTCAAAACTAAATCATCCAATGACTGCTATCTGCCTTTGGATGCTCTCTAGTGTCTTAATATTTTAAAATTCTATTAATTTTTTTTTTAATGTGGAATAGTTTCCACAATCACCAGTACTGGAAGTCTAGTGAGTTAGTTAATTTTTTAAAATATGCCCACCAGGGTGCTCTATATATTCATTCTCTGCATGGAAAACAGATAATCTTTTATTTACAAACCAACAAATTCTGGCACTGCACAAGAAGATTCATAGCATAAAACATTTCTAAGTTACTTAGATATATCTCAGAATTAATACTGGTCTTCAATTGAACATTTGAGTCTGATGCTATAGACCTTATAAGACTGCCTACTTTAATACAATAATCTCAATGTAGAGTTTATCAGGAAAATCTACTATTGACCAAGCTCTGCGCAAACGCCATTAAAAATAATTAGTCTTTAGATCACTTAGACTGAAGAAAATAGGGAAAACTCCTAGACCATTCAGGTATGACCTAAATCAAATACCTTACAATTATACAGTGAAAGTGAGAAATACATTCAAAGGATTAGATCTGATAGAGTGCCTGAAGAACTACAGACGGAGGTTGTGACGTTGTACAGGAGAAAGTAATCAAGACCATCTCCAACGAAAAGAAATACAAACAGGCAAAATGGTTGTCTGAGGAGACCTTACAATAGCTGAGAAGAGAAGAGAAGCTAAAAGCAAGGAGAAAAGGAAAAATGTACCAATCTGAATGCAGAATTCCAAAGAGAGATAAGAAAGCCTTCCTCAGTGATCAATGCAAAGAAATAGAGGAAAAAAATAGAATGGGAAAGACTAGAGATCTCTTCCAGAAAATCAGTGATATCAAGTGAACACTTCATGCAAAGATGGGCACAATAAAGGACAGAAATGGTATGGACCTAACAGAAACAGAAGATATTAAGAAGAGGTGGCAAGAATACACAGAAGAACTATATAAAAAAGGACTTAATGCCCTGGATAACCACAATGGTATGATCATTTATGCAGAGCCAGACATCCTGGAGGGTGATGTCAAGTGGGCCTTAAAAACATTACTATGATAAGCTAGTGGAGGTGATGGAATTCCAGCTGAACTATTTCAAATCCTAAAAGATGACGCTGTTAAAGTGTTACACTCAATATGCCAGCAAATGTGGAAAACTCAGTAGTGGCTACAGGACTGGAAAAGGTCAGTTTTCATTCCAACCCCCCAAAATACAATGCCAAATAATGTTCAAACTACTGCACAACTGCACTCATCTCACACGCTAGCAAAGTAATGCTCAAAATTCTCCAAGCCAGGCTTCAACAGTACGTGAATTGTAAAATTCCACATGTTCAAACTGGATTTAGGAAAGGCAGAGGAACCAGAGATCAAATTGCCAACATCCGCTGGATCACTGAAAAAGCAAGAGAGTTATGAAAAACATATACTTCTGCTTTATTGACTATGCCAAAGCCTTTGACTGTGTGGATCACAACAAACTGTGGAAAATTCTGAAAGAGATGGGAATACCAGACTACCTTACCTGCCTCCTGAGAAGTCTGTATGCAGGTCAAGAAGCACCATTTACAACCAGAGATGGAACAGTAGACTGGTTCCAAAATGGGAAAGGAGTACATCAAGGCTGTATATTGTCATCCTGCTTAGCTAAACATCATGAGAAATGCTGGGCTGGACAAAGCACAAGCTGGAATCAGGATTGCCGGGAGAAGTATCAATAACCTCAGATATGCAGATAACACCACCCTTATGGCAGAATTCGAAGAGGAACTAAAGAGCCTTTTGATGAAGAGAAAGAGGAGAGTGAAAAAGTTGGCTTAAAACTCAGCATTCAAAAAACTAAGATCACGGCATCCAGTCCCATCACTTCATGGCAGTAGATGGGGAAACAATGGAAACAGTGACAGACTTTATTTTTTGGGGCTCCAAAATCACTGCAAACGGTGACTGCAGCTGTGAAATTAAAAGATGCTTGCTCCTTGGAATAAAAGCTATGACAAACCTAGGCAACATATTAAAAAGCAGAGACATTACTTTGCCAGTAAAGGTCCATCTGGTCAAAGCTATGGTTTTCCCAGTGGTCATGTATGAATGTGAGAGTTGGACTATAAAGAAATCTGTGTGCTGAAAAACTGATGCTCTTGAACTGTGGTATTGGAGAAGACTCTTGAGGATCCCATGGACTGCAAAGAGATCAAACCAGTCACTCGTAAAAGAAATCAGTCCTGAATATACATTGGAAGGACTGATGCTGAAGTTGAAACTCCCAATACTTTGGCCACCCGATGTGAAGAACTGACTCACTGCAAACACCCTGATGCTTGGAAAGATTGAAGGCAGGAGAAGGGGATGACAGAGGATAAGATGGGTGATGGCATCACCGACGTGATGGACGTGAGTTTGAGTAAATTCCAGGAGATGGTGATAGACAGGCAGTCCATGGGGTCACAAAGAGTCAGAGATGACTGAGTGACTGAACTGAACTGAGATCACTTAGATTTTAGAATATAAAACAATGTATTTAAAACAATGTATTTATAGGGAGAATCTTTTCTTTTAAAGAGCTGGACTCTTTTTGACTATCAGAACAAGAGTATAAGGTATGATATTCTTCTAAAAAGAACAGCATCTTGGTTTCTTTAAACCATATTTTCTATTTGTGTAGAAACTAAGTCTTAGAAAATAGCCTTTAATAGGCAGACAGGACTAGTCATTTATGACAATGATCTGAATGAACTGGACAAGAAGGCAGATTACTACAGTCAAGATGAATGCTTTTATAATAAGGAAAGTTCTGCATCATTTGAGTAGTATTTCCCAATATGCCAAGCTACAACCATCTTAAACCACAGGATTTTCCAGTGCTGCTATAGCTTTATTGTTTAGTTGGTCCAGCATGCCAGAGCTCCCTGTCCTTCACCATCTCTCAGGGTTTGCTCAAGCTCATGTCCGCTGAGTCAGTGATCCCATCCAATCATTTCTTCCTCTGTTGTCCCCTTCTCCTCCTGCCTTCAATCTTTTCCAGTGTCAGGGTCTTTTCTGATGGGCTGGCACTTTGTATCAGGTGGCCAAAGTATTGGAGCTTTAGCTTCAGCATCAGTCCTTGCAATGAATTTTCAGGGTTGATTTTCTTTTGGATTGGCCAGTTTGATCTCCTTGCTGTCCAAGGGACTCTCAAGAGTCTTTTCCAGCAACACAGTTTGAAAGCATCAATTCATCGGTGCTCAGTCTTCTTTATGGTTCAATTCTCAAATCCATATATGACTACTAGAAAAACCATAGCTTTGACTATATGGACCTTTGTTGGCAAAGTAATGCCTCTGTTTATTAATATACTATCTAGATTTGTCATAACTTCTCTTCCTAAAGCTATCACTTTAGGGTTTTTCAATTTATAGATGTACAGAACTTGCATAGATCTAGATGTATAGCCTTGTGTGGACAATTGTACTTTATTTTCAATTTACTGCACTCAACATCTTGGTATCATCAACTTGAAGTAATTTTGAAACTACTGGTAAAATACTAATTCCATGCTCCCTTCCACCCAGAAATGATGAAGTCAGTTTTGCAACTTACTGTCACTGGAAGCAGCACAAGGCATATCTAAAGCCAGGTTAGTTACATGGATTTTAATAATGTCCAAACAGCTGTGTTAATTGTAGTATATGTCTCCTAGATTGTTTTAAAAACTGAAACTCCAAGTAACCTCAAATGTTCTAGAGTTCAGAGGTCAGCTTTTCCTTTAAGACTTAAACAACAATAATCACAGGCCCTATTCTACAGGTTATCAAGAAGAAGAGACATGTCCCCAAATGTTTATGAGGATCCCTGGTAGGGGCATAGAAACAACTGATGACACCAGTCTTGGAATATGACTGCACCCGTGGTTCATTAAAGATGATTCAAACAACTATAGGATAGTCTCTACAAAGCTGTCACTGTCTTAGGTACAAAACCAACACAAGTTACTCCTGAGGTATGTCAACTGAAAAACCAGCATTCATCTCTCACTTACAAAAATACAGAGAAATGGTAGTAAATTAAAAATACCTTCTTAATGAGATAATTGCCAAGAAAAAAGGCACTGTACGGTAGGCAGAGAAACAACTCTTAGTGGAGATATAATCTGTCTCCAATGAACATTCAAGAAGCTCAAAGAACTCCGCTTCACATCTCTGGGTAGAGAGGAGACTCAGAGAGAGCAAGGTAAACGTGAAGTAGTCATCTTCCTTACCAAAGAGCATGTCTCAGCCTTTACTTCTAATTTAAATGATTACTTCTATGAAGAAATGTAATAATAAGTGCCACAATACCCTTGCATTTTGGATTCTTGTGGCCTTATGTGACAAGCTTGATTCAGAAATGATTTATTGTGGAGAAAGTAGCACAAGGCAAAACATTCATCTGTAGCACAGAGTCTGGCAGAGGCAACATGACTCCCTAGCTGGCATCAGTGGGGCTCATCATTTGGGTGCAGTTTTCTGATTGTGGCACCCCACTCCAGTACTCTTGCCTGGAAAATCCCATGGACGGAGGAACCTGGTGGGCTCCAGTCCATGGGGTGGCGAAGAGTCGGACACGACCGAGTGACTTCACTTTCACTTTCCGATTATGGCAAGCACAGCATTCTAGGCAGGCTTGTTGTAGGATGTAGCTCTGTTATCGTTTCTCAACATGAATCTCTAGTTTTCTTCTAGAACATCTCCAGTAAGTTTATATTCTATCTATATTCCACAACAAATTCCTTTATTGAAACTAAAAAGGAAGGAATTCTGTTATTTACAACTGAGAATCCAGCTCATTACACTTGCCATCTCTTAGTATATCACCTGAATCTAATCTGCTACTCATTTATAATCCTGACAAATATTACTGGAAATCATATAACCAAGCTTGTCAAAGCAATAAGCTTAATATATATCTGGGTATCAAGTTCAGTGACATGTCAGTGTTTCTCTCTTTCAGAAAAAGGACATAGTTTTTTAATATTACTTTTGTAGCTTTACTCTGAAATCTATTAACACTTTAAAAATAGTTCAGGGAACTGATGGTTAAAGATACACAGAAAAAGCAGTAATTACTTTAATAAAATTGGAGACAGAATAGTGAAATATATACACTAAAATCCTCTAGATCTAAGGGGTAAGGAAGTGTTTATATGAAACAAAAATTGAAAATATCCAAACATATTTTCCAGGTTCTAAAATCAAAATATAATTTAAAAGTTATTTCTTACAAAATATATTCTTGTTAAAGAGCATTATTATATTATTTATCACAATCATAGTACTGCCCATAAGATAAATTATACATAAATTGGGATATACACTATAGGGTCAATATTAAGACATCATAGTCTGAAGATTCCAAATCCCAAATACACTGGCATCAGTAGCTCATTGTAAAACTAGCACTGTATAATTACTAACTTCTGACTGAATGTGGAAAGCAGAGTCAACATGGACAAACAGAGTATGTGGCCAATATTTAACAATAATTTATTCTATATAAAGTTAATAAAGATTAGGTATGAATACTAGTATTAAGATGGGTATATATTTCCTTTTCTCCTTTACCTTTTGATTCTCTTCTTTTCTCAGCTATTTGTAAGGCCTCAGACAACAATTTTTCCTTTTTGCATTTCTTTTTCTTGGGGATAGTCTTGATCACTGCCTCCTGTACAATTTCTTGAACCTCCATCCATAGTTCCTCAGGCACTCAGTCTATCAGATCTAATCCCTTAAGCCTATTTCTCACTTCCACTGTATAATCGTAAGGGATTTCATTTAGGTCATATCTGAATGGTCTAGTGGTTTTCCCTACTTTCTTCAATTTAAGTCTGAATTTGGCAATAAGGAGTTCATGATCTGAGCCACAATCAGCTCCTGGTCTTGTTTTCGCTGACTATATAGAGCTTCTCCATCTTCGGCTGCAAACAATATAATCAATCTGGTTTTGGTACTGACCATCTGGTGGTGTCCATGTTAGAGTCTTCTCTTGTGTTGTTGGAAGAGGATGTTTGCAATGACTAGTGCATTCTCTTGGCAAAACTCTGTTAGCCTTTGCCCTGCTTTATTCTGTATTTCAAGGCCAAATTTGCCTGTAACTCCAGGTGTTTCTTGACTTCCTACTTTTGCATTCCAGTCCCCTAAAATGAAAAGGACATCTTTTTGGGGTGTTAGTTCTAAAAGGTCTTGTGGGTCTTCACAGAACCATTCAGCTTCAGCTTCTTTCAGCATTCCTGGTCATGGCATTGACTTGTGGGTTACTGTGATATAGGATGGTTTGCTGTGGCAATGAACAGAGATCACTCTGTCATTTTTGAGATTGCAAGGAGAGATAAAAAAGCCTTCTCAGTGATCAATGCAAAGAATTAGAGGAAAACAATAGAATGGGAAAGACTAAATATCTCCTCAAGAAAATTAGAGATACCAAGGGAACATTTCATGCAAAGATGGGCACAATAAAGGACAGAAATGGTATAGACCTAACAGAAGCAGAAGATATTAAGAAGAGGTGGCAAGAACACAGAAGAAGTATACAAAAAAGATCTTCATGACCCAAATAATCATGATGGTGTGATCACTCACCTAGAATCAGACATCCTGGAAAGTGAAGCCAAGTGGGCCTTAGGAAGCATCACTATGAACAAAGCTAGTGGAGGTGATGAAATTCCAGCTGAGCTATTTCAAATCCTAAAAGATGATGCTGTGAAAGTGCTGTACTCAATATGCCAGGAAATTTGAAAAACTCAGCAGTGGCCACAGGACTGGAAAAGGTCAGTTTTCATTCCAATCCCAGAGAAAGGCAATGCCAAAGAATGCTCAAACTGCCACACAACTGCACTCATCTCACATGCTAGCAAAGTAATGCTCAAAATTCTCCAAAACAGGTTTCAACAGTACGTGAACTGTGAACTTCCAGAAGTTCAAGCTGGATTTAGAAAAGGCAGAGGAACCAGAGATCAAATTGCCAACATCTGTTGGATCATCAAAAAAAAAGAAAGTTCCAGAAAAACACCTACTTCTGCTTTATTGACTATGCCAAAGTCTTTGACTGTGTGGATTACAAAAAACTGTGGAAAATTCTGAAAGAGATGGGAATACCAGACCACCTAACCTGCCTCTTGAGAAACCTGTATGCAGGTCAAGAAGCAACAGTTAGAACTAGACATGGAATAACAGACTGGTTCCAAACTGGGAAAGGAGTACATCAAGGCTGTATATTGTCACCCTGCTTATTTAAGTTATATGCAGAGTACATCATGAAAAATGCTGGGCTGGATGAAACACAAGCTGGAATAAAGATTGCCAGGAGAAATATCAATAACCTCAGATATGCAGATGACACCACCCTTATGACAGAAAGCAAAGAAGAACTAAAGAGCCTCTTGAAGAAAGTAAAAGAGGAGAGAGAAAAAGTTTGCTTAAAACTCAACATTCAGAAAACAAAGATCACGGCATCTGGTCCCATCACTTCATGGCAAATAGATGGGGAAACAATGGAAACAGTGACAGACTTTATTTTTTTGGTCTCCAAAATCACTGCAGATGGTGACTACAGCCATGAAATTAAAAGACGCTTGCTCCTTGGAAGAAAAATTATGACCAACCTAGACAGCATTTTAAAAAGCAGAGACATTACTTTGCCAAAAAAGTCTGTTTAGTCAAAGCTATGGTTTTTCCAGTGGTCACGTATGGATGTGAGAGTCGGACTATAAAGAAAGCTAAGCGCTAAAGAATTGATGCTTTTGAACTGCGGTGTTGGAGAAGACTCTTGAGAATTCCTTGGAATGCAAGGAGATCCAACCAGTCCATCCTAAAGAAAATCAGTCCTGAATATTCACTGGAAGGACTGATGCTGAAGCCGAAATTCCCAATACTTTGGCCACCTGTTGCAAAGAACGGACTCATTTGAAAAGATCCTGATGCTGGGAAAGTTGAAGGCAGGAGGACTCGGGGACAACAGAGGATGAGATGATTGGATGGCATCACTGACTCTATGAACATGAGTTTGAGTAAGCTCCGGGAGTTGGTGATGGACAGGGAGGCTGGTGTGCTGCAGTCCATGGGGTTGCAAAGAGTCGGACATGACTGAGTGATTGAACTGAACTGAACTAGTGTTAAAAACAAAAGGGAGGGCTTCCTTGGTGGCTTAGTGGTAAAAATCTACCTGCCAATGAAGAGACACGAGCTGGATCCCTGATATGGGAAGATCCCACACGCCACGGAGCAACTAAGTTCGTTTGCTGTAACTATTGAGACCATGCTCTAGAGCCTGGGAACTACAACTGCTGAGCCCACTTTCTGTGATTACTGAAACTCACATGCCTTTGAGCCCATGCTCTGCAACATGGAAGGCCACTGCAATAAGAAGCTCACTCACCTCATTTAGAGAGTAGACCCTACACACTGCAGCTAGAGAAAGGATGCACAGCAATGAAGACCCAGCATAACCAAAAGTGAAAAAATGAATTTTTTTTCAAAAAGGGAAATCTTCACTATATAGGATAAATAAAAACTTAAATTTACTTTAAGAAAGAAATACAGATTAATAATGATACTGTGGAGACTACAGAAATGCTATAGCCAACTCTGTGTAGGTTTCGTTCCAGTATTTACTTTGTAGATAGTTTTTAACTATTTATTTTGTTTTTATATATAGAAATAAGTACATGAGAATTTTATGAGTTGTTTCCTTTGCTTAATTTTATAAGCACTTTTTTTATTTTTAGACATTCATATAATTTTAAAAGTTTATAATATTCCAAGTAGCACCCAATGGTTTGAGTTATTCCAATATTCACTATTACCCAAATTGGGTTGTTTTCAGTTTTACGGTAATATAAATAACTATATAACAAACATCTTTGTGCACATAGCTATTTTTCAAATTTAGGATTTGTTCTTTAGAAGACATTCATGGAATAGTAATTAGTGAAATTTCTTGATTAAAATTAGCTAAAATCTTTCAAAAACAAATATTCCAAATTACACTCCCCTGGAAGTACCAGGTCTCTTGATTAATAACCCCAAAGAACAAACCAAATCACTGACAGTGAAATAAGGTGGTGGAGGGGCAACTGTATCACATTGATTTAATCTGAATTTTGTAATTATTAGTGAAATTGAATATTTTTTTTCCAGATATTAACTAGTTGAAGCATCTCTTTCACAAATTACACTTTTTAATCATTTATTGACTGAGGTGATGGTGGTAGTTAAAAAATTTTTTTATGAAGATGAAATTTTCATTTGTAACCTTAGACAAGGTCACAGGTAGATGAGGCATATGTAGGTCCCTGAGCCCAAGTAACAGCTGGAGACATATGTGCTGATTAAACAGAAGTCAGAGCAGCAGCATAGATCAAAGAGATGAAGATGTAAGGAATAAAGAAAGGCCTATGTCCAAAGCTAGTTTATTGGTATTCCTGTGGCTTCATAAAGGCATTAAACTGATTAATATTTTTGGGTGCTTCATCTTGAAGTGGCACTGTAGTGTGATGGAAACGGTGTTAAAGTTGAGGAAGAATTCTTCAGTATACACAAATCAATCAATGTGATATACCATATTCACAAACTGAAAGATAAAAACCATATGATCATTTCAATAGATGCAGAGAAAAGCCTTTGACAAAATTCAACACCCATTTATGATCAAAACTCTCCAGAAAGTAGGCATAGAAAGAACATACCTCAATTTAATAAAGGCCATATATGACAAAACCACAGCAAACATTATCCTCAATGATGAACAACTGAAAGCATTACCTCTAAAATTAGGAATAAGACAAGGGTGCCCACTCTACCACTACTGTTCAACATCATTTCCAAAGTCCTAGTTAGCTACAGCAATCAGAGAAGAAAAAGAGATAAAAGGAATCCAGGTTGGAGAAGAAGTAAAACCCTCACTGTTAGCAGATGACGTGATTCTCTACATAGAAAACCTAAGGATGCCACCAGAAAATTACTAGAGCTAATCACTGAATATAGTCAAGTCACAGGATATAAAATTAATACACAGAAATGCCTTGAATTCCTATACACTAATAATGAAAATTCAGGAAGAGAAATTAAAGAAACAATCCCATTTACCATTGAAACAAAAAGAACACAATATTCAGGAATAAATTTACCTAAAGAGAGAAAAGATCTGTATGCAGAAAACTATAAGACACTGATGAAGCAATCAAAGATGATACAAACAGATGGCGAGATATACCATGTTCTTGGATTAGAGAAATCAATATGGTGAAAATGACTTTACAACCCAAAGCCACCCACAGATTCAATGCAATCCCTATTAAATTACCAACAATATTCTTTACAGAACTAGAACAAATGATTTCACGATTTGTATGGAAACTCAAAGCATCCTGAATATCCAAAGCAATCTTGAGAAAGAAGAATGCAACTGGAAGAATCAACCTTCCTGACTTCAGACTGTACCACAAAGCTACAGTCATCGAGACAGCATGGTACTGGCCCCAAAACAGAATTACAGACCAATGGAACAAGATAGAAAGCCAAGAGATAAATCCATGCACCCATGGGCACCTTATCTTTGACAAAGGAGGCCAAAATATACAATGGAGAAAAGACAGTCTCTTCAATAAGTCGTGCTGGGAAAACTGGTCAACCATGTGTAAAAGAATTAAATTAGAACATTTCCTAACATCATACACAAAAATAAACTCAAAATGGATTAAAGATCTAAATGTAAGACCAAAAACTATAAAACTCTTAGAGGAAAACAGGCAGAGCACTCTCTGACACAAATAACAGCAAGATCCTCTATGACCCACCTCCCAGAGTAATAGAAATAAAAACAAAAATAAACAAATGAGACCTAATTAAACTTAAAATATTTTGCACAATGAAGGAAACTATAAGCAAGGTGAAAAGACATCCCTCGGAATGTGAGAAAATAACAGGAAATGAAACAACTGACAAAGAATTAATCTCCAAAATAAACAAGCAGCTTATGCAGCTCAATACCAGAAAAACAAGCAATCCAATCTAAGAGTAGGCAGAAGACCTAAACAGACATTTCTCCAAAGCAGACATACAGATGGCTAAAAAACATATGAAAAAATGCTTATCATTGCTCATTATTAGAGAAATGCAAATCAAAACTACAGTGAGGTATCATCTCACACTGGTCAGAATGGCCAGACCACCATCAAAAAGTCTACAAATAATAAATGCTGGAGAGAGTGTGGAGAAAAGGGAACCCTCCTATACTGTTGGTGGGGATACAAATTGATACAGCCACTATGGAGAACAGTGTATGGAGATCTCTTTAAAAATTAGAAGTAAAATTACTGTATGGCCCAGCAATCCCACTATTGGGCATATACCCTGAGGAAACCATAATTGAAAAAGAAACATATACCCCAATGTTCATTGCAGCACTATTTACAATAGCTAGGATGCAACAGCAACCTAGATCTCCATTGACAAATGAATGGATAGGGAAGTTGTGGTACATACACACAATGGAATATTACTCAGCTATAAAAATGAGCGCATTTGAGATGTAATGAGGTGGATGAACCTAGAGCGTATTACACACAGTGAAGTAAGTCAGAAAAACAAATATTGTATATTAACACGCGCACACACACACACACACACACACAGACACATATATATGGATTCTAGAAACATAGTACTGATGATCCTACTTGCAGGGCAGTAAAAGAGACACAGATATAAAAAACAAACTCTTGGTCACAGTCGGGGAAGGAGAGAGTGGGGTGATTTGAGAGAATAGCACTGAAACATAAACATTAGCATATGTAAAACAGCATTGGGAGTTTGATGTATGATGCAGGGAACCCAAAGCGGGTGCTCTGTGACAACCTAGAGGGGTGGATGGAGAGGGTGGTGTGAGAGGAGTTCAAGAGAGAGTGGACATATGTATACCTATGGCTGATTCATGTTGATGTATGGCAAAAACCATCACATTATTGTTAAGTAATTATCCTCTAATTAAAAATGTTTAAATGCCAATAAAAAAGTGTGAAAGTTGAAAGACAAAGTCTCAGTTTTATCTTTTAGACAAGGGTCTATATATTGTAGATAGCACAAATGGCAGTAGAGTCTATTTCTACAGTCACAACATATATTGTGTATATATTGCAATGTGCTTCTGCACTTCCTTCCATTAGAGGAGTCTATTTTTCTAACACTTGAATTTGTGGTTTGCCACTTAACTTGCTTTGGCCAATGGCTTATTAGCAAGCATTGGCAAACAAATACAGATGGTGGGCATCACTGTACGTTTTTGAGCAGACTAGAGATGTTTCCTGGAGGAGGAAATGCAACCCACTTCAGGATTCTTGCCTGGAGAATCCCACGGACAGAGGAGCCTGGTGGGCTGCAGTCCATGGGGTCGCAAGGAGTAGAACATGACTGAGCGACTGAGCACAGAGATGTTTAAACCAGTTTTTAAGGCAACTCTGATAGCAGTATACTACAAAGGAGGGGAAAGATTGGAGGCAGGGGGCCCATCAGGAGATACTGGAGATGTAAGTAAAAGGAGTATCTGCAGACAGGCAGTATAGATGGCATTACCTCTGAAGGTAGAGATACAAGTTATTTTAGAGGTAGGATTGATGGGGATTTAGAAATCCATCAGATAGGTGGGGTTAAGGAGAGAAATCAACCCTGAATATTCATTGGGAGGACTGATACTGAAGCTCCAATACTTCAGCCACCTGATGCGAAGAGCTGACTTATTAGAAAAGACTGATGCTGGGAAAGATTGAAAGCAAAAGGAAAAAGAGGTTGCAGAGGATGAGAAGGTTAGATAGCACCATTGGCTCATGGATATGAATTTGAACAACTCCGAGAGAGCAAATTTGTTGAGGACAGAGGAGCCTGGTCCATGGGGTTGCAAAGAGTTGGACACAACTTAGCAACTGAATAACAACAAGGAGAGAACTGAGTCAAAGACAACATCAGTTTCTTAACAATGGTATGTACTGGCAGAGCAGTGCTGCAGGACTGAGGTGCCAGCAGGTCATTCATCTGGAGATAAACAGCAGGCAATGAAGATGATGCTATGGACACATATTTTCCAGCCGGCTTGCTTGATTTTGCTATGTGCCTGCTTGGTTATTTTATTCTAGGATTCAAATGTTCAAAGGACATTTGTGGGGAAAGAAGCCATCATTATAATTCCAACTTACATTTTAATTTTTTCTATGGTTTTGATATTAGGGCTAATCTATTTTCTTCATTACTGTGTAATATTAACCTAATAATTATATGGCACTATAGAATAAATAAAATTTATGCCACAGAACTTATTATTCATTGAGTACCTATGGGAGAGGAAAGACAAGTAAACAGTAATGATCACAGTTAGGGTAGTCAGATTTAGCAAATAAAAGTATAGGACATCAATTAAAAGTGAACTTCAGATAAAAAGTCACATAATTAATCTACCTATGATAAGTAATTATTCTGTCCCATAGAATATTTGGTGCATACTTATTAATCTCTTTTTTTTAATCTGAAATTCAAATTTAACTGAGAGACCTGCATTTCATTTGGTAGTGCTACCTGAGATGTCTTTTATGGAACATTTCTCTCTGAAATGCTGATGCATATTAAGTGGAAAAAGTGTTCTATGGACTAAAAATTAGGAAAATGCTGGAAACAGCAAGATGAAATAGAGTTCCATTCTTTCAGGACCTCTCAGAACTTTAAATAAACTATTACATATAGTAAGTCTCCTAAAGCAAGATAGTATTCAGCATTTTCCACCTTTTATTTGACCAGATGTTTTCTTGATGTTTTGCAGATATTGTATGTATGGAGGATAGCTGTTAACCTATTTGTGTCTCCACCAGTGTAAGTAATAGGTGGTGTGATGTGGTCAACATGACAGAGGATACAGATATTTAAAATCTATATTCAAGTCCCAGGCCCACCAATCACTGGATGTTTGAAATGGAGCATATCATCAAACTTGTCTGAGTGGCACTTTCTCTTCTAGACATACCAAAACACCTAATTCAAGAGGAGTCTTCTGAGGTTTGGAAGACACAGCACAGGAGAGCACTTTGCATACTGAGAAGCCCAATACAAATGCCAAAAACATTATAACAAGAGGAGAGAAATAAAACAAAGGATCAGACCCAAGAAGGAACTTCCCAACAGGGCCTTGAGCTTCCCATTTGTCAGTGCACCTGTCCCTGGGGTCACCTGGCCATAAGATGTTGTCTGGTTTACTGCATTTTACTCAGCCAACAGAGCTTTGTCAACACCTGCTACTACAGGGTGTTTGCAGATTGTGCTGTTTGGAAGGAGCTTCCATCTCATGATTGTGACTGAAAGTTGCTATCAGGGACTGATTTCACCCATTTCTGTCCCTGAATCTGTAGCGGCATTTAGGAGGATTGATAAGAACACAAAGGAAGCAGCCTCTCTGATTCTCTGAAAGTCATTTTAATTTACTTGTTTCCATTAATTATTTATTTCAGTTGACTGCTCATCATTGTCATAACAACTGTAGTTCTTTCTGTGCAAAACTCAAAACAGAATTTTGAGGGATGGTCAGCTTCTTATAAGCAGCTAGAAACTGATGGGAAATAGAAAGAGAGATAAAGCAGAGTCACGGGAGACAGAGGGGCTTACTTGAATATGAGGGATCCTTATGAAACTATTTTCACTAATAAATGATTATTTGTAATAATTCTTCAAACCTAATATTGGTAAATCAGCTATTTGTTAATGGCTTTTAGGAAAATCTAGAACCAGACAGAAATATTAACAAAGATTGTTCATAATATGTTTGTTGGAAGTGAGTTTTCTTTTGTTGGAAGGCACCTGAATCATCCATTTTGGTTTTATTGAACTTTGAATAAAGTCTTTTTCTAGTTTCCAGAGGAAACTCCTTGCCCCCAAGATAGAATAAGTGATAGCAGTATATATGTGAGTACATTTTTAAGACATTCAGTTCAGTTCAGTTCAGTCGCTCAGTCGTGTCCGTCTCTTTGTGACCCCATGAATAGCAGCATGCCAGGCCTCCCTGTTCATCACCAACTGCCGGAGTTCACTCAGACTCATGTCCATCGAGTCAGTGATGCCATCCAGCCATCTCATCCTCTGTCGTCCCCTTCTCCTCCTGCCCCCAATCCTTCCCAGCATCAAAGTCTTTTCCAATGAGTCAACACTTCGCATGAGGTGGCCAAAGTACTGGAGTTTCAGCCTTAGCATCATTCCTTCGAAAGAAATCCCAGGGCTGATCTCCTTCAGAATGGACTGGGTGGATCTCCTTGCAGTCCAAGGGACTCTCAAGAGTCTTCTCCATCAACACCGTTCAAAAGCATCAATTCTTCAGCGCTCAGCCCTCTTCAAGTCCAACTCTCACATCCATACACGACTACTGGAAAAACCATAGCCTTGACTAGACAGAACTTAGTCGGCAAAGTAATGTCTCTGCTTTTCAATATGCTATCTAGGTTGGTCATAACTTTCCTTCCAAGGAGCAAGCGTCTTTTAATTTCATGGCTGCAATCACCATCTGCAGTGATTTTGGAGCCCCCCAAAATAAAGTCTGACACTGTTTCCACTGTTTCCCCATCTATTTCCCATGGAGTGATGGGACCGGATGCCATGATCTTCGTTTTCTGAATGTTGAGCTTTAAGCCAACTTTTTCATTCTCCTCTTTTACTTTCATCAAGAGGCTTTTTAGTTCCTCTTCACTTTCTGCCTTTAGGGTGGTGTCATCTGCATATCTGAGGTTATTGATATTTCTCCAGGCAATCTTGATTCCAGCTTGTGTTTCTTCCAGTCCAGCGTTTCTCATGATGTACTCTGCATAGAAGTTAAATAAGCAGGGTGACAATATACAGCCTTGATGTACTCCTTTTCCTATTTGGAACCAGTCTGTTGTTCCATGTCTACTTCTAACTGTTGCTTCCTGGCCTGCATACAGATTTCTCAAGAGGCAGGTTAGGTGGTCTGGTATTCCCATCTCTTTCAGAATTTTCCAGTTTATTGTGATCCACACAGTCAAAGGCTTTGGCATTAAGCAACACCAAATCAGGAAAGAGACAAGACAATACTGATTCCCAAGTACATTTCTAAAGAGAAATGTGGGGATTTCAGGTTTCTTTTGATTATTAAGGTCTATATGGCTTATTTCTGAAAACTTTTCACATGTTAACTACACTGCCCTCCCATCATTTAATTCTGACTCCCAGTTGATTTGAGACTCTGTGAAGGTTCTATTGTCTGGGAAATGATTGCTAATGGTGATACTCGGGGATTTCTTCTTCTGAATGCTATTAGTGACCTAACAGAAAAGGGCGTGATTTAACTTGCCAGCTAAATGCGTAACTGTAGCTGCGTAGAACAAATCAAGAGAGCATTTGCTACAAGTTGGCATCCATGTGACCTTTAACATTTTAGTGATATATGGGTGCTGTGAACATAACTGAACTATAACCAAGAGAAAAGAATTTATCCTCTCTCCTCAAGGTATCAGACTCCTAAGAGCATTATCTCACCCAATTTGTTAACAGTAAGAGCTTATTACAGTAAGAACTTGCAAAAGGATGATAGAATGAAAGAGTTTTAATGTATTCTGCCAAAGGGAAATTTACCATCTGGCTGTCTTCATGAATCACATATGCCGAGAATAATATTTTAGAAGATACTGACAACAAGACACAGTAATTTGTAAATGAATATTACTGATGCTGCCCTTTTTAAAGCAATCTGAGGAATAAATCAGTATACAACAACTATAGGATTACAAGTCAAAGACTTGAAATAGGAGAATAATGAAGTATATTACTGGTTTTTTTTGTAATTGTAATAAAGATCCCAAATCTTTAAAATGTAATTACTTTGATGCAAATTTCACTGTTTCCATATGCATCCTCTCAATGTTCTCCACAAAATAGGTAGGATAGGAAAATATATCATGAAGCCAAGACTACAAAAAAAGTCTCACTGGCAAACACTGTCAGGCAATTAAAGACCACAGAAATATGTCATTCGTTTGACTTCTCAGAAAGTGTTCCCTACAGCACAAATCTTGAAAGTGTAATTAATGGAAGGCTTCAATTTTCAATACATATAGCTAGGTCTAAAGACATGATTTTAACTTTTAGAAAAAGTAAAACATAATTTATTTATTTATTTTTAAATTTTATTTTATTATTATTTTTTTAAACATAATTTAAAATTGTGGAAACTCAGTTAGGACTTTGGGGATAAGCAAATATTTTCTAGCAGTAGTCTGACAATATTCTTGCTTTTAGTTCAGTTCAGTTCAGTTGCTCAGTCATGTCTGACTCTGCGCTTCCATGAATTGCAGCACGCCAAGCCCCCTTTCCCTCACCAATTCCTGGAGTTCACTCAAACCCATGTGCATCGAGTCGGTGATGCCATCTAGCCATCTCATCCTCGGTCGTCCCCTTTTTCTCCTGCCCCCAATCCCTCCCAGCATCAGAGTCTTTCCCAGTGAGTCAACTCTTCACATGAGGTGGCCAAAGTACTGGAGTTTCAGCTTTAGCATCATTCCTTCCAAAGAACACCCAGGAATGATCTCCTTTAGAATGGACTGGTTGGATCTCCTTGCAGTCCCAGGGACTCTCCAGAGTCTTCTCCAACACCACAGCTCAAAAGCATCAATTCTTTGGCACTCAGCTTTCTTCACAGTCCAACTCCCACATCAATACATGACTACTGGAAAAACCATAGCCTTGAGTAGATGGACCTTTGTTGGCAAAGTAATGTCTCTGCTTTTTAATATGCTATCTAGGTTGGTCATAACTTGCCTTTCAGAGATTATAAATTTAAAATGAAAACTATTCATAGTTGATGAAAACTAAGAAATACACATGCTTTTTCTTATTTGTTTGGAAAGTGTATTAAAGAAATGTAAGAAAAGAAGAGTCTCATAGACAGTGACAATTCTTCTATCATAAATTGGATGATTTAAACCTGATTATATGTGGGCTGAGAATCTAAATTTTAAATGCCTTTCTCTTCTCAGTGTCAGTGATGGTTCTAATATTGCCATACTATCCTGTGGTTGGTAAAGGATCATGAAGAAGTTTTTCTAATGATGGAGGGATTACAAGAAACTCAAATTTGTGGTCAGTGAGGAGGAGGACCAACAACTGCCACTTTCCAAAACAAGAAGTATATATCTTACTTTTCTGACAATTAAGAGGAAATTTTCTGCAAAGGAAAAGATACATTCTGGCAATATTTCTGCATATTTTTTCTTTTATTTCATTTTTCCATAAGGCTAAGTTTTTTTTTTTTTTTTCAAAGAACTGCAGTTTATTAGCTAGATATATTTATCTTGTGAATCTGGCAAAGTCCTGTAGTTTCATAATGATCACTATAATATATAGTAGAATATATGGTATATTTATCATATACTGTATATAATTGTAGCTTCTTTCTGAATATATACATTTGCATGACAATTAAGTTGCACTTTGGGAGCTGTTTTCTCTTTTTTTAGTCTCCTGAGGTATAATCTCAAGGGACAAAAAAAGTATATTCTCATTCACCTCTACTTTTTTTTTCACAAACTTTAAGAAGGAAAGATAGTTAATAGCACATGGGTATGAAATTGAATCAGCATGAACACCAAGCTGTTAGAAATTCCAAAAGATGTCGAAGGGCCTGTGGATGATTTTTGCTTTTTCTGAGATTTAAGAAATACTGCATGAATGTTTGGGCTTTCCTGGTGGCAGAGTGGTAAAGCATCCACCTGCCAATGCAAGAGACTTGGGACCCATCTCTGGGTCGGGAAGATCCCCTGGTGGAGGAAATGGCAACCCACTCCAGTATTCTTGCCTGGAAAATTTCATGGACAGAGGAGCCTGGCAGGCAACAGTCCATGGGATCACAGTCGGACATGACTCTACATGCAGGCACAAGAACGTTTTGGAAATAATTCAGGGGGAAAAAAAAACCACACTGGTGGAGGTAGGGAAGCACTGTGCTCAGTGAAGAGTGCAATTCTCAAATTATTATCTGAGAGGATAATTAAAAAAAATTGTAGGGGGACTTCCCCATTGGTCCAGTGGCTAACTCTGTGCTCCCAATGTAGGGGTGTGGCTGAGTCTGATCCCTGGTCAGGGAGCTAGGTTCCACACACTCCAACTAAAGATTCCACATGCCGCAAGGAAGATCGAAGATCCTGCATGCTGCAGCTAAGACTTGGTGCAGCCAAATAAAAACGTGTATATATATATTTTTTAACTGCAGCAATAGAGCTGTAGGCAGAAGAAATCTGAATATTTAATAACCATTTTCATTTTATTTCTAGAAAGTGTGGAAATATAGCCAAAAAACACATGTAGGAACAGGTTTCTCAAACACATGAGTTGTAGACTAAGTCCTCAGGCTGGTGAATTATTTGTTCTTATCTAAATTGGAAATGATGAGGAGTAAAGATTATACTTATGACCAACCTAGACAGCATATTGAAAAGCAGAGACATTACTTTGCCAACAAAGGTCCATCTAGTCAAGGCTATGGTTTTTCCAGTGGTCATGTATGGATGTGAAAGTTGGACTGTGAAGAAAGCTGAGTGCCGAAGAATTGATGCTTTTGAACTATGGTGTTGGAGAAGACTCTTGAGAGTCTCTTGGACTGCGAGGAGATCTAACCAGTCCATTCTAAAGGAGATCAGTCCTGGGTATTCTTTGGAAGGAATGATGCTAAAGCTGAAACTCCAGTACTTTGGCCACCTCGTGTGAAGAGCTGACTCACTGGAAAAGACTCTGATGCTGGGAGGGATTGGGGGCAGGAGGAGAAGGGGACGACAGAGGATGAGATGGCTGGATGGCATCACTGACTCGATGGACATGAGTTTGGGTGAACTCTGGGAATTGGTGATGGACAGGGAAGTCTGGTGTGCTGCAATTCATGGGGTCGCAAAGAGTTGGACCCGACTGAGCGACTGAACTGAACTGAACTATTATACAGAAGAAACACTATTAATATGGCATGATAAGTATATGAAGAAAAAGTGAAGAAAGAGCAATGTAAAAATAACTGGGACCTAGTATGTTGGTAAGTTACAAGCTATTTATGATTTTTAACATTAGAAGAGATGACAAGTGGTTCTATTTTAATCTTTAAAAATATGTGTAACAGTTTCAGGGTAATAAGACTGGATTTTTCTTTAAGTCCATGTAATAATAAACTGCTTTAACCAACAGTACCAAAGAACATAATATTTAAAGTTTAGAGTTAAGCATAAAGTTATATTTTGATGAAACCATAATAAAACTTAAGGAAATTTATGTGAATATTTGATTATTTTTATGACCTGGAGGGTGGAAAAGTCTATATATATACACAAAGAAGAAGAAACCCCCAAAGAAAATACAGTTGATTTGGCAACACAGAAATCTCTTATATATCAGAAGATGCCGTAAGTAAACTTAAATGCAAATAACTAACTGGGAGAGGGGAGAATATATAAATACAAGCTCATGATGAGCTTCACTGATCCAACCTGGTTTATTTGTTTATAAACGCTCCTTATAAAAAGTTGTAGGAAAAGAAGTTGACATCATAGGGTAAGTCATATCCACCTGATTATTTGATTAATGACCTTCTTCCCTGCAGCTAGAATCACATGTGACACAAACATACACAGTGCCCATCATTCCTGGAACCAATTCTCAATTCTGTTCTCTCTGGCTATTTATTTGAGCCATTAGCTACTGCCAATGATGTATCCCTTAAATGTTGATAGTTTGTTTTCATTTTCATCTAGTTTAAGATATTTTCTAATTTCTCTTGTGATTTCTTTTTTAACTCATGAGTTAATCAGAAATGTATTATTTAACACTCAATTACTTTGGGATTTCCCAAATGTCTTTCTGTTGTTGATTCCCAATTTAATTTGATTATGGTTGGAAAGCATAGTTTGTATGATTTCAACGGTTTTAAATTTATTGATACTTTTCTTTCTTTTTAAAAATAGCTTAGCACACAGTTATCTATCCCAGAGAATATTCCATATGTACTTGAAAAGAAGGTGTATTGTACTGTTTCAGACATGTTAGCAGTAAGGTCAACCAATTTATAAAGATTAAAGTGTCTTTTATAAACAGCATATAGTTGGATCTGTTTATTTTTAATCCAGTCTACAATCTCTGCCTTTTTTCTTTTGGTTATACCACATGGCTTGTGGGATCATAGTTTAGTGACCAGGGATTGAAACTGCATCCTCAGCAATAAAAGCCTGGAGTCCTAAACACTGGACCATCAGGAATTTCCTAATCTCTGCCTTTTCATTGAAGTGTTTAGCCCATTCAAATTTATTATAATTATTTGATGTGGCTGGATTTGTACCCACAATCTTACTGTTGTTTTCTACATATTTCATGTGTTTTGTTTCTCAGTTCCTTCTTTACTCCTCTGTTAATCTATTTTTTAAAGTAATTCACTTATTTATGACTTTGCTGGATCTTCGCTGCTGTGTGCTGGCTTTCTCTAGTTTTAGAGGTGGGAGGTGGCTACTACTTGCTGTGTTGAGCAGGATTCTCACTGCAGTGACGCCTCCTGCTGTACAGCATGGGCTCTAGGTACTGGGCTTCAGCAGCTATGGCACCTGGGCTTAACGGTTGTAGTGCACAGGCTTAGCTGCTTCGAGGAATGTGGAATCTTCCCCAACTGGGAATCAAACTCGCATCCCCTGCATTGGCGGTCGGATTCTTAACCGTCAGACCACTAGGGAAGACCCCAAATATTCTTTATTAGGCTATTTTACTTCTTCTGTGAAGTTTTCAGCTATAGTTTTTGTGTTATTTGTGTGTGTGTGTGTCTGCGGTTACTCTTGGGCTTCTCAGACTGAGTAGTGGTAAAGAACCCACCTGCTGATGCAGGAGACGCAGGAGTTGAGGGTTCAATCCCTGGGTCGGGAAGATCCCCTGGAGGAGGAAACGGAAACCCTCTCCAGTATTCTTGCCTGGAAAACTGCACAGAGGAGCCTGGAGGTTATAGTCCATGCAGCTGTAAAGAGTTGGACACAACTAAGTTACAGAGCATGTAAATATATATAACATATAGGCATTAACATATGTGTTTTTATCTTTGTACAACCTACTTTTGGTTAGTTCAAATAATTATACTTAGTAAATATTCTTAGTTATTAAGTAAATACTGTAAACTTATTCCAATACAATTCCATTTTTCCAATACAATTCCATTTGTTTTCTCCCCTTTGTGTTATTACTCTCAAGCACATTACGTTTGTACATTTTATAAGCTGAGTCTTACACTTAAAAAACATTGATCCATATATTTACCGTTTCTGGGGGTTTCTTCTGAGTTACCATGTGATGTAATTTCCTTTCAGTCTGAAGGTCTTCTTTGTAAGAAAGATCATTTCCTCTCAGTCTGCAGGTCTTTTCTCAGATGAAAGATCAATTACCAATGAATTCTCTTAGATTTTGTCTACTGGGGATGTCTTAATTTCACTTTCATTTCTGAAGGATAATTTTACTTGATAGAATTCTTTGTTGACAGTTTTTTCCTTCAGCATTTTGAATATGCTATCTCTCTTGTGACTTCCATTGTTTCTGATGAGAAGTCACCTGTTAATTGTATTGTTTCATGGGAATGAGAATGTGATGCACTATTTTTGTCTTGCTGCTTTCAACATTTTCTCTTTTCTTTCAACAGTCTGGCAAAATATGTCTGTGTTTAGGTCTCTATTTATCCTTCTTGAGATTCAATGGATTCTGGGATCTGTAATTTTTTTTTTTTTTTAGCAAACTGGGGAAGTTCTCAGCCATGATTTATTCAAATGTATTTTCAGAAATTCTTTTTTCTTCTCTTGCTTGGATTTTTGTTTTATGTACGTTGGAATGTCTAATAATGTCCCCCATATCTGAGAATGTTTATTTTTGTTTCTTAAATTGGATGTTTCCTATTGCTTTATCTTCAAGGTCACTTGTTCCTTCTTCTGCCATCTCAAATCTGTTATGAAACTCACTTAATTTTTTATTTCAATTATTCTATTTTTCAAACACTGAATTTTTATGTGGTTCTTTTAATTCTTTCCTCTAATAATTTTTTTTTGGGGGGGGCAGATTTTTAGTCTAAAGGCAATGGAAAGCTGCCGATGGACCTTAAGTAGGATAGTGACAAGATCCACCTCACAGATTCCACCATCTTCCATCTTCCTTTTTTTCTCTACTGGGCAAGGAATATATTTCCAGCTTCTACAGCATCTATCTTCTTGTAGGGAGTTTATGGTTCTTTTTTGTAGTTTCAACTTATTGAGATAACTCATTCATTGAATTATTGCCATTATATTTAATTCTTTGAACATATTTATAATAGCTGGATTGGAGTATATGTCATATGGCTAATAATTTTTTAATCTGGGCCCTCTCAAAGTCCATTCCCATTGACTCCTGTACCCATTCCCAGGTATGCTGCTGCTGCTAAATCACTTCAGTTGTGTCCGACTCTGTGCGACCCCATAGACGGCAGCCCATCAGACTCCCCCGTCCATGGGATTCTCCAGGCAAGAACACTGCAGTGGGTTGCCATGTCCTTCTCCAATGCAGGAAAGTGAAAATTGAAAGTGAAGTTGCTCAGTCCTGTTCGACTCTTAGCAACCCCATGGACTGCAGCCTACCAGGCTCCTCTGCCCATGGGATTTTCCAGGCAAGAGTACCGGAGTGGGGTGCCATTGCCTTCTCCGGATTATATCTTATTTCTTTCCATGTCTAGCAATTTGAAAAGTGGAAAGTGGACATTTTAGATAATATACTGTAGCCACTCAGGTTTTTTTGAAAGGGGGGCGGGCTTGTGGTCATTTTTAGTAATGTGCCTGAACATAAACCTCAGAATGTGTCTCTCCTGTATCATTCATCTGCTTATGTCTTTTCAGTGTTTATATTTTTTTGTTACAGCCTGACTTTCAGGAAGTCATCACTGTGTCAATGTAATTTAGTGGTTAGGCCCCTAATGTGGGCAGAGTTGTGCCTGGGTAGCTCAGCTGGTGAAGAGTCCGCCTGCAATTCAGCAGACTCCAGTTCAATTTCTGGGTCAGGAAGTTCCCCTGGAGAAGGGATGGGCTATTCACTTCAGTATTCTTGGGCTTCCCCAAGAATGGTGGCTCAGATAGTAAAGAATTTGCCTGCAATGTGGGAGAGCTGGGTTTGATCCCTGGGTTGGGAAGATCCCCTGGAGGAAGGCATGGAGACCCACTCTGGTATTCTTCCTAGAGAATCCCCATGGACAGAGGAGCTGGCGGGCATGAAGTTGCAAAGAGTCGTAAATGACGAAGCACATGTGTTCGTGTATCTCAAGGTCATAATGCTTCTATCCTGTATTGAAGTGATCTCTGTGTGCGCTGGGGGATGCTTTAAACTCTGCAGTCAGTTCTCAACTCCCCCTTTGCTAGAACTTTTCCCCATGCATTGGTGGCCATGCACTGCCATATCCCAGTGGCCCCTGGATATGTGGAGAGTTTATATCAGGTTATCTAGGTATGGCTCTCTTATTTCTAGGATCTCCCTGTCAAGTTTTCTGACGAGTCAACCATCCATCCCAACTGGAATGCAATCTAGGCTAGCAAAACCATAATGTTTCCCCTGTTCATTTCCATCCTATACCACCACTTTTAGCTGAAAAGTCATAATATTTTTACCTTTTACTCTAAATCTAGTCCAGACCTCTCTGTAAGCAAAGTTTCCTGTCCTGGGCTGGTCATGTTGCATTCTTGCCAACTGAGTCAGTCACAGAAGACACTATATGACTCCCTTCATTCAAAAGTTCAGAATAGGGAATCTAATAGAGATATAAAGTAGATTAATGGTTGCTTAGGGCTGGGAGGAGACTGGAATATGGAGAGGTGGTGTGGGGTGATAGTTGAAAGGTAGAGTTTCTTTTCTGAGGTGATAAAAATATTGAAAAATTGTGGTGATAGTTGTACATTTCTGTGAACATACTAAAAATTACTGTTCAATTTAAACATGTGAATTCTATGATATGTAAATTATATCTCCATAAAGACGTTAAAAATAAAAAGAATGAACACAGAGTTGTGGCCAACAGCTATATAAGACAAAAATATCATGATTGGAATACAGACTTCAAAGAGATAGGGAAGAATTTTGCATAATCCAAATAACGGCTGTAAGAAATTATCAGCAAACTTAATGGAAGTGTAAAATTCTCTTAACAGAGACCAAGTGCTAAAATTAAAAGAGATTATAAGTGAAGGAAGGAAAGAATGAATTATGAAATAGTGTAAAAATTCAGGAGACAGAGGTTATTAAACTCAATTTAAGTTGTATGGTATAGTGTTGGGATCTCCTGTTGGCACAATGACTTTTAAAAACAGTCCACTGAATACCTATGACTCTGATAAAAGCATCCTAAACTTAATTCTTGATCCCATGTTTCAGTCGTAAATCTCTCACTGTTGAGTAACCATAACTAACCTTCTCCACGTTCTATGTAAAAATCTGTCTCCTTAATAAAATGAATTTTCACACAGGGAAGCTAATGCAGGCAGCTGCGAGCTGGCGCACTGAGCGCAGGCAAGAGGAGCTACCCCACGTCCAAGGTCAGGGTCAGCGGCCTAGAGGGCCAGGCTGCGACAGCACAGGAACAGCCGAGAGGAGCTACACTGCATCCGAGGTCAGGAGCAGCAGCCGAGAGGAGCTACCCTGCGTCCGAGTGGCGGCCGGGAGGAAACACCCCGCGTCCAAGGTCAAGGGCGGCCAGGAGAAGCCACCTCATCCCCGAGGCCAGGGGCGGTGACCCTGAGGAGCCACCCTGAGCCCGAGGCCAGGGCCGGCGGCCGGAGGAGCAACCCGAGGAGCGGTGGCTACACAGGCACAGGAGGGCCTAGAGGAGCTATCCCACGTTGAAGGTCAGGAACGGCGGCAGTAAAGAGATACCCCTCATCCAAGGTAAGGAGCAGCGGCTGTGCTTTGCTGGAGCAGCTGTGAAGAGATTACCCCACGCCCAAGGTAAGAGAAACTCAAGTAAGATGGTAGGTGTTGCAAGAGGGCGTCAGAGGGCAGACACACTGAAACCATACTCACAGAAAACTAGTCAATCTAATCACACTAGGACCACAGCCTTGTCTAACTCAGTGAAACCAAGCCATGCCTGCAGGACAACCCAAGAGGGGCGGGTCATGGTGGAGAAGTGTGACAGAATGTGGTCCACTGGAGAAGGGAATGGCAAGTCACTTCAGTATTCTTGCCTTGAGAACCCCATGAACAGTATGAAAAGGCAATATGATAGGATACCAAAAGAGGAACTCCCCAGGTCATTAGGTGCCCAATATGCTACTTGAGATCAGTGGAGAAATAACTCCAGAAAGAATGAAGGGATGGAGCCAAAGCAAAAACATACCCAGCTGTGGATGTGACTGGTGATAGAAGCAAGATCTGATGCTGTAAAGAGCAATATTGCATAGGAAACTGGAATGTCAGGTCCATGAATCAGGGCAAATTGGAAGTGGTCACAAGAGATGGCAAGGGTGAACGTTGACATTCTAGGAATCAGCAAACTAAAATGGACTGGAATGGGTGAATTTAACTCAGATGACCATTGTATCTACTATTGCCGGCAGGAATCCCTCAGAAGAAATGGAGTAGCCATCATGGTCAACAAAAGAGTCTGAAAGGCAGTACTTGGATGCAGTCTCAAAAATGACAGAATGATCTCTGTTCATCTCCAAGGCAAACCATTCAATATCACAGATATCCAAGTCTATGCCCCAACCAGTAATGCTGAAGAGACTGAAGTTGAACAGTTTTATGAAGACCTACAAGACCTTTTAGAACTAACACCCAAAAAAGATGTCCTTTTCATTATAGGGGATTGGAATACAAAAGTAGGAAGTCAAGAAACACCTGGAGTAACAGGCAAATTTGGCCTTGGAATATGGAATGAAGCAGGGCAAAGACTAATAGAGTTTTGCCAAGAAAATGCACTGGTCATAGCAAACGCCCTCTTCCAGCAACACAAGAGAAGAATCTACACATGGACATCACCAGATGGTCAACACCGAAATCAGACTAATTATATTCTTTGCAGCCAAAGATGGAGAAGCTCTATACAGTCAACAAAAACAAGACCAGGAGCTGACTACGGCTCAGATCATGAACTCCTTATTACCAAATTCAGACTTAAACTGAAGAAAGTAGGGAAAACCACTAGACCATTCAGGTATGACCTAAATCAAATCCCTTATGGTTATACAGTGGAAGTGAGAAATAGATTTAAGGGCCTAGATCTAACAGATAGAGTGCCTGATGAACTATGGAATGAGGTTCATGACATTGTACAGGAGACAGGGATCAAGACCATCCCCATGGAAAAGAAATGCAAAAAGGCAAAATGGCTGTCTGGGGAGGCCTTACAAACAGCTGTGAAAAGAAGAGAAGTGAAAAGCAAAGGAGAAAAGGAAAGATATAAGCATCTGAATGCAGAGTTCCAAAAAATAGCAAGAAGAAATAAGAAAGCCTTCTTCAGCAATCAATGCAAAGAAATAGAGGAAAACAACAGAATGGGAAAGCCTAGAGATCTCTCCAAGAAAATGAGAGATACCAAGGGAACATTTCATGCAAAGATGGGCTGGATAAAGGACAGAAATGGTACAGACCTAACAGAAGGAGAAGATATTAAAAAGAGGTGGGAAGAATACACGGAAGAACTCTACAAGAAAGATCTCCACGACCCAGATAATCATGATGATGTGATCACTAATCTAGAGCCGGACATCTTGGAATGTGAAGTCAAGTGGGCCTTAGAAAGCATCACTATGAACAAAGCTAGTGGAGGTGATGGAATTCCTGTTGTGCTGTTTCAAATCCTGAAAGATGATGCTGTGAAAGTGCTGCACTCAATATGCCAGCAAACTTGGAAAACTCAGCAATGGCCACAGGACTAGGAAAGGTCAGTTTTCATGCCAATCCCAAAGAAAGGCAATGCCAAAGAATGCTCAAACTACCACACAGTTGCACTCATCTCACATGCTAGTAAAGTAATGCTCAAAATTTTCCAAGCCAGGCTTCAGCAATATGTGAACTGTGAATTCTCTGATGTTCAAGCTGGTTTTAGAAAAGGCAGAGGAACCAGAGATTAAACTGCCAACATCCGCTGGATCATGGAAAAAGCAAGAGTTCCAGAAAAACATCTATTTCTGCTTTATTGACTATGCCAAAGCCTTTGACTGTGTGGATCACAAGAAACTGTGGAAAATTCTGAAAGAGATGGAAATACCAGAACACCTGACCTGCCTCTTGAGAAATCTGTATGCAGGTCAGGAAGCAACAGTTAGAACTGGACATGGAACAACAGACTGGTTCCAAATAGGAAAACGAGTATCTCAGGGCTGTATATTGTCACCCTGCTTATTTAACTTCTATGCAGAGTACATCATGAGAGACGCTGGGCTGGAAGAAGCACAAGCTGGAATCAAGATTGCCAGGAGAAATATCAATAACCTCAGATATGCAGATGACACCACCCTTATGGCAGAAAGTGAAGAGGAGCTAAAAAGCCTCTTGATGAAAGTGAAAGAGGAGAGTGAAAAAGTTGGCTTAGAGCTCAACATTCAGAAAATGAAGATCATGGCATCCAGTCCCATCACTTCATGGGAAATAGATGGGGAAACAGTGGAAACAGTGTCAGACTTTATTTTGGGGGGCTCCAAAATCACTGCAGATGGTGACTGCACCCATGAAATTAAAAGACGCTTACTCCTTGGAAGAATAGTTATGACCAACCTAGATAGCATATTCAAAAGCAGAGACCGTACTTTGCCGACTAAGTTCCGTCTAGTCAAGGCTATGGTTTTTCCAGTAGTCATGTATGGATGTGAGAGTTGGACTGTGAAGAAGGCTGAGCACCAAAGAATTGATGCTTTTGAACTGTGGTGTTGGAGAAGACTCTTGAGAGTCCCTTGGACTGCAAGGAGATCCAACCAGTCCATTCTGAAGGAGATCAACCCTGGGATTTCTCTGGAAGGAATGATGCTAAAGCTGAAGCTCCAGTACTTTGGCCACCTCCTGCAAAGAGTTGACTCATTGGAAAAGACTCTGATGCTGGGAAGGATTGGGGGCAGGAGGAGAAGGGGACGACAGAGGATGAGATGGCTGGATGGCATCACGGACTCGATGGACATGAGTTTGAGTGAACTCCGGGAGATGGTGATGGACAGGGAGGCCTGGCGTGCTGCAATTCATGGGGTCGCAAAGAGTCGGACACGTCTGAGTGACTGAACTGAACTGCAATAAATAAGTATAAAGAGGATACAGTCTGACATCTTTGTATTAAAGTAAAAAGAATCTGGGTAATCATAATTCGAAGATGTTTTAAAAGTCTCATCCACTTGAAACAAAAAGGTGTAAGAGTATTTTATGAAGCATATAAATAGTATTAGAATGTTCAAGACAACTTGAAATTTTTATTTGTAAATTTATCTTCTTATTTTTAGAAGAGGAAGATTTACTTAAGTTACAACTTTGTCTTGTCAAATATTTGCTCTACTTTAAAAAGAAACTGTTCATACACTTTACAATATTTAACTAACTTAATTAAATTCATAAATGGGCTATAATATTAGATTTAATTTGATCTGACTTAATCAAACATTGGTTTATTAAATTTGATTTAATCATACATTGATCAAAGAATCAATGGAAATAATTTTATACATGTTTTTATATATAATTTTTACATTTCATCACATAAAAACTGGTGTGAATTTGTAGACTAAGACATTTAGAAGAGTAGGATTCAGCCAAGGTGAATATGTGGCTAAATTAGAGTTTTTCTTTCAGTGGTAGGGACCGAAAAGACAGAGTATCTATGGAGCACATTTTGATGCCCAGAGGGCAAGAGGGGAATGTATAACATTAATACAGTCGCAACAGCAGCAGTGACATAAATAAACAAGAAAGATCACTAGTTACAGATGAGCTTATAATTAAGGCTGAACGTCCATACATTCCATTAGTGGAACTGGAGAAGCGGCAGAGAGCATGAAGATTTCCATGTGGCAGCTAGTATTTCAGTAATGATCCAGGAGAAAATTATCAACTAAAGTATCAGGAAGAGGCCATAGAGAAAGGTAACTCAACAAGAAAAAGGAGAAGATTAAGACCAGGATAAATGTTACCTGAATTACTTACTCATGGCTAAGAGCTACACCAATGTGCTGGGAAGGGAGTTAAATCTAACTTCACTATCCCTCCATAGCACACATACTTGTAGTATAACTGTACATGATTCATAGTAAGTTCTTATTATTAATTATTTTATTAGGCCTTTAAGGGTCAATATTAAAGAAAAACTTTGAATACCAGGGATATAACACTCTTTTGTGACTGGACAGAGCTTAGACAAGACTCATATGGAATTTCTTCTCTATTGGAAGGAGGACAAGGGGACAACAGAGGATGAGATGGCTGGATGGCATCTCCGACTCAATGGACATGAGTCTGAGTGAACTCCAGGAGTTGGTGATGGACAGGGAGGCCTGGTGTGCTGCAATTCATGGGGTCGCAAAGAGTCGGACGTGACTGAGCGACTGAACTGAACTGAACTGCTTAGGATGAATCAGAGGAATAGCTTTATAATCTTGATGAAATGAGATTTCACTTCAATCCCAATGAAATGCTGGGGTATGGGATTTCAGGGTCTTTTAAAAAACTGTTTAGGGTATGCTGAGGAACACTGTCACCAATGTTTTTAACCTTGAGAATAGAGAGGCAAGGATGAGGATGTTAAAGCACATGAGGTTGCCTAGAACTCAGTTTTAAGAACTTGGGCAAGTCAACTGATTTCTCTATTTCTCAGAGTCTGTATCTGCAAACTAGCAGCAATAATGTTGCCTGCTTAATGAGATTATTTTAATGCTCAAATGGTCTAAAGCTTTTTGAGTAAAATGTTTACATAGAGTAAATGCTAGAAAAAGATTAGTTATTATCATTAATGTAAGAAAACAAAATTATGCATTAGTAAATATTTGAGGATTCTTATCATCATTATATGTGTGATTTTGTATGGCTTTTTCATTCATCTTATGTAATTTTCATGTTATTGTCCCTTCCTGTTCTCAAAGGTATAAAAAGGAACACATTAGAATCCTAAGGAACTGACCTAAAGTATTGACTCAACAATAAAGTATTTGCTTCCAGAGGAGGTTAAGGCAGGGGAAAGGTGTTCAAAAGTCATCTTTCAATTGAAAAGAGCACCATTCAAAATCCTTTAGATATAGTATATACTACAATTTAGCATCCTGCCATACCTAACCCCCACCATATCCCTAATTTTTAGGCAGCATTACTGAGTACAAGCATTTCAATCCTTGTAATACTACTTCCTAGTTATGTGACTGGTATGGATTGAATTGCATGTCCTCAAAAGAGATATGTTGAAGTCCTAACCCTCAGTTCCTCAAAGTATGACCTAATTTGGAACTTTGTTCATTACAGATGTAGTTAGTTCAGTGAAGTCATAGTGCAGTAGCTGGGCTACCAATCCAAAATGACTACTGTTCCTATTAGAAGACAGCCATGTGAAGACCCAGAGATACACAGGGAGAAGGCTATGTGGTAGTATTGGGTTGAAAGAAGGAATGAAGTGATGCATCTAAAAACTGAGGAACCCTGGGGTTACCAGGAGCTAGGAAGACCAAGAAGAATTCATTTATAGGCTTCAGATGAAGCATGGCTCTCCTGACACCTTGATTTCAGACTTTCAACCTCAAGAACTGTGTGACAATACATTTCTTACCACCACTAAGCTTGTGGTACTTTTGTACAGCAACTCTAGGAAACTGATATAGTGATCTTTTTTAAAACTAATTTTATTTATTTACTTATTTATTCTTGGCTGTGGTGGGTCTTCATTGCTGCATTGACTTTTCTCTCGCTGCGGCAAGCAGGGGCTATTCTCTAGTCCACAGTGTGAGGCTTCTCACTGTGGTGGCTTCTCTTGTTGCGGGGCATGGGTTCTAGAGCACAGGCTCCACAGTTGTTGTGCACTGGCTTAACTGTTCCATGGAATATGGGATCTTCCCAGACAGGGGACTGAACCCACGTCTACTACCTTAGCAGGTGGATTCTTTACCACTGAGTCACCAGGCAAGTCCTAATACAGCGATCTTGATCAATTTAGTTACTTCTCTGTGCCTCAGTTTTCTAACCTTTAAAATAGGAATAACTAGTCTACCTACCTCTTAGGGTTGAAGTAACCCATGCAAACACTCAAATACAACACATTCGTTATTTTTCTAAAACTGGGTGTTTAGTGGTTCTTGGCCTGCAAAAAAAAAAAAAAAAATCAACATGAAGGTGCAAATATACTTTTGAGTACAAGTTTGATACCCAGACTTAAAAGCTGGTGAAAAACAATATTCATGATAATAATACAGTAAAATTCTGTGACCATGTGAATTACAATATTATGCAGCTGATGACTGGCTTTCATTCTCTGCCCAGCTTGCTTTTGCAAATTGGGTTTGATAAGCAGGCAACTCCATCTTGGGAAATGGCAGGAAAAGGAGACCAAAGCCCTCCAACACTGTTGTTTTTTTTTTGTCCAATCTCCCTAATAATACAAATGAGCCAGGCACCAGTCATTGGGGGGATTCTTGGAATGATGCTTGAATCCTGGAAGTCCCAGGCAGTCAGAGAAGCCAGAATTGTTCTGATTGATATTAAAGCCAGATTAGACAACTGCCACCTGGTTAATGGCACAAAATTATAACTGAGACCAGGACACTGCTGACTCATGCTGCTGAACTACAACTCTGATCTGGCTATGTGGGCAGGCTTGCCACTTATTCCCTTGAAATAATGCAACTCTGAATTTTATACAACTTGAACATTTGGACTCCTCTTGCCATTTACTATATAGCAAAATGCATCAGTTTATTAAAAGCCTTGAATAGATATTTGCAGTGTATCAGTCACTTTATCAAATGGGTATTTGGAAATATCTCGTGTGAGTCATTTAGTTGATAGGTTTCTATTTTGAAACAGAAACCAATTATGCAGCTTAGAGATGTGAATATACCTGTGCATGTGCAGCTCTTTAAATATCAACAGATATGCACACTGCACTCAAAATGAGAAAGATTGACACAGGACATTTTTTCCCTCCAAGGAAAATGGAATGCAAATAAATGGTCCATTAACACACAGATTAGCATTTCCGATTCATGCACTGTTTCACTCTGAGATATATGATAGATTTCCTTCTCCTCCCCCAACTTACCTGGATGGTTGAACATAACATGGACCTAGGCTTAAAGGGAGATGTTTGACTTGGAATTTAATTCTTAAGGGGCAAATTAGTCAGATTATACGTTTCTAAAATAAGACAAATTAAGAGTGACTTGGATCTCCAGCCACGTGGCAGAATTAGGGGAGGAATAAATAAGTGACCAGGCTATTCTAGTTTCTAGAAGCAGAGACCATAAATGATTAGGTGAAGATCATCCAACAAGGCCTCTATCCTCCTCCTAATGCTACCAGATTCCTTTTATTTTCAGTTCAGTCGCACAGTCGTGTCTGACTCTTTGCGACCCCAAGAATCGCAGCACGCCAGGCCTCCCTGTCTATCACCAACTCCCGGAGTTCACTCAAACTCACATCCATCAAGTCAGTGATGCCATCCAGCCATCTCATCCTCTGTCATCCCCTTCTTCTCCTGCCCCCAATCCCTCCCAGCATCAGAGTCTTTTCCAATGAGTCAACTCTTCGCATGAGGTGGCCAAAGTACTGGAGCTTCAGCTTTAGCATCATTCCTTCCAAAGAAATCCCAGGGCTGATCTCCTTCAGAATGGACTGGTTGGATCTCCTTGCAGTCCAAGGGACTCTCAAGAGTCTTCTCCAACACCACAGTTGAAAAGCATCAATTCTTCAGTGCTCAGCTTTCTTCACAGTCCATTATTTTCTAGAGGTGTAGAAATTCTAGGCAATTAGCACACATTTAAGAGCTCTAATTTTAGCAATGTGCTTGGTATTAGAATCCTGAAACTTAGAGTCTATTGTCAAATGGTTGACAAATGGAAAGAATCAGCAAAGTAAAGCACTAACAACTGAAAACATCTGTATTTGAGTGAGGACTTGGAATCTCTTTGAGAGCATTCCTCAGAGAAGGTTCAAATTATTGAACTTCACACTGTCACGGGAGAAGGCAATGGCAGCCCACTCCAGTCAGTACTCTTGCCTGGAAAATCCCATGGATGGAGGAGCCTGGTAGGCTGCAGTCTATGGGGTCGCTAAGAGCCAGACACGACTGAGCGACTTCACTTTGTTTTCACTTTCATGCATTGGAGAAGGAAATGGCACCCCACTCCAGTGTTCTTGCCTGGAGAATCCCAGGGGTGGGGGAGCCTGGTGGGCTGCCGTCTATGGGGTCACACAGAGTCGGACACGACTGAAGTGACTTAGCAGCAGCAGCAGCAGCACACTGTCACATTCTACTAACACATAAAGTGAAGTGAAGTCACTCAGTTGTGTCTGACTCTTTGCGACACCATGGACTACCAGGCTCCTCTGTACATGGGATTTTCCAGGCAATAGTACTGGAGTGGATTGCCATTTCCTTCTCTAGGGGATCTTCCTGACCCAGGGATCGAACCCGGGTCTCCCGCATGGTAGACAGACGCTTTACCATCTGAGCCACCAGGGAAAAGCCATGTGGAAATTACACTTCACAAGGAAGGCTTGACCCTTCCTTTTGATACATTATGAGCAAAAGCACATTTTCTTAAGATTTAAGAAGACACAAGTGAGAGAGCACAAGGCTGAGCCTTCATTGGTCTGCTGCTTCTCGCCTGCTACACCACAATCCTGAATGTCTAGAGAGGCATTGAAAAGGAATGGTATCTTGACATACCACTTTAACTTTTTACTTATCTTTATATTACAGTGAATCATCATTGTACTATCAGAGAAAGACAATGGTATATACTTTTAATTGGCAGAACATCTCCACATATATATTTCCAAGAGCATATATTGCTTTTCACAAAGTCCACAGCCAAAAACATTCTAGCTGACATTGTGGTCTTTACAAAAAGGGAACATCTGGTCATGTGTATACAATGTGGGAAGCATCTTAGTTCAGATATTCTGAAGGTTCATGATTTGAAAAAAACAATATGAAGCTGAACTATATGAAATTACAAGTTCCTATGTCTGACCTAAAAAATGGTTAGGTATGTGAGTCAATCTAATACTGTTCAAAGGTTGAAGTAGAGAAGGGAAGGGAGGAGTTCACTTGCTGATTCTATTTTCTTTCCCCTTCTCTTTAATAACATGAAAGCAAAGTGAATAAAATGTTCCATTTGGTTCAGAACCAAATTATTGATTCTAATCATGAAGGTATTTATTCTCTTACAACAATTTAAAATTTTGATAAACTTTATTCTGTTTTAGATGCATTTCTAATCTCTTTGTTGTTCAGTCTCTTGGTCATATCAGACTCTTTGCGACCCCATAGACTGTAGCATGTCAGATTCCCTGTCCTTCACTATCTCTCAGAGTTTGCTCAGACTCATGTCCATTGAGTCAATGATGCCATCCAACGATCTCATCATGTGTAACCCTCTTCTCCTCCTGCTCTCAATATTTCCCAGCATCAGAGTCTTTTCCAGTGAGTCGGCTCTTTGCATCATGTGGCCAAAGTATTAGAGCTTCAGCTTCAACATCAGCCCTTCAAATAAATATCAGGGTTGATTTCTTTTAGAATTGACTGGTTTGATCTCCTTACGGTCCAAAGGAATCTCAAGAGTCTTCTCCAATACCACAGTTCAAAAGCACCAATTCTTCAGTACTCCAACTCTCACATCTGTACATGGTCCAGCTCTCACATCTGTACATGACTACTGGAAAAACCATAGCTCTGACTACACAGATCTGCATCAGCAAAATGATGTTTCTGCTTTTTATTATGCTATCTAGGTTTGTCACAGCTTTTCTTCCAAGGAGCAAGTGTCTTTTAATTTCATGGTTGCAGTCACCATCTGCAGTGATTTTGCAGCCCAAGAAAATAAAGTGTCACTCTTTCCATTTTTTCCATCTATTTGCCATGAAGTGATGGGACCAGATGTCATGGTCTTAGTCTTTTAAACGTTGAGTTTTAAGCCAGGTTTCTCACTCTCCTCTTTCATCTTCATCAAGAGGTTCTTCAGTTCCTCTTCACTTTCTGCCATAAGGGTAGTTATCATCTGAATATCCGAGGTTATTGATATTTCTCCCAGCAATCTTGATTCCAGCTTGAGCTTCATCCAGCCCATTTTAGATGCATTTCTAATTTCTACCTAAACCTAATTTGTAATACTGGACTTTTCAGTCTTACAATTGGTCATCTTTTCTTGTTTTAGAGGCTTTTAACTTCTCAGTGAAGGTACACCAAATAGGTTTGAAAAAAATTTTTTTTCTACATCCATCTACATATTAAACTATTTAAATCAATCATCGATTTAAAAAGAAAGAAAACCCAGATAATTTGTGCACTTTTTTCCTCTATGTAGCCCCTCTGGTTATATTAATATAATATTAATTATATATAACATTATATTATATATAATATTATATTACTTAATTAAATGCTATTGCTTTAATTATTAATATTAATAAATATTTATTATATAATATTAATATAATATTATTAATATTACTATATTAAAATATATGTTTTTCTCAACTCTTTTAACTCAGCAAATGCCCCATGGATCAGCTGTGAATAAGGCGTCATTAACATGCTAAAGCAATTACAAAGCTCTTCCTGGAGGTGACACCCACATTCATAATAAAAAATGATATCTGATCTGCTATTTAAAGGACTCCTGTTAAGGATACATTCCTGGACTAAAAATTAAATTACATGTAATCTTTTAGTAAGCTACATTCTTTCCAAAGGCTGTTTCCAATAAAAAGCATTTGATTTACTAAAGCCATGTAAGACCTATTTTCTGATAGCTAAAATTAGGATTTTGAAGGAAGCTAGTGGAAGCAAACAGAAGAGAAAAAGGTGAAGAAATTTCAGGTACCCTATGGAAAATTGTTCCACTGGTTACAATCTATCACATTTTTTTCTTTCATTTTTTCCTTTTCTTTTAAAAAGCAACTGAATTCAGAATCAGCAATTCTTTAATATTATTGCTTTGAACTAATGTCCATTTGTCTCTTCTTGTCAAAATGGAGATCCTGTTTATGGAAATACTTACTTTGGAATTTTCAGCTGGAGCATTAGAAAAACTAAACAGGTATTTTAAAACTGGGTTTGATATCTTTAATTTCCACATAAGTTTTAGAAATTGTTCACTACTGAGGGATGGATGGAGGTTTGTAACACTGTATAGGAGGCAGTGGTGACCAAAACCATCCTAAAGAAAAAGAAATGCAAGAAGGCAAAATGACTATCTGAGGAGGAGCTACAAATAGCTGAGACAAGAAGAGAAGCAAAAGTCAAAGGAGAAAGGGAAAAATATACCCAACATAAAGCAGAGTTCCAGAGAATAGCAAGGAGACATAAGAAAACCTTACTAAGTGAGCAATGCAAAGAAATAGAGGAAAACAATAGAATAGGAACTACTAGAGTTCTCTTTGAGAATACTGCAGATATCAAGGAAACATTTCAGGCAAAGAAGGACACAATAAAGGACAGAAATGGTACAGACGTAACACTAGCAGAAGAGATTAAGAAGAGGTGGCAAGAAAACAGAAGAACTAAAGAAAAAAGGGCTAAATGACCCATATAACCACAATGGTATGATCACTCACCTAGAGCCAGACATCCTGGAGTATGATGTCAAGTGGGTCTTAGGAAACATTACTATGAACATTAGTAAATGTCCATTAGCTAGTTATTATTAACTAATGGAGGTGATAGAATTCCAGCTGAGCTATTTAAAATCCTAAAAGTTGGAAAAATAGGAAAAGGAGTACATCAAAGCTGTATATTGTCACCCTGCTTGTTTAACTTATATGCAGAATCCATCATGAGAAACACTGGGCTGGAAGAAGCACAAGCTGGAATCAAGCTTGCCGGGAGAAACATCAATAACCTCAGATATGCAGATGACACCACCCTATGGCAGAAAGTGAAGAAGAACTAAAGAGCCTCTTGATGAAAGTGAAAGAGGAGAGTGAAAAAGTTGGCTTAAAGCTCAACATTCAGAAAACTTAAGATCATGGCATCCAGTCCCATTGCTTCATGGGAAATAGATGGGAAAACAGTGGAAACAGTGTCAGACTTTATTTTTGGGGGGCTTCAAAATCACTGCAGATGGTGACTGCAGGCATGAAATTAAAAGACACTTACTCCTTGGAAGGCAAGTTATGACCAACCTAGACAGCATATTAAAAAGCAGAGACATTACTTTATCAACAAAGATCCATCTAGTCAAGGCTATGGTTTTTCCAGTAGTGATATATGGATGTGAGAGTTGGACTAAAAAGAAAGCTGAGTGCCGAAGAATTGATGCTTTTGAACTGTGATCTTGGAGAAGACTCTTGAGAGCCCCTTGGACTGCAAGGAGATCCAACCAATCCATCCTAAAGGAGATCAGTCCTGGGTGTTCATTGGAAGGACTGACGTTGAAGCTGAAACTCCAATACTTTGTCCACCTGATGCGAAGAGCTGACTAATTGGAAAAGACTCTGATGCTTGGAAAGATTGAGGGCAGGAGGAGAGGGGGATGACAGAGGATGAGATGGTTGGATGGCATCACCAACTCAATGGACATGGGTTTGGGTAGACTCCGACAGTTGGTGATGGACAGGGAGGCCGGACATGCTGCGGTTCATGGGGTCACAAAGAATCACGACTGAGCAACTGAACTGAACTGATGGCTACCAATGGAATGTGTGCTTAAGTGTTCTTGTGTTTTAATTTTTTTAATTTATAATACAGTTAATATAAATAGATATAACCCACTTTGAAGTCCTCAATAATTTTTTAAGAATGTGAAGGGTTCCTGAGACCAAAAAAGAACTTGGCTCTTTTCCTTTGTCATATTTATCCCTTTTAAATAGTGTGCATAGCCCTTTACCATTAGATGTTCTTCTAAACTCATTTACTTATGGCTTTTCCTTAGATTGTTAGCACCATGAGAGCAATGATATTCCCATCCTATTTACTGTTATATTTTATAGTTTCACATAGGGCCTAGTATATAATAATTGTTCAATAAATGTTTGTTAAATTAATTAATAGGTGAATGAATAAGGGACAAGAAAAAAAAATAAAGATAAAAGGAACTCCAAAGGTGTATGATAATCTTAAATGTTGTTTATCGTCAAATAGAAATTTAAATTATTGAAAAGATTTGAGTTATTAATTAAGATTTAAATGATAATAAACTGTGCTGATAAGAATATAATGAGGCTAGGTTCTCATGCCTGCTGATAGGAGTGTCTATTGTTCACTGTTTTTTGAAAGTAATGTGATCCTTAAAAACACATCTATCCTTTTTACAGTCTGTTTAATAAATGGTGCTGGGAAAACTGGAAAGATATCTGGAAAAGAATGAAACTAGAACACTTCCTAGCACCATACACAAAAATAAACTCCAAATGGATTAAAGACTTAAATGTAAGGCCAGAAACTATAAAGCTCTTAGAGGAAAACACAGGCAGTACACTCTTTGACATCAAGTCACAGCAAGATCCTCTTTTACCCACCTCCTAGAGCAATGGAAATAAAAACAAAAATAATGGAATAGAAATAAAAACAAAAATAAATGGGAACTAATTAAACTTAAAAGCTTTTGCACAGCAAAGGTAACAATAAACTAGATTAAAAGACAACCCTCAGAATGGGAGAAAATAATTGCAAATGAAACAACTGACAAAGGATCAATCTCCAAAACATATAAGCAGTTCATACAGCTCAATATCAGAAAAACAAACAGTCTGATGAAAAAATGGGCAGAAGGGCTAAACAGACATTTCTCCAAAGAAGATATACAGGTGGCCCATCAACACATGAAAACATGAAATCAAAACTAGAGTGAGACATCACCTCACACCAGTCAGAATGGCCATCATCAAAAAATCCACAAACAATAAATGCTGGGGAGGATGTGGAGAAAAGGAAACTCTCTTGCACTGTTTGTGGAAATGTAAATTGATACAGCCACTATGGAGACCAGTATGGAGATTCCTTAAAAAACTAATAAAACTATCACATGACCCAGCCATCCCTGAGAAAACTGAAAAAGATACAAATATCTCAAAGTTCATAGCAGCGCTATTTACAATAGCTAGGACATGGAAGCAACCTAGATGTCCACTGACAGATGAATGGATAAAGAAGTTGTACATACCTAGAGGAAAAGGACAGATTCTTTGAAATGTTCAACCTCCCAAGACTGAACCAGGAAGAAACAGAAATTATGAACAAGGCAATTACAAACATTGAAATCTAAACTGTGATCAAAAATCTCCAAAAATACAAAAGCCCAGGGCCAGATGGCTTCACAGGAGAATTCTATCAAACATTTAGAGAAGAGCTAAGGCCTATTTTCTGAAACTCTTCCAAAAAATTGCAGAGGAAGGAACACTTCAAACTACTCTATGAGGCCACAATCACTCCAATAACAAAACCAGGCAAAGACAACACAAAAAAGAAAATTACAGGCCAATATCATTGAGGAAAATAGATGCAAAAATCCTCAACACAATTCTAGCAAACAGAATTCAACAACACATTAAAAAGCTCCTACATCATGATCAAGTTGGGTTTATTCCAGAGATGCAAGGATTCTTCAATATATGCAATCAATCAATCTAATCCACCATATTAACAAATTGAAAGATAAAAGCCATATGATCATTGCAATAGATGCAGAAAAAGCCTTCAAAAAATTCAGTACCCATTTATGATAAAAGTGCTTCAAAAAATGGGTACAGAAGAAAACCACCTCAACAGAGTAAAGGTCATATATGATAAGCCCATAGCAAACATTATTTTCAATGGCAAAAACTAAAAGCATTCCCTCTAAGATCAGGTACAAGACAAGGGTGTCCACTCTCACCACTATTATTCAACATAGTTTTGGAAGTCCTAGCTATGGCAATTAAAGAAGAAAAAGAAATAAAAGGAATCCAGAGCAGAAAAGAAGTAAAACTCACTGTTTGCAGATGACATGATACTATACAGAGAATCCAAAAGAAACTATCAGAAAATTACTAGAGGTAATCAGTGAATTCATCAAAGTTGCAGAATACAAGGTTAATACACAGAAATACTTGCATTCCTATATACTAAGAATGAAAAATCAGAAAGAGAAATTAAGAAATAAATCCCATTCACCACTGCAACAAAAAGAATAAAATATGTAGGAATAAACCCACCTATGGTGACAAAGAACTGTAGATGGAAAATCATAAGACAATGATGAAAGAAATCAAAGACAACATAAACAGATGGAGAGATATTCCATGTTCCTGGGTAGGAAGAACCAATGTGAAAATGACTATACTACCAAATGCAATCTATAGATTCAATGCGATCCCTAGCAAATTACCAATGGCATTTTTCACAGAACTAGAACAAAAAATTTCACAATTCATATGGAAATACAAAAGACCAAGTAGACTGAATATAATACAAAAGACTGAATAGCCAAAGCAGTCTTGAGAAAGAAGAGTGGAGCTGGAGGAATCAACCATCCTGACTTCAGATTATACTACAAAGCTACAATTATCAAGACGGTATGGTACTGGCATAAAAACAGAAACAGAAATATAGACCAATGGAACAAGATAAGAGAACCCAGAGAAAAACTCATGTACCTACAGGTACCTTATTTTTTATAAGGGAGGCAAGAATATACAATGGGCAAAGATAGCCTCTTCAATAATTAGTGCTGAGAAAACTGGACAGCTACCATGCAAAAGAATGAAATTAGAATATTTTCTAATGCCATAAACAAAGATAAACTCAAAATGGATTAAAGACCTAAATGTAAGACCAGAAACTATTAAACTCTTAGAGGAAAACATAGGCAGAACACTCAATGACATAAATCAAAGCAAGATCCCCTATGACCCACCTCCCAGAGTAATGGAAATGAAAAAGATAAACAAACAAATGGACCTAATTAAACCTAAAATCTTTTGCACAATGAAAGAAATTATAAGCAAGGTGAAAAGACAACCCTCAGAATGAGAGAAAATAACAGGAAATGAAACAACTGACAAAGAATTAATCTCCAAAATAAATAAGCAGCTCATACAACTCAGTACCAGAAACCCAATCAAAAAGTGGGAAAAAGATCTAAACAGCCATTTCTCCAAAGAAGACATGCAGATGGCTAACAAACACATGAAAACATGCTCAAAAATGCTCATTATTAAAGAAATGCAGATCAAAACTACAATGAGATATCACCTCACACTGGTCAGAATGGCCATCATCAAAAAAGTCTATAAGCAATAAATGCTGGAGAGGGTGTGGAGAAAAGGGGACCCTCCTGCATTGCTGGTGGGAATGTAAATTGATACAGCCACTATGGAAGATGGTATGGAGATTCCTTAAAAAATTAGGAATAAAAGCACCATATGACTCAGCAATCCCACTCCTTGGCATATACCCTGAGGAAACCAAAATTGAAAAAGATACATGTACCCCAGTGTTCACTGCAGCACTATTTACAATAGCTAGAACATGGAAGCCGAAGAAGGGCAATGGCACCCCACTCCAGTACTCTTGCCTGGAAAATCCCATGGACAGAGGAGCCTGGTAGGCTGCAGTCCATGAGGTCACTGAGGGTCGGACAAGACTGAGTGACTTCACTTTCACTTTTCACTTTCATGCACTGGAGAAGGAAATGGCAACTCACTCCAGTGTTCTTGCCTGGAGAATCCCAGGGATGGGGGAGTGTGGTGGCCTGCCGTCTCTGGGGTCGCAAAGAGTCGGACACGACTGAAGCGACTTAGCAGCAGCAGCAGCAGCAGAACATGGAAGCAACCTAGGTGTCCCTCAACAGATGAATGGATAAAGAAGCTGTGATACATATATGCAATGGAATATTACTCAGGCATAAAAAGGAATGCATTTGAGTCAGTTCTAATGAAGTGGATGAACCTAGACCCTATTATACAGAGTGAAGTATAAAAATCATATACTGATGCATAGATATGGAATCTAGAAAGATGTTTCTGATGAATCCATTTTCAGGGCAGCAATGGAGACAGACATAGAGAACAGATCTATGGACATGAGAGGAGGAGAGGAGGGAGAGGGTGAGATGTATGGAGAGAGTAACACGGAAACTTACAATACCATATGTAAAGTAGATAGCCAATGGGAATTTGCTGTATGACTCAGGGAACTCAAACAGGGGCTCTGGGACAATCTAGAAGGGTGGGATGGGGAGGGAGGTTCAGGTGGGAGGAGATATGGGTATACCTGTGACTGATTCTTATTGATGTTTTGACAGAAAACAGCAAAATTCTATAAAATAATTATCTTTCAATTTAAAAAAAGTGGCAAAAAAGTAAATTTTAAAAGTTGTACATATATACAATGGAATATTAGTCATAAAAGGAATGCATTTGAGTCAGTTCTAGTGAGGTGGATGAACCTAGAGCCTATTATACAGAGTGAAGGAAGTCAGAAAGAGGCAAACAAATATTGTACATTAACACGTATAAGGAATCTAGAAAAACTGATGAACCTATTTGCAGGGAAGGAATTGTGATTCAGATATCGAGCATGGACTTGTGGATACAGTGGGGAAGGAGAGAGTGAGACAAATGGAAAGTAGCATCAACATATATACACTACCATGTGTAAAAACAAGTAACTAGTTAAGAAGGTGCTATACAGCACAGGGAGCCCAGCCTGGTGCTCTGTGATGGCCTAGAAGGGTAGGATGGGGGGAGGACAGGGAGGTTCCAGAGGGAGGTGATACATGTTTAATTATGGCTGATTTGTGTTGTTGTACAGCAGAAACCAATACAATACTGTAAATCAACTTCCCTCCAATTAAAAATAAACGTAAAAAAAAGCACCTACCCTTTTAGAAGCAATAATTACATTTTTGGTGATTTTTTTAAAGGAAATAAAATACAAAATGTATTATTTACAGTAGTAAAAAACTGTAAGAAACTAAATGTTCAAAACTGCTTGGTTACATCAGTTATACCCATATGAAGTATTTTGCAGCCACTGAAAACAACACTTGTAAATCATATTTAATAGTATGGAGACAGCATTATATTTATAATTTTAATGGAAAAAGCATCATTAAAATGTAAAAACACTGATCTCAACTATTAAAAACATGTATTAAAAAATACTGGCACAAAACACATCAAAATTATAATAATGGTTATCACTAGGTGGTAGGATTACAGGTTACTTTTATTTTCTTTATATTTAACAAGTTTTTTCTTACAGTAAGCCTTATTATAGTAATAAAGTTATTTTAGATTACAGTATAAATGCTAACAATTTAATAGATAAAATGTTTCATATGTATTTCTATTATTAAACCATCATAGAGAAAAACAGAAGAGGCAAAATAGTATACAAATCAGAAAAAAGGATCATGGGCAAATCTGTTTGTCTGACCTCTGGGCTGGGTGATTTACCAGCAGGGCATTTAAACTCCAAATCTCAATATCTTTACCTATAAAATGAAGTAATAATAGTACCAACCGCAGAGAGTGGCTGCCAGGATTCAATTTGCTATTAATAAATATTCATATGTCTTAGTCCAGTATTTGGCACCTGGTAATGCTTATCTAAACAGTAGTCATTATTATTGTTATTATTATAGTATTTAACTGCTTTTTCTTCATCTAGATATATTTCAGAAAAGAAATCTAAGATCTTTTGGCTCAAAGGTTGCTCAACCAATCAATATATACCTACAAGGTCACAAAGGGCTGTTTTTCATAGCTCGAGAATTCCCATGTACCTTGAGAAAATAAATCAAAGATAAAAGGAAAAACTCAGAACACAAGTCTATGTGGAAACTGGTAAAAGCTGATAAACAAACACCAATGGGGTGTCATTAGCCTTTAAACTTTAAGTCTTAGAGGTGGCTATAAAAGGTAGGCTCAGTGAGAGAATGCTCTGGCAGTCAGAGACCCCAGCTCCACGTGGGGCAGTTGGCAACTAGGGGAGAGTTCTCTCACTGCCCTGCCTAGGACACAGTGACAATTCTTTCTTTGTGTTCTGCATAAGCTCCTGTCTTCTCTGGGGCCAAATGCTGGGGAGGCCCAAGTCAGCAACTTGGGTGCCAGCTTTGACACCTTTCCCTCCCTCTTCCACAATATTCAATTTACCTCTAAACCCTGCTATTTGACTCCCTAAACATCTCTCTCTAATCTGTTCACTTCTTTCTGTCTTCATTGTCACTACCCTAAAATCACAGTCTCCTCTACTGTTTGCTTTTTATCTAGCCCCTCTTCAAGCTATTCTTGCTACTGCAACAAGGGTCTTTGAAGAAATCAGCCCCATTATATTTCTTCTGGGGTAAAAGTCTGTCAGTGGTTTTTCATTGCTACTGCTCTTTGGATAAAGAGCACCAGTTTACCTTGGTACCCTCCCTAATTCTAGTATCCAAACACCTTAATTACTGAATTATGTTCAGATCCTTGAAAGCAACTAGCTCTCAGTTCTACATTTGTCTTCCTGAAACACTGTCCAGACTCAAACTCTATCTTCTTTCGTCTCTTTACTTGTATGCTATAGACTGAATGTTTGTGTCCACCACCTCTTGTCCCCCACCCCTACAAATTCATCTGAAAGCCTCAATATCCAATGTGACTGTATATGAAGATAGGACTTTTAGGAGGTAATTAAGGTTAAATGAAGTCATAAGAATGGGACTCTTATCTGATAGGATTAGTATTTTTATAAGAGACATCAGAGGGCTCCCCTGCTCCCCTTTCTCTTTCTCTATCCACCTCCACCTCCATGTGGGGACACAGCAGAAAGCTACCATCTACCAGCCAGGAAGAAAGCCCTCGTTTGACACTAAATTGGCTGGCACTTTGATCTTGGGCTTCCCAGCAGTCAGAAGTATGAGAAACAAATTTCTGTTCCCTGAGCGACTCAGTCTATGGTATTCTGTTATGACAGCTGGAGCTGACTGATACAGCACACCCTGAATACCACCACTTACTTCTTTCATCTCAACTTTCAAAATACCTCAACTGAGGCAACTTTTCTGCAGGAAGACTTCCCTAAGTGACCCATCTGGAAATGGTACCCAGTTATGCTCTCAGAGCATCACGTGTTACCATGATTCTCTCATACAGTATTATCACATCATGTTTTACACGTGGATTCCCCACTGGACCAGACACCATGAAGCCAAAGAACCCAACACTGTGCAGACTCAGGATCTTGCACGTCTGATGCAATCATGTCTCTGTGGATATTTTATTATATTGATTTGACTGTTTAAAAGGGTAGGCTATTTTCACTCCACTCTATCCTAGCCACGAAATATTTGTATAGAAAATTTTGAAAATATACTGAAGGAATGACCAAAATAATAACAACTTTAAGGGAAGTAAGCTGATTTACAAGATTTACAAGCCTTCTATATAATCATAAATATTTATGAGACTAAAACCAAATAAAGGAATTGTAAAAGGATTTCTAAGTCCTTTCTAAGTCCTTCATAAATCCTCTATAAGTCACTGCCAATTAGCACATATGTAACCTTAAAAAAACTTAACTTCCTTGCCTTTTAGAACTATAGAGAACATTGAACAACAACAACAACAACAAAAACACACAGATAAAAGTTCTTAGACTAACCTTCAGTACTTAATACTTGATAAATGTTACCTCTTTTAAACTTTTTAAATTAGTAAAACAGGTTCAAGAAGAGTCAAACTCTTGGTTCTATTGCTCAATGGGCCTCAGATTAAGGGCTGGGACTAGACTGTTTTATGCATTGTTAAGAATTATTGATTTCCATGGGCTCTCCTTCTGAAGTTGCCATCTCTGACCCATAATATTTTATTTTATTTATACGCCACTGTGTTCCAGAAAGGACTTCCAGGAGCTTACAGATGAACATAAAATACAAGCAATATGAGTTAAAGGCAGAATAAAGAGGAGAGACAAACAAGAATGAGGACTGAGCATGTTAAGGCTTGAGATGAAATACTAAATCAAAAGAAGCCAGAATGAAAACGTTATTTTAATTTCTCTTTCATTCTCTCACTCCTTTCTTCTTTCTTCCTCAAGATGATTTAAATGCTATTTTAACTATTTTAAAAACCTAGATTATTTAAGTTATTATCACATAAAATAATTCTATACTTGCATATCAAAACTGATTTTCCATGTTTTTGTGTGTGAAGCTATATTTCAATATGCAAATAAACAGACTACATATTAACTAAGGGAGATGAAAGAGCTTAGTAGTGACTAAGCCCCTATGACCTGCTGGATCTCAGTCCAAGCTTTCACTCAAGTTGTTTTTTGATGCCACAGCCCTATGGAGTAAACATCCATTTTACAGATGAGCCACAGAGAAGTGCAGTGATTTGCTCAAGTAAGAACTCAAGCCTATGTCTGTTTCAGAGGCTTGAACTACTATCATCACATCAGGGGCAGAACTTCAAAAGATGAGACAAACCTTTGCCCACAGACATAATAGTTCTAAAAGGTCCTTGTGAACACTCAGCTTTTTGGTTTCATTTTCCTACTGAAATTTTTTTTGGTAAGGGATGTATGTCATTACTTGGTTTTGTGTACATAATCTGCCATACTGGTAGTAGTAGGGAAATTTAGGGGTGGTTAGAAAAAAAGTCTTGGCAGCTATGCAGGGCAACAAGAGTCAGTCAGAAGGTTCCAGGTCATCTCACCCAAGTGTAAAACCGACAAAGAACTATGTGTCAGAGAAGCAAATGGATGTTAAGATTCTGGAGTAAGTATGGCAGAAATAAAAGCTTATGGCAGAGTCAGAGAAGATCTTTGGAAATGTCCTTGGAGCCAAGGGGGAAACGAAGATGCTAAAGCCTTTACAATCATTTTATTCACATTTGAATGCGAGGAAATGACTGAAACTTGAAGTACAAAAACTTCTTCCTCCCATAGGCAACTGAGACTCAAAAAGCACACGGGTAAAATTTAAAATTGAGATACCTCTTTTGAAATGACAAGTCATTTCTTGTCATCCTATCACTGTCAGTAAATTGCCATTAATTTATTATTACACAGGAATTGTGTGATTTAGCTTGTGATATATCAGGTCTAACAATATTAACTATGATTAGTTTAGCTCTTTGAATAGTCTGTGAATGGTGTGATCAGATCTTTCCTTTTCTGACCATGTCGCACAGCTTGTAGGACCCTAGTTCCCTAACAAGGGATCAAACCCATGTCTCCTGCAAGGGAAGCACGGAGTCCTAAGCAATGTGCTACCAAGGAATTCCCTTTTTCATGACTGTAACTTTTCATAACTGCACAGGATTGTCTTAAGTGTACTGTTCCTCTTCTGCTCCATTATTCTGAAAACTTTTAAAGCATTCTTTAAGTTTAAAGTAGAAAAAAATTGAACATCCACCACATTTTTTTTAACTACAATTCTCTGGGGTTTAAGGTAAGGCAGGAGTCGACAAATTACAGCCAAATCCAGCTGGCTGCCTGCTTTTGAAAATGAAAATGTGCTGGGCCACAGCCTCGGTCTCGTTTGTCTGTGTATTGCCTATGGCTGCTCTTGTGCTGCACTGGCACTGCTGAGCGACTGTGACAGGGTCCACCTGGTCCACAAAACCCAAACTATTTACTATCTGGTCATTTGCAGAAAAAGACAAATCCTAGCAGTAGGGAGGAAGAGATTTTACTTCTTACATTCACATGTCAAAAGCAAAACAAAACTAACAATATGTCATGAGGGTGGTACCTTCTTTCCTGTGTGATGAAGTGATATTTTCTTTACTGTGTTCTGTAAATTTTCTCTAAAAACACATTTTTAATTAAAAAATATTTTAAAAGATTTGACTCAAGTGGTATTTCACCTGTCAAGCCTTCTGTTAGGCCTGCTTCCTCTATGCTTCCACAGAAGTGTTAGATTTTTCTATATTAGTAGTGAGAGAGTCAATTACTAGGTAGGTTGATAAGAAGTCCAGGGTCCCCAAGGAGGAGAAAGGGTCCAGAGCCCTTGAGAAGGAGAAAGGGGTCTGGGGCTCTCAAGGAGAAAAGGACAAACATTTTTTTCTATATTGCTTTGTCTTAGTCAACATAACAATGTGTCTTGCAGGAGGATATGTTTCTCCTTAAGAAGAATCCTCTGACTAATCTTGATATCATAAGACATATATTGTGGGAGTGACTCTGGTAAGACCTTTCTATTGTTAGTTCTAATCTTGTTAATTTAAGATGTATGTTGTGGGAGTGGGTCTGGTAAAAGTATATAAGGCCTTGATAAGACTAGCAAGTGGGGACACTCTCCATCCCCCTTCTGATGTCTGTGTCAGAAGCTTTCTCTGTCCCTTTTCTTACTTTAATAAAACTCTGCTACACAAAAGCTCTTGAGTGACCAAGCCTGGTCCCTGGTCCCAAAGCTAAATCTTCAGAGATCACAAATCTAACACCATTCACCATAAGCTATCAGTAGTTACCATCCTGCACAGCAATTCTTTTTTTCTTCTTTTCTCTGAAACAAGCCCATGAACTTCATAATGACCAAGAGATCCACCTAAGTCTTTTTTTAGGGCCTCACTCAGAAAACAATGACATTATAGAATGATGAGAGAAAATACTTCCTTACCTTTACAGCTTATAGAGTACAGTAGTCCCTCCTTAACTGTGTTTTCACTTTCTGGGGTTTCAGTTCTGCAGTCAACTGAGCTCTGAAAACATTAAATGGAAAATTCCAGAAATAAGCAATTCAAATGTTTTAAATTGTGTGCTCTTCTAAGTAGCATTATAAAATCTTATGCCATCCCACTCAGGACATGAATCTTCCCTTTGTCTAGCTTATCCTGCCCATTGATCACTTTGTTAGCCGGTATGATTATCAGATCCACCGTGGAGACATAGCAGTGCTTGTATTCAAGTCATGATACTGAAAATGTAAAATGGGATGATTTGTATATGTGCACATTGTGAAAGGATTCCCTCACTGAGTTATCACATCTGTTACTTCACATATTTACTTATTTTGAGGAAGTATAATTTGATTGTCTGTAGTAACACTGAAGATAACTGTTGGATCAAGAAGTAATAAATAAGGACAACAAAATGCAAGAAATAGGGAAAGGGGAGAGGACAGAAGAAATACACTGATGTTCTTTGAAGACCACGTGTCAAGAGAAGCATCTGGCTAAAAGAACAGTAAACAAAACCAACTATATTTCAACAGTAAGGGCAGTGGCTATAGTACTAGCAATATTGTTATTTCACAGAGTTTAAGTAGCCATCTGAATGTAAGATGCTCCTCTATTTTATGGAACACTAAGAGAGAAAAATATTTCCAATTAAGCTATGATATGCCATTGATTGGGGCTTCCTGGTAGCTCAGATGGTAAAGAATTCGCCTATCATGCAGGAGACCCAGGTTGAAGCCCTGGGTGGGGAAGATCCCCTGGGGAAGGGAATGGTAACCCATTTCAGTATTCCTGCCTGGAGAATTCCATGGACAGAGTAGCCTGGTAGTCTAGAGTCCGTGGGGTTGCAAAGAGTCAGGCGTGACTGAGCAACTACCACACATGCACGCACCATTGATTAGTAGGCGCATCCTAATTTCAGAGTTGCTAAAATTGGAAAACTGTGCTAGAACTGGTGTAATGAAGTTAACCACCTCCTCCTCCAGGCCCTGGCCCACCGCCAGCAGCTACCATCTCAGTTGCCTACTGGCTTTCACAACTGTCCCGGGAGGTTCAATCCTAGTAACAATGTCTGTTTTATAGAAGAAGAAACCGAGTCTCGCAGTAGCTAAGTTATTTTCTCAAGATCACAGCACTCATCTAGGATACGGAGTCCATGACCACTGTGTCCATGTCATAGAAATCTATCTAGATAGGGGCTTTCCATTAATTTTTTTTTCTTTTTTTAATTTAATTTAATTTAATTTTTTTTAAGGTTTAAATTTATTTATTTTTTATTTTACTTTACAATTCTGCATTGGTTTTGCCATACATTGACATGAATCCACCAAGGGTGTACATGAAAAATTTATTTAAAGGTAAGTTTTCTTCATAAGACCTGTTTTAAAAACATTATCATAAAATTTTTGTCATACCAAAAATTAACAATTATCCATTTACATAATTTGATATTCAATCAAATGCCAAGTCCTTGATTTAAAACATTCTTTAAAATAACAATCTGAGATACAATTCACATATTATAAAATTCATCCTTTGAAGTGCACGATCCAATGCTTCTTTTTAAAGTATATTCATAAAACTGTACAACCATCACTACTATGTAATTTCAGTACCTTTTTATCATCCCTAAAAGGCACGTGCCATTCCTATTAGCAGTCACTTTCCATTTACCCACAAACTCCCCAGTCCTAGGCATATATTAACATATAGTTTTCATTTTTAAGGATATCCTTATTCTGGACATTTCATATAAGTGACATCATATAATGTCTGGCTTTTAAAAAAATTATATGTTCATTTATTTTTGGCTGTGCTGGGTCTTCATCGTTGTGCAGGTTTTTCTCTGTTGTGGTGATACAGGGGTTACTCTCTAGTTGCAGTGCACGGGCTTCTCACTGGGGTGACTTCCTGTGTTTCAGAGCACAGGCCCAATAGCTGTGGTGCGCAGACTTAGTTGCTACAGGGCATATGGGATCTTCCTGGTTCAGAGATTAAACATGTGTCTCTTGCATTGGTAGGCAGATTCTTTACCAATGAGTCATTGGGGAAGCCCCGATATCTGGCTTTTTATCTGTTTTCTTTCACTTAGCGTGTTTTCAAGGTTCATTCACAGGTTAGCAGGTATCAGTACTTCATTCCTTTTTGTGGTTGAATATTATTCCACTGTATGGATATATTACGTTTGATTTATCCATTCATCAGTTGATAGACATCTGAGTGGTTTCTACTTTGGGGCTATTATGAATAATGCTGAATAATGAACATATGTTACGAATGTTTGTGTGAGTTTTACATGGCTATATGTTCTCAATTCTTCTGGGCTAATGCATAGGCATGGGATTGCTGGGTCATATAGTAACACTATGTTTAACTTTTTGAGGAAATGTCAGACTGTTTTTATATAGTGTACTATCGTACATTCTCAGCTGCAGTGTGTAAGGGCTCCAGTTTTCCCACATCTTCACCACAACTTGTTACTGTTTTCTTTTTTATTACAGCCATCCTAGTGGGCATGGAGCAGTCCCAGTGTGGCTCCATTAACTTTTTTAAAGTATCAGTTTCTAAGTATCATTTCAATATTATATACCAATTATGTACATATATTAATATACACATATATAAATAAATAATTGATCATTATGATCACAATCTCTGAAAATTTGGCAAACAGTCCTTGAAGCTATTTATGTGTTCATTCACTTCTATTAAATTCCCAGGGCTCAATTTGTTGTACTTTTAACAATACTCTTGTGGAGTAAGTTGGTAGGGAAATCATCTCCCAGAGCTATAAGCTGAGAAAGGCTGTCAGCCAAAAATAAATCATCCTTTTCACAGTCCAGTGCTTTATTACCAGGTCACTCTGCCCATGGATAAGGAATGGGAAAAATGAGTGACACAGAAAAGCCTCACAGATTGTACACTCCATTAGAATATCTAAATTTAAAGCAGAACCTGCACCTACAATATGTCTTTTTATGATTTGTCCCATTCGCTTTTAAAGCCAGGAAAGTGACAATAAAAAGACTTTGTATCATGTAAAATGACATGTTTTATTTTTCACATTCGTTCCCCAAAGAGGTAGCATTACAAAGAAATAGCATCTCTCTGAAAGCCAAAGTACTTCCATCACTTATGAACTCTTCCTGGCAGTGGCAGAAAAGCAAATATTTAAGTTCTCAAAAATCAAGACACAGTTAACTTTTAACACAGTCTTGATATAAATTGTATATGTACATGTGTCTATAGATCTGCTTTATATTAGACATCTCAGCCTTAAGAAATCACTGTGTGACTGTCAATCAGAATAAGACTGTAATGTTTATATGAGTTATTTTCCATGAAACAATGAACTGAGGCAAAAGAGAACAAAATATCACCTCCCAAAAACCCAAACTGATTGAACCAAGCACCCACACTTCAGTCTTTCAAACATCTCTCTGATACCTACTCTAAGAAGAAAGAAAGACAATAAAAGATCTCTTAGAGATATTTTCACTGAAAGAATGGAGTCTTAAACAGTGGACCACTAGGGAAGTCCCTTAAACATCTTTTAAGTTTTTAAATTGCAACCTTTAAATATCCATTTTATCAAGAAGATATTCTGTATATTTAATTTTTTATCCAAATCAATCTGTTGTTATTTTTATATACTGGTTGAATATCTACTTAAGAGTACCTACCATAGGTAAGGCAGCAGGCAATGCTATCCTTATTTGTCTAGCTAGTATCAGTAGTGAGAATTTCCTTGCTTTTTAGAGACCTGACCAGATAATTGCATCACTCAATCCCTCACTAACTTCAAATCTTTTTTGAGAGGCCACTTCGTAGTTGAGGAACACCTTATTTAAAACTGAAAACCTCCCTCCCGTACTTCCAGCTCCAACTATTCTCCTCTATTTTTCTTCAAAATATTGATTACCTTCTCATCTTATTTAGTCGTTTATTTACTATTTGCTTTCCCTATTATGATGTTTTCTCCACTTTCTTCAATTTCAGTCTGAATTTCACAATAAAGAGTTCATGATTTGAGCCACAGTCAGCTCCAGGTCTTGTTTTTGTTGACTGTATAGAGCTTCTCCATCTTTGGCTGCAAAGAATATAATCAATATATTTTCGGTGTCGACTATCTGGTGATGTCCATGTGTAGAGTCTTCTCTCGTGTTGTTGGAAGAGGGTGTTTGCTATGACCAGTGCGTTCTCTTGGCAAAGCTCTATTAGCCTTTGCCCTGCTTCATTCCGTACTTCCGTACTCCAAGGCCAAATCTGCCTGTTACTCTAGGTGTTTCTTGACTTCCTAGTTTTGCATTCCAGTCCCCTATAATGAAAAGGACATCTTTTTAGGGTGTTAGTTGTAGAAGATCTTGTAGGTCTTCACAGAACTGTTCAATTTCACCTTCTTCAGTGTTACTGGTCAGGGCATAGACTTGGATTACTGTGATATTAAAAGGTTTGCCTTGGAAACGAACAGAGATCATTCTGTCATTTTTGAGATTGCATTCAAGTACTGCATTTCAGACTCTTCTGTTGACTATGATGGCTACTCCATTTCTTAAGTGAGAAACAGTTTTAAGGGACTAGATCTGATAGACAGAGTGCCTGATGAACTATGGACAGAGGTTCATGACACTGTACAGGAGACAGGAATCAAGACCACTCCCAAGAAAAAGAAATGTAAAAAAAGCAAAATGGCCATCTGAGGAGGCCTTACAAATACTTGTGAAAAGAAGGAGAGCGAAAAGCGAAAGAGAAAAGGAAAGATATACCTGTTTGAATGCATATTCAATGAGTTCCAAAGAACAGCAACAAGAGATAAGAAAGCCTTCCTCAGTGATCAATGCAAAGAAATAGAGGAAAACAGCAGAATGGGAAAGACTAGAGATCTCTTCAAGATAATTAGAGATACCAAGGGAACATTTCATGTAAAGATGGGCTCAATAAAGGACAGAAACGGTAGGGACCTAACAGAAGCAGAAGATATTAGAAGAGGTGGCAAGAATACACAGAAGAACTATACAAAAAAGATCTTCGTGACCCAGATAATCACAATGGTGTGATCAGTCACCTGGAGCCAGACATCTTGGAATGTGAAGTCAAGTGGGCCTTAGAAAGCATTATTACAAACAAAGCTAGTGGAGGTGATAGAATTGCAGTTGAGCTATTTCAAATCCTGAAAGATGATGCTGTGAAAGTGTTGCACTCAATATGGCAGCAAATTTGGAAAACTCAGCAGGGGCCACAGGACTGGAAAAGGTCAGTTTTCATTCCAATCCCAAAGAAAGGCAACGCCAAAGAATGCTCAAAATACCACACAATTACACTCATCTCACACACTAGTAAAATGATACTTAAAATTCTCCAAGCCAGGCTTCAGAAAAACGTGAACCGTGAACTTTCAGAAGTCCAAGCTGGTTTTAGAAAAGGCAGAGGAACCAGAGATCAAATTGCGAACATCTGTTGGATCATCAAAAAAGCAAGAGAGTTCCATAAAAACATCTATTTCTGCTTTACTGACTATGTCAAAGCCTTTGACTGTGTGTGGATCACAATAAACTGTGGAAAATTCTGAAAGAGATGGGAATACCAGACCACCTGACCTGCCTCTTGAAAAACCTGTATGCAGGTCAGTAAGCAACAGTTAGAAGTGGACATGGAACAACAGACTGGTTCCCAATAGGAAAAGGAGTGCATCAAGGCTGTATATTGTCACCCTGCTTATTTAACTTATATACAGAATACATCATGAGAAACGCTGGGCTGGAAGAAGCACAAGCTGGAATCAAGATTGCCGGGAGAAATATCAATACCCTCAGATATGCAGATGACACCACCCTTATGGCAGAAAGTGAAGAAGAACTAATGAGCCTCCTGATGAAAGTGAAAGAGGAGAGTGAAAAAGTTGGCTTAAAGCTCAACGTTCAGAAAACTAAGATCATAGCATCTGGTCCCATCATTTCATGGGAAATAGATGGGGAAACAGTGGAAAATCACTGCAGATGGTGATTGCAGCCAGGAAATTAAAAGACACTTACTCCTTGGAAGGAAAGTTATGACCAACCTAGACAGCATATTAAAAAGCAGAGACATTACTTTGCCAACAAAGGTCCGTCTAGTCCAGGCTATGGTTTTTCCAGTGGTCATATATGGATGTGAAAGTTGGACTATAAAAAAGCTGAGTGCCGAAGAATTGATGCTTTTGAACTGTGGAGTTGGATAAGACTCTTGAGAGTCCCTTGGACTGCAAGGAGATCCAGCCAGTCCATCCTAAAGGAGATGAGTCCTGGGTGTTCATTGGAAGGACTAATGTTGAAGCTGAAACTCCAATACTTTGGCCACCTCATGTGAAGAGCTGACTCATTTGAAAAGACCCTGGTGCTGGGAAAGATTGAAGGCGGGAGGAGAAGGGGACGACTGAGGATGAGATAGTTGGATGGCACCACCGACTCAATGGACATGGTTTTGGGTGGACTCTAGGAGTTGGCGACAGACAGGAAGGCTTGGAGCGCTGAAATTCATGGGGTTGCAAAGAGTCGGACACGACTAAGCGATGGAACTGAACTGATTATAATGTTAGTTCCATGAAGGCAGAGATATTGGCCTGTTTTCTCTTTTCCCCCATTACTTTATTTCCAGGGTCTGAATGAATATTTCTTGAATAAACAAATTAATGAAAATGGCCACTATAATGGTCTTTGTAGTCTTGATTTTCCAGATGCCTCTGGTTTTTTTTAAAGTTCATATTTATCAGCCTTTTCTTGGCTTTGATTTTGACTGAGGATAAATTCCTCATACTCTGCTTCTGTTTTATTCCAGTGATTTATGAGTCTGTCCCAGAGCCACTTCTCATTTCTATGTTCTCCTTGTTGATGGGTCTTAGTGCTTACCTTTTCCTAGTCTCCAGTGTCTACAGGCCACCTCTACAACTGAGAATGTCCCCAACAGAAATTATCACCTGCCCAGAAACCCGCTGTGGAGCTGGAAGCTCCATGTTGGTTAATAACATCACTAATATCCAGTCTCTTAAGCTAGTGATACCTGTATCCTCAGTTCCTCTCTCGGTTGATCCTACAAGTGTCAGTTTCTGATATCCTGGCACCCAGTTTCTCCACATCCACACTGCCACTATCCTAGCCCAGATCCTTACCCTCCTGCCCTGAGGCAACTGCAATCTTCTCTATACCTGTATGTGGAGAGGTCTAGGAAACTTTAAGGAACTACTATACCTACAGCCACATTTGGAGGAGATAGACTTAGGTCTTTCTGTGGTCATTAACAATGGCTTGAGCAGCATTTGTGGTGTGGAAGCTGCCTCAATACATGATGGATCTATGATCAGACAAAAGCTCAACATAACCATGTGTGTGAGATGGACATCGGGAGGTAAGGGCAGCCAGTATAAACAAAACAGTATAAACAAAAAAAGCAGCCCCTGACTTGGAGAACTGACCTGACTCTGACAACTGGATCTGTGTGTGGTTAACAGCTGACCTGGCATTCACAGCTAGGCCCTGTCATCCTCAGAATCCTCAAGAGGTCTACATCTGATGACACCAAACAAACAAAGCAAACTTCATAATCTTATCTAAAGCCCAGATGAAAACAAGGTCACCATGTAAACCACAAAATGCCAAAAAGTCCCCTCTCCCAGCTAATATGAATGACTGCTGCTTCTGTAACAATGACAGCCTTAGCCTCATTGTTCTAGTTACAGTCAAGATATGCAATCACAGAATTACTCCCCTCACTTCCAGAGAGCCTTCAGCAAAGCCCTGCTTCCTTGAGCTCTTCCCCAGGCCACTCAACAGCAGCTCAAGTTCCGTAAGAAGTCCTTTCTAGCATTGTCTTACTGAGCTGCCTCCCAGGTCCCCATGGTGAGCACTCTCCCTTGCTGTAAAGAACGTGAGACCCAGCTGGTCCAACTCAAGGTTTGTACCTGATAGTTGTTGGCTGAAGTTTGGACCGTGGTGCGGGAACTCTGCTCTGTATTTGATTGAATCAAGTAAGCCATTTAGAGAGGCAATCTTAGATGCTCTACAGGCAAAGATGAGTCAAATTCAGACAGTAACTCAAATGCTTGAGGATATCTGAATCACACAGACTTGAGAATCCTAGCCCAGAGTGAATTCACGGTTGAAGAAAAGATATTACTTGCCACTTCAGATTTCATGGATTATTAAAATACCCTCAATTTATGCCTTTAGAGAATATGTTCTGAAGTGGAAAAGAGGATGCAATAGCTGGCTACCTTGGATGCTGGCCTGATAGTCTGTCTGTCTTTATTAATTTAAAAAAAAATTCCAGAATGCTCAAATGCTTCAAGCATTTTTCTAAGCATTGCAGATACAGCACTAAAACAAACATACAAAACTGTCTCCCCTGCTCACTTTGATTTATATTACAACTGGCCAAGAAAAACAAACATATACATCTGAAAAAACAAGTAGCAAAGTAAAAACTTGTAGCTTGTTAAACAGAGGATGAGATTGTTGGATGGCATCACTGAGATCTCATGTTGGACATGAATTTGAGTAGGCTCTGGGAGTTGGTGATGGACAGGGAAGCCTGGCAAGCTGAAGTTCATGGGGTCACAAAGAGTTGGACACAACGGAGTGACTGAACAGAAATTAGAGAAAGTCAACAGCGTGTCTTGAAAGTTCCTCTAGATTTTTGGATAGTATCAATAAAGGGCTATCTCAGGAGGTAGAATTTAAACAGATGTCTGAATACTGAGAAAGAGCCAGCCATACACATATCAGAGAGAGATGATTCTAGACAGAGGCCATATAAAGCAAAGGCTCTAAGGAACTATAAAGATTGTTTTAGTCAGCTCAGGTTGCTGTAACAAAAGACCATAGACTGGGTATCTTATATGGAATCCTAAGAATTACAATTATAACACACAAGAAAGATCCCTTTCCCTGGGAGAATGAATATGAGGCTATGTTTAAAGTCAGTGCTAGTGGAAGTAAGTGCTAGTAATAGAGGTGTTTTTCATCACAGCTAAAACACGAATATTTGATTGGTATAATTTAATTTTTTTCAATTAAAATGTTTTGAATTGAAGACCAGGAAAATCCTACCTTCTCAGTCTTGAATTTTGTACTTTCCCCAGGAATTGGTGGTGGCTGCCACTTAGAATGCTAGCACTCTCACAGTGGCTTGTGAATCTCTCTCAATTTTACTGATGATAATAAGCAAACAGGAAAATGGAACTTCAAAGCAATCAACTTAATTCTGGGATCACCAACCCTGATGTTTATTCTACTTAAATCCTCAAGTATATTTTACCAGAATGTATTATTTTTAGACTCCTCCTTGCAAAGGGTTTGGATACCACCATGACTATGCCAAAGCCTTTGACTGTGGATCACAATAAACTGTGGAAAATTCTGAAAGAGATGGGAATACCAGACCACCTGACCTGCCTCTTGAGAAATCTGTATGCAGATCAAGAAGCAACAGTTAGAAGTGGACATGGAACAACAGACTGGTTCCAAATAGGAAAAGGAGTGCATCAAGGCTATATATCGTCAGCCTGCTTATTTAACTTATATGCAGAGTACATCATGAGAGACGCTGGGCTGGAAGAAGCACAAGCTGGAATCAAGATTGCCAGGAAAAATATCAATAAGCTCAGATATGCAGATGACACCACCCTATGGCAGAAAGTGAAGAAGGACTAAAGAGCCTCTTAATGAAAGTGAAAGAGGAGAGTGAAAAGTTTGGCTTAAAGCTCAACATTCACAAAATGAAGATCATGGCAAATGGTCCCATCACTTCCTGGCAAATAGACGTGGAAACAATGGAAACAGTGGCAGACTTTATTTTTCTGGGCTCCAAAATGGAGCTGCAGATGGTGATTGAAGCCATGAAATTAAAAGACACTTGCTCCTTGGAAGAAAAGCTATGACTGACCTAGACAGCATATTAAAAAGCAGAGACATTATTTTGCCAACAAAGGTCCATCTAGTCAAAGCTATGGTCTTTCTAGTAGTCATGTATAGATGTGAGAGTTGGACTATAAAGCAAGCTGAGTGCTGAAGAATTGATGCTTTTGAACTGTGGTGTTGGAGAAGACTCTTGAGAGTCCTTTGGACTGCAAGGAGATCCAACCAGTCCATCCTAAAGGAAATGTGTCCTGAATATTCATTGGAAGGACTGATGCTGAAGCCGAAACCCCAATACTTTGGCCACCTCATGCGAGAACTGACTCAATGGCAAAGACCCTGATGCTGGGCAAGATTGAAGGTGGGAGAAGGGGACGACAGAGTTGGATGGCATCACTGACTCAGTGGACATGGACATGACTTTGAGTAACCTCCGGGATTCGGTGATGGACAGGAAGGCCTGGCATTCTGCAGTCCATGGGGTTGCAAAGAGTCAGACACAACTGAGTGACTGAGCTGAACTGATGATGTACTCAATAAGCATACAAGAGTACCGCCAATTATTTGTGGGAAAACTTAGGTGATGCATTACTGATAAATCAGAGGTGAATTGTGCTTGTGCTTTGATAACAATAGTGTTGTTGTTTGTTGTTGCTTAGTCACTAAGTTCATATCCAACTCTTTTGCCACCCCATAGACTGCAGCCTGACAGGCCCTTCTGTCCATGGGATTTCCCAGGCAAGAATACTGAAGTGATTGCCATTTCTTTCTCCAGGGGATTTTCCCAACCCAGAGATTGAGCCCACATCTCTTGTATCTCCTGCATTGGCAGGCAAGATTTTTGTTTGTTTTTTTAACCACTGAGCCACCAGGAAGCCAGCAAGAGTGTACCAAATACAAACTTTATTTCTCTCTACCAGATTCACTGGTGTCTCAGTTCAGTTCAGTTCAGTTCAGTTCAGTTCAGTTGCTTAGTCGTGTCAGATTCTTTCTGACCCCATGAATCGCAGCACACCAGGCTTCCCTGTCCATCACCAACTCCCAGAGTTTACTCAGACTCATGTGCATCGAGTCAGTGATGCCATCCAGCCATCTCATCCTCTGTTGTCCCCTTCTCCTCCTGCCTCAATCCCTCCCAGCATCAAAGTCTTTTCCAATGAGTCAACTCTTCGCATGAGGGGGCCAAAGTACTGGAGTTTCAGCTTCAGCATCAGTCCTTCCAATGAACACCCAGGACTGATCTCCTTTAGAATGGACTGGTTGGATTTCTTTGCAGTCCAAGGGACTCTCAAGAGTCTTCTCCAACACCACAGTTCAAAAGCATCAATTCTTCGGTGCTCAGCTTTCTACACAGTCCAACTCTCACATCCATACATGACCACAGGAAAAACCATAGCTTTGACTAGACAGACCTTTGTTGGCAAAATAATGTCTCTGCTTTTTAATATGTTATCTAGGTTGGTCATAACTTTCCTTCCAAGGAGTAAGTGTCTTTTAATTTCATGGCTGCAATCACCATCTGCAGTGATTTTGGAGCCCCCCAAAATAAAGTCTGACACTGTTTCCACTGTTTCCCCATCTATTTCCCATGAAGTGATGGGACCAGATGCCATGATCTTCGTTTTCTGAATGTTGAGCTTTAAGCCAACCTTTTCACTCTCCTCTTTCTTTCATCAAGAGGCTCTTCAATTCCTCTTCACTTTTTGCCATAGGGTGGTGTCATTTGCATATCTGAGGTTATTGATATTTCTCCCAGCAATCTTGATTCCAGCTTGTGCTTCTTCCAGCCCAGCATTTCTCATGATGTACTGTGCATATAAGTTAAATAAGCAGGGTGACAATATACAGCCTTGATGTACTCCTTTTCCTATTTGGAACCAGTCTGTTGTTCCATGTCCAGTTCTAACTGTTGCTTCCTGACCTGCATACAGATTTCTCAAGAGGCAGGTCAGGTGGTCTGGTATTCCCATGTCTTTTAGAATTTTCCACAGTTTATTGTGATCCACACAGTCACAGGTTTTGACTAGAGGTGGGCTAATCCACAGCTATGGTCTTATTTTTACAAGGTCTCTCTTAAGTTCAAGCTCAATTGAGTCCAGTTTTTCTAAAGAAACCAGGAAATGGGACTCTAAATGGGGAACACACATCCCATCAATACCTAACTTAAACACTGTCTAACTGGGCAGGGTCCTAGAGGTTCCTGTAGTGACATGTGAATGGACGTCTAGGCATGATACTACAGAGGCTCTGGGAGGATTATCTGAGAAGACAGGTCTTAACCATGGATTCCCCGAGAAGATAAGTACAGTTCTACAGAAAGAAGAAAGAGGTAATCCACCAGAAACAAACAATGGCAATGGCTATTATCTCTGTGGAATCATTTCCTAGTGGATTCATCAGGAAAACTGCAGCCATTTCGCAACTTCTGAATACAAAAATCACTTGAGCAGGGAAAACTGCCGCCATAATCAGAGAAGTATCTTGGGCAAGGGTTCCTTAAGCTGAGGAACTTTAAAATTAATTTAATAAATGCACTGTGACTGGTTGAATTATGGCCTCCCAAAGACATCACCAACCTAATCCGCCAACACCTAATGATGTTAGCTTAGGAGCTTTATCAGTGTGATTAAGTTAAGGATCTTGACATGAGGAGCTTACCCTGGATTATCTGATGGACCCAACTTAATCATCTAAGAGCAAGGCAGGGAGGTCAGAGGAGAAGAAGGGACTGAAGCAGAAGGCTGAGTGATATGGGGTCATGAGCTGAGAATGTGAACAGCTTCTAGGAGCTGGAAAAGGCAAGGAAATGGATTCTGCTCTGAACCTCCAGAAGGAACACAATCTGTCCTACTCATTTAGACTTCTGATGGACAGAAGTGTAAGAAAATAAATTCGTGTTGCTTTATCTAAATTTGTGTTATTGAGTTCCAGAAACAGTAGGAAATGAACAGATACACTTTATTAGATCCCATTTCAAAAATCACAAAGGTGATTGGTGTTTATTGCCATAATGAGATAAAACAAAGATATAAAGGAAAAAAATCCCCCAACTTCTCTGTTCAGCACCTCCCTAACCTCACCTCCAGAGCCACCTAAGTTTTTCTACCCACACTCAGTACTGGCTGTTCTAGCTCTTCAGTTAGTTGTTTTTATTTAAAGTATTAAGATCTTTGAATTAACTAACTGCCCTACTAATATATTCTCTCACTAAAAATGGAAGATTACACAAATGGCTCCCAATCATTCCCTTCTCTCTATGTAGGCTCCTTTGCAAAGTGCTTTGTAGTAATTCCCATCAAAAGGTGGGTTCTATTCCCCAAACTATCCCTGGGCTTGGCCAGTTAACTTGTTTTGACCAATGGGACAATAGCAAGCATTAACTCAAGCAGAGGCTGCTGGGAATTGTCATGCTTATGTGAACTAGGCCAAGGCAAGCCAACCTGACTTGAAGAAATTCTACTCAACTCACAGACTCATATTAAGTAACTGTTCATAGCTTTAAGCCACTAAGTTTCAAGGTCATTTGTTATGATAAGTAACTGTTCCACAAATTTGAAGCTATTGACATTTTCTCAGATGTCACCTTCCAAGAGTCTAGATTTTCTCTCTGGTCTGAATTTCTGAAAAGAATGATCTACAGATACAACACACATCAAGCGGAGGCATCATATGGTTCAATCTCAATGAAGAGTCACATTCAAAGACACAATGGTGAAACAAAATAAGCAAACAAATAGGGAGGTAAAAGCAACTAAAATATTTTCTGAAATTTCTTTTATTAATGCACTGAAATTTTCTTAAAATTCTCTTTCCCTGTTTTACTTGTATCTCCCACACATGCTAGCTACTACCCACCAAATCCAAAATGTCTCTCTTCTCTAAGATCTCCAAAATCTTTTCCATACCATGTCCATGCCCCTGTTTCAGTCCACTTCTTTAATTCTTTCCTTCAGAGTAACTCCCTGCCTTTTACAATATAAATTAGCAGGCAGGAAAGCAGTTCTCTATTTTCCAACCTACCCATTATTCTGAAGTCAACTTCATATCAACCGACATCAGGAATGGATTTGGAAAGATGGAATAATACTTTTAGGAGTTTGTGTGTGGGGGGAAGAGGAGCCATGGAAAAGTCTATCAATAATCTTATAAGGATAAAAATATTTCTGCCTGTATCTCACAAGAATCTATGGTGAATAAAGGCACTGGTAAATTTTACAGTTAAGTTTGAGTAAAGTGGCTGGGAATATTACAGTGAATTAATTTTAAAGCTCTCTGAAAAAATAATAATACAGAGCTAAAATTTCAGATGATCTTAACTGAACATAGGAATTGCTCCTGATGGTAGATGAAGGATTAAAATTATCTACTCTTGGGGCAGAGATGAAAGTATAAGTCTGGATGTTGAGAAACAAACATGTTTACATTGTTTTGTTAGAAAATTTAAGGAAAAATGATAGATTAACAGAGTAACAGACACAATTTCTAAGCCACTAGAATAGGAAAAATCTAAAATAATCCAATCAATCCAGTTCAAGACAAGAACTATTTAACTGAAATAGCATAATCGTAAAAATCAATTTGGGATGAACTGGTACCTTTCTGTTGTTCAGCCTTTCATGCAGGCAAATCTTTTTATTTATTTATTTTCAAACTCTTTAAAACAGCTTATTTATATAAACTCACAGAGTCCTCACAATAAGCTCACTAAGGTAGGTATTACTATTATAGCTTTATTACAGAAAGGAAGATATAGAGTATCTTCAGTAAAATTTTTCAAAATCTCAGAAAAAAAGGTTTGTAGTTTCCTTCTTATAATAACTGCATATTTTCTTTTACATTTATTCTAAGTGTACATTGCCATAAACATGAACATAATGTCAGATTTTTATGTTTTAACATTTTTATATTTATTTTAAATAGTGATTATTTTTTATATTTCTCCATTATTTTAGTAAAATTCTTGATGATACTGAGATTTTCACTGGGTGAGTATATAATTTTCTTGATTAAAAATAATCACTCTCCATTTAAGATATATCAAATATAACTACTGTTGTTTCAAGTGGTTACTTTTTGCTTTGTTTTAATAAATAATAACATATTATTCATAAAAGTCTATCTCTTTCTTCTAAAAGTTATATCCCTTATTTCTATTTCATATCTCATGAATTGGTCAGAATATTCAGAAAATGCTATATAATATATGATACAGGACATCTTTTTTAATGGTGATGCTTTTGGTTTTTCACCATTACACAAGATGTTGGCTCCTGGCTAAAGAGAGGAACTACTTATTCAAATTGAGGATTTATCCTTTTTTAGTAAAAACTTAAAAAAAAATTTTTAAGTGAATGATTTGTGTATTAAATTTACAACTATTCTTTGAAACAACTAGCCAACACACTGAAACACTTTTAATGTAACTTGTACATGTCCAAGGTCTGATAGAATGTGGGCCACTGGAGAAGAGAATGGCAAACCACTTCAGTATTCCTGCCTTGAGAACCCCATGAACAGTATGAAAAGGCAAAATGATAGGATACTGAAAGAGGAACTCCCCAGGCTGGTAAGTGCCCAATATGCTACAGGAGATCAGTGGAGAAATAACTCCAGAAAGAATGAAGGGATGGAGCCAAAGCAAAATCAATACCCAGTTGTGGATGTGACTGGTGATAAAAGCAAGGTCCAATGCTGTAAAGAGCAATATTCCATAGGAACCTGGAATGTTAGGTCCATGAATCAAGGCAAATTGGAAGTGGTCAAACAGGAGATGAACATTGACACTCTAGGAATCAGCAAACTAAAATGGACTGGAATGGGTGAATTTAACTCAGATGACCATCATATCTATTACTGTGGGCAGGAATCCCTTAGAAGAAATGGAGTAGCTATCACAGTCAACGAAAGAGTCCAAAATGCAGTACTTGGATGCAATCTCAAAAACAATAGAATGATCTCTCTGTTTATTTCCAAGGCAAACCATTCAATATCACAGTAATCCAAGCCTATGCCCCAACCAGTAATGCTGAAGAAGCTGAAGTTGAACAGTTCTATGAAGACCTACAAGACCTTTTAGAACTAGCACCCAAAAAAGATGTCCTTTTCATTATAGGGGACTGGAATGCAAAAGTAGGAAGTCAAGAAACACCTGGAGTAACAGGCAAATTTGGCCTTGGAATGCAGAATGAAGCAGGGCAAAGACATAGAGTTTTGCCAAGAGAATACACTGGTCATAGCAAACACCCTCTTCCAGCAACACCAGAGAAGACTCTACACATGGACATCACCAGATGGTCAATACCGAAATCAGACTGATTATATTCTTTGCAGCCAAAGATGGAGAAGCTCTATAAAGTCAGCAAAAACAAGACCGGGAGCTGACTGTGGCTCAGATCATGAACTCCTTATTGCCAAATTCAGACTGAAATTGAAGAAAGTGGGGAAAACCACTAGACCATTTAGGTATGACCTAAGTTAAATCCCTTATGATTATACAGTGGAAGTAACAAATAGATTTAAGGGACTAGATCTGATAGACAGAGTGCCTGATGAACCATGGACAGAGGTTCATGACACTGTACAGGAGACAGGGATCAAGACCATCCTCATGGAAAAGAAATGCAAAAAAGCAAAATGGCTGTCTGAGGAGGCCTTACAAACAGCTGTGAAAAGAAGAGAAGCAAAAAGCAAAGGAGAAAAGGAAAGATATAAGCATCTGAATGCAGAATTCCAAAGAATAGCAAGGAGAGATAAGAAAGCCTTCCTCAGGAATCAATGCAAACAAAAAGAGGGGAACAATAGAATGGGAAAGACTAGAAATCGCTTCAAGAAATTAGAGATACCAAGGGAACATTTCACGCAAAGATGGGACCTAACAGAAGCAGAAGATATTAAGAAGAGGTGGTAAGAATACACAGAAGAACTGTACAAAAAAGATCTTCACAACCCAGATAATCACGATGGTGTGATCACTCACCTAGAGCCAGACATCCTGGAATGTGAAGTCAAGTGGGGCTTAGAAAGCATCACTACAGACTAATCTCAAAAATATACAAGCAACTCCTGCAGCTCAATTCCAGAAAAATAAACGACCCAATCAAAAAATGGGCCAAAGAACTAAACAGACATTTCTCCAAAGAAGACATACAGATGGCTAACAAACACATGAAAAGATGCTCAACATCATTCATTATCAGAGAAATGCAAATGAAAACTACTATGAGGTACCATTTCCAAATGCCAGTCAGAATGGCTGCTATGCAAAAGTCTACAAGCAATAAATGCTGGAGAAGGTGTGGATAAAAGGGAACCATTTTACACTGTTGGTGGGAATGCAAACTAGTACAGCCACTATGGAGAACAGTGTGGAGATTCCTTAAAGAACTGGAAATAGAACTGCCTTATGACCCAGCAATCCCACTACTGGGCATACACACTGAGGAAACCAGAAATGAAAGAGACACATGTAACCCAATGTTCATCACAGCACTGTTTGTAAAAGCCAGGACATGGAAGCAACCCAGATGTCCATCAGCAGATGAATGGATAAGAAAGCTGTGGTACATATACACAATGGAGTATTACTCAGCCATTAAAAAGAATACATTTGAATCGGTTCTAATGAGGTGGATGAAACTGGAGCCTATTATACAGAGTGAAGTAAGCCTGAAAGAAAAACACCAATACAGTATACTAACACATATATATGGAATTTAGAACAATAACCCTGTATGTGAGACAGCAAAAGAGACACAGATGTATAGAACAGTCTCTTGGACTCTGTGGGAGAGGGAGAGGGTGGGATGATTTGGGAGAATGGCATTGAAACATGTATAATATTGTATATGAAACGAACTGCCAGTCCAGGTTTGATGCATGATACTGGATGCTTGGGGCTGGTGCACTGGGATGACCCAGAGGGATGGTACAGGCAGGGAGGTGGGAGGGGGGTTCAGGATGGGGAACACGTGGACACCCGTTGCAGACTGATGTTGCTGTATGGCAAAACCAATACAATATTGTAAAGTAAAAAAAAAAAAAAGATAAACCATTTTAGCATAAATGAATGACATAAATGTATATTTCACAAAAGAAAAAAAAATATGTTATGTATATGTGGGGCAACCAAAAAAATTTGTAATAAATGTTTGGTATTAGTCCACACACACACACACAACACAGCACAGTTCTTGGCACATGGAAATTATTCAATAAAGTGTCTTTACACTGAAAAAAAGAGAAAGCAAGCATCACTACGAACAAAGCTAGTGGAGGTGATGGAATTCTAGTTGAGCTATTTCAAATCCTAAAAAATGATGCTGTGAAAGTGCTGCACTCAGTATGCCAGCAAATTTGGAAAACTCAGCAGGGGCCACAGGACTGGAAAAGGTCAGTTTTCATTCCAATCCCAAAGAAAGGCAATGACAAAGAATGCTCAAACTACCGCACAATTGCACTCATCTCACACGCTAGCAAAGTAAGCCTCAAAATTCTCCAAGCCAGGCTTCAGCAATACATGAACTGTGAACTTCCAGATGTTCAAGCTGGATTTAGAAAAGGCAGAGGAACCAAACATCAAATTGCCAACATCCGCTAGATCATTGAAAAAGCAAGAGAGTTCCAGAAAAGCATCTACTTCTGCCTTATTGACTATTCCAAAGCCTTTGACTGTGTGGATTACCACAAACCATGGAAAATTCTGAGAGAGATGGGAATACCAGACCACCTGACCTGCCTCTTGAGAAACCTGTATGCAGGTCAGGAAGCAACAGTTAGAACTGGACATGGAACAACAGACGGGTTCCAAATAGGAAAAGGAGTACGTCAAGGCTGTATGCTGTCACCCTGCTTATTTAACTTATATGCAGAGTATATCATGAGAAACACTGGGCTGGAAGAAGCACAAGCTGGAATCAAGATTGCCAGGAGAAATATCAATACCCTCAGATATGCAGATGACACCACCCTTATGGCAGAAAGTGAAGAGGAACTAAAAAAGCCTCTTGATGAAAGTGAAAGAGGAGAGTGAAAAAGTTGGCTTAAAACTCAGAAAAACACTGGCTTAAAACATTCAGAAAACAAAGATCATGGCATCTGGTCCCATCACGTCATGGGAAAGAGATGGGGAAACAGTGGAAACAGTGGCTGACTTTATTTTTCTGGGCTCCAAAATCACTGCAGATGGTGATTGCAGCCAGGAAATTAAAAGACGCTTACTCCTTCGAAGCAAAGTTATGATCAACCTAGACAGCATATTAAAAAGCAGAGACATACTTTGTCGACAAAGGTCCGTCTAGTCAAGGCTATAGTTTTTCCTGTGGTCATGTATGGATGTGAGAGTTGGACTATAACGAAAGCTGAGTGCCAAAGAATTGATGCTTTTGAACTGTGGTGTTGGAGAAGACTCTTGAGAGTCCCTTGGACTGCAAGGAGATCCAACCAGTCCATCCTAAAGGAGATCAGTCCTGGGTGTTCTTTGGAAGGACTGATGCTAAAGCTGAAACTCCAATACTTTGGCCACCTCATGCAAAGAGTTGACGCATTGGAAAAGACTCTGATGCTGGGAGGGATTGGGGGCAGGAGGAGAAGGGGACAACAGAGGATGAGATGGCTGGATGTCATCACCGACTCGATGCACATGAGTCTGAGTAAACTCCTGTAGTTGGTGATAGACAGGGAGGCCTGGCGTGCTGCAATTCATGGGCTCGTGAAGAGTCAGACCGACTGAGAGACTGAACTGAGCTGAACACGTCCAATTAGATTAAAACTCCTTCATAAGTAATACACAGCTTAATGTCTCGACAACATGTAGAAAATTTGTGACCAAAAAAAGTGTGTAAATATAACTTGGTCTTCCTAACTCTTTTTCTCTTCATTTAATCTCACATAATAACTCAAATTCTAGCTTTTATACATATGGTTATTCGATTATTTTTGAGTTTCTGCTACACAGATTTTCCCCTGTAGGTTGCAATACATCAAATCTAACAAATGTGGAAAGCTCTGACATATTTTAGTAAGCTGATTTGTACTTCTTAATGTTTCATATTTATATGGTTAGTTGACACCCTGGCTAAGGCAATAAAATACTGAGGAATACCGTACAAGCTTGATCTTAGTTAACATATGGGTTTTTGTATCAGCACCATAACATTCTGCATTTATGAATTTTGTTCATATGCTGTTGATTAATTGGAAGGAAATTTCTATTAGACATTTAAGCAGAGATGTTGAGTAGGGGGGTTGGGTTATCTGCATCCAGAGCTAGATTTTTAAATTTGTAGTTATCAGCATATAGAAGATAGTTAAAACCAGGTTTCAATTATTAATCTTTGTACCATGGATGATTCAGAGAATGCAGACATTAAGGCATAAAATCAAAAGTATAAAAATGTCTAAGCTAAAAAGATTCAGAATTATTCTCTGGCAGGAACAGTGAGGCCACAGTTAAAGGACTACATAGTGTTTGGGGTATGTGTACAGGTATTGCCTTACATCCTAACAGTAACATGCTAACATTACAGTCATGTTAAAAATTCATAATAAAAAATTTACCCACAATCCCATCCATAAGTCTCAAGTGTCCATTTTTCATGCTGTCTTCTATATCTTGTCCATTTACTTAATAATAAGAGGCAATAACTGTCACTTTGATGGGTACATATTCTATTGAGCTGGCATACCATAATTTCCTTACATAATAGCAGTTCACACACTTGGCTAAAACGTGTTCTTAAAATTATATAAAAATAACAAACCAGGCTTGGGGGAGAAGATGGAAAAGAAATTCACTAAATGTATTATGTGCTCCTCCCTGTAATACATTTAACTTCCTCTGGGAAGTCTCCTGGACAACGCAGCTGGGTTGGGTGCGATTCTGAGATTTCAGACACCTTATCCTCCTGTCACAGTGTGTAGTGGACCTGCGGGGGTTGTCTCCCCAAAACACTGTCAGGCTGTGTGCTGGCTCACTGCTGCCTGCCTGACACTCAGTACTCTTCTGCATGACTGCATACAGGAATGACAGAACGGATGTTTGGCTGCTATGTGCTGAATGGAAAGTAGAACACAGCCATCTCAAAATCTGTGTTCCTATTTCCCAAATTTCCTTTCACATACACATCTTATAATATTTAAAATCGTTCTCGTGTGGACAGGAATGTGCAAACGACAAGAGTCTGAAGAACATAGAATCTTGAAGGGCTTTTTTTCCCCTCTAAAATGCAAAAACTTTCCAGGTAGCATCGGCAATGAGTGAGGCATGCTGACTCTATCCAGCTTTCTGCTCCACTGGGACAATGCTTTTTGGCCCTCTTGTGGTGGGTAGGAAAAGGCCCTCTTACTTGTTCCTATGAAAGAGATGCAAGAACAGTCACTTCCAGTCTGGAGCAATGATGCTGGGAGCCCTTGTAGAGCTTGCTTCCTCAGACACAGTGACCAGAATGTTCCAGAGAGCGGCTTTTCTGTCAGCCAGGTCTCAGCATGAGAACCACATGAAGCAGTCCCTGGGCAAATGGAGATGACATGTCCTATGAGGGAGCAATGAACCTCTGTATTGTGCAGGTGTTGAGATTTAGGTGTTGGCTGGTTCTGATACTAGCCTACCCTGATCGACGCTTCATGGGAAAAATTTTGCTTCATTACACCTTGAAAAGAGACCGTCACTGAGCTCTAAAAATTTGAAAATGAAAATGAAGCACGGGAAAATTAACATCTCTCTGAAGAGAGTAAAATTTAAATGCTAAAACATTAGAAGAGGAAGCATGTCTGCTTAGCAACCACAGTACCAAGGTGGAAAACCTAGGCATTTCTTCTGTGGCTTTTATCTTGTTTACAGATAAGCTAGTGGGACTTCCTTGGTGGCTCAGATGATAAAGCATCTGCCTAAAATGTGGGAGACCCGGGTTTGATCCCTGGGTCGGGAAGATCCTCTGGAGGAGGAAACGGCACCCCACTCCAGTACTCTTGCCTGGAGAATCCCATGGATGGAGGAGCCTGGGTAGGCTACAGTCCATGGGGTCGCAAAGAGTCGGACACGACTGAGCGACTTCACTTCACTTGACAGGGCTAGTTAGACCAACAGTCCTAAGTAACTAGGTGCTATATTGACCAAAAAAAAAAAAAAAAAGGACACGGTGCACTGGATTACTTCAGGATATTTTCTAGCCCTAACTGTTGGCACCTGGACTGGTACTTACATTCTGAAACACAGGCGGGAAAAGCAGGTGTTATACATGTTGGTTTTGACGTGTGATTTAGCACCTTTAGTGCCTCATCCCCAGTGAAGGAGAAATCTCTTAATACAGAATTCCTTGGCCTTATCCAGGGCAGGGAGGATTTGCATTCATTGGTAGCTTTCGGAAAATCCATGGGGGAAAGTAGCTCCAGAATTATTGTAAAAGTACAGAGCATAGATTCAAAGGACCTGGATCTGAACACCAGCTCTGTCACTCTGAGTTATAATATCATATGAACTTTTAAAGCTTGGCCAAATGTCATAATGCCAGATTATGAGGATTCCTGTGAAAAGTACATGTAATGAAGTTTGTGAAAAATCAAGCTACCTAGGTTCCAAGGGATTAATTTCTTTACTAAGGTTTATTTCATTGACCGTGTTTCTGACTAAGAACAGGAGTAGCTGGAGACGCATCCAGAGAGACCTTGCTGCTGAATTAATTGTTTTTAAATCCCAACGAGTGCCTATTAATCAAGTACTATTTTTGGTGTAGGCTCAAGGATTTCTCCTACAAATAAATGGAAAATGACCATTACAGAAGTGGATAACCAATTGGTATTCATGGTCAAGCCTCAGACCAGGTGCTATGGGGATTTCTGTCATTCTATGCAATTTGGACAAATTCTCATCAGTACCTCTGTCTCTGAGAGTTGTTTACACTCAGTCTTACTGTGTGGCAACTGGGATTACAACTGCACACATCAGAAGCAATTCCATACCCTGGATGCTCAGAAGAACAACACTGATGTTTTATCTAAAAGCTCTGGCTCTACCTGCTAACAATGGGTTTGGGAACTAATAATCTCAAATTCTGACAGTCACTGAGCTGGGCCGGCTAATAGTGGAGCCTTATGTCTGAAACAGAAATTGTTTTGAGGAACAGACTTGGAATTAGCATCTTGGTACTGGCTGTAGACAGTTCAGAGCTTGGGTGACGGAACGTTGAGTTTTAGTACATATTTCAAATCTTCATAATTTAGTATTTAGAGACACTACAAGAAGAAGGATCTCAAGGAATGAATTTGTAGTTTATTTTGTCCTCCTTCAGCCTCCTTTCTCCCACAACTTTATTGAACTGGATGGCAGAAAACAAATTCCTCTTCAAACATACTTATGAAAGGACCTCATTTCAAGTTTCCTTCATGTGTCACTCAAGATAAGGAGACTTGGAATTCTCAGTGTCCTGAGAAGCCTAGTATTTAGATGGGAGTTTGTCTTTACAACAATGTAGGATACACTTTTCTCACTCCATTTCACCTTAAGGTCCCCAATCAAGCAGTAATGGGGCATTTCCTCCCCAAATATTTTGAAAACTTACTATTTGCCAGGCTCAAGGCATATGCCATTTTTATGCCTCTGTGAGGTAGATGCCTTTCCTTACTTATTTTGTTGATAAGAAAAATGTAGCCTGAGGAAATTAAGTAATACCTAAGGGCACCCTGTTGGTAAATAGCATAGTCAAGGTTTAAACTCTGGGCATCTCATTCCTGAGTTGGAACTACGGTCTCTCAGTGGCAGTGGTAAGGGACAGGTTCAGAAGTCCTGAAAAATGGATATGGGTCATTTTTCTGGAATGAGTGAAGACGAAAAGGGGTCAACAACAACAAGGAAACAGTGATATTTAAATAAAGAAAAAGAAAAAAAAAACACCTCAGAATGGTTTAAGGTCTACCTGTACAGATCAAGGACTACTACTTTGGATACTAGAATTTCCCTTTTGGAAATGCTGCTTTTCAGAAACTGGGAGCTGCTCACCAATGAAGATTGGTTAAATGGTTCATATAATAGAATACTTTAACGCCTTTAAAAAGTCAAAGGGTCAAGATATAAGCTCTGTGTTCACCCAAAAGTTAATCTCCTGTCTCTTCTACTAAATGAGGAAACAATTTTACCTACTTGAGAGGGATATTATGAGAACTAGTACAATAACTCACGTAAAATGCTTAGAAGGGCGCCTAGTGCATGGTGAATTTGGCAATAAGGAGTCCATGATCTGAACCACAGTCAGCTCCTGATCTTGCTTTTGCTGACTGTATAGAGCTTCTCCATCTTTGGCTGCAAAGAATATAATCAATCTGATTTCGGTGTTCACTCTGGTGATGTCCATGTGTAGAGTCTTCTCTTGTGTTGTTGGAAGAAGGTGTTTGCTATGACCAGTGTGTTTCTTGGCAAAACTCTTATCAGCCTTTGCCCTGCTTCATTCCGTACTCCAAGGCCAGATGGTGATTGCACCCATGAAATTAAAAGATGCTTACTCCTTGGAAGGAAACTTATGACCAACCTAGATAGCATATTCAAAGGCAGAGACATTACTTTGCCAACAAAGGTCCATCTAGTCAAGGCTATGGTTTTTCCAGTAGTCATGTATGGATATGAGAGTTGGACTGTGAAGAAAGCTGAGTGCTGAAGAATTGATGCTTTTGAACTGTGGTGTTGGAGAAGACTCTTGAGAGTCCCTTGGACTGCAAGGAGATCCAACCAGTCCATCCTAAAGGAGATCAGTCCTGAGTGTGCATTGGAAGGAATGATGCTGAAGCTGAAACTCCAATACTTTGGCCACCTCATGCGAAGAGTTGACTCACTGGAAAAGACTCTGATGCTGGGAGGGATTGGGAGCAGGAGGAGAAGGGGACGACAGAGGATGAGATGGCTGGATGGCATCACTGACTCGATGGACATGAGTTTGGGTAAACTGCAGGAATTGGTGATGGACAGGGAGGCCTGGTGTGCTGTAATTCATGGGGTTGCAAAGAGTTGGACATGACTGAGCAACTGAACTGAACTGAGTGCATGGTGAACACTCAGCGGATGTTAGCTTTTATTATCAACATGATGTGAAAAGGTGTTCATGATACACTGTAATGTGAATAGAAGAGGCTATGAAATGGTATATATTGTGATCCCATTTTTTAAAAAATATGTACACATATATAGAAACATATATATCATAATGTTAAGAGTATTAACTGCCCCAACTGTATGTGAACTGAGAACTCCCAGATCTTCAATCTGGGTTTAGAAAAGGCAGAGGAACCAGAGATCAAATTGCCAACATCCACTGGATCATTGAAAAAGCAAGAGAATTTCAAAAAAACATTTACTTCTACTTCACTGACTATGCTAAAGTGTTTGACTGTGTGGATCACAATAAACTATGGAAAATTCTTAGAGATGAGAATACCAGACCACCTGACCTGCCTCCTGAAAAATCTGTATGCAGGTCAAGAAGCAACAGTTAGAACCAGACATGGAACAGTGGAGTGGTTCAATAATGGGAAAGGAATGCATCAAGGCTGTATATTGTCATCCTGCTTATTTAGCTTATATGCAGAGTATATCATGAGAAGTGCCAGGCTGGATGAAGCACAAGCTGGAATCAAGATTGATGGGAAAAATACCAACAAACTCAGATATGCAGATGAGATCTAGGTCTCAGTTCTCTTATCATAGCCAAGTGATTTAACCCAGGTCTCAATATCTTATAGGGTTATTATAGAAAGCAAGTGAGAGAATATCTGAAAGCACTTAAGCCCTCATAAGGAATTATTATTAATCATTTTCTATTTTGCAGGCTTTAGAGGACCATTTTGTTTCTAGGGCTTAGAATTGTAACAACCAGAGTTTTGCAAATAAGAACAATGACAAAATATTATCCAAACCTCAATGGCTCTTCCTTATTTTAAACAAACTCTATGTAAAATCTCAGCGTTTTTGAACTCTTCTAAATAAATAATATTATCTCCCACTATTAAGATAATGAGAGGATATTCAGTGACCACACCTATGGTATCTGCCTGAAGAAACAAACCATGAACTGATCATACAATCTCCAAACACAGGTTCCAGAATTTCCTCTATATAATCTGTACAATAATCTGTGTTATTAAGCACACTATTCACCAATAAAACCATAGTAGATGCTTTTGGAAAGAGTAAGAGACAGAGGTGAGCAAGAAAACAAAATCTTTCTTTTCTTAACCTCCTTTCCTTACTTCTTCCGCGCCACCCCCCAATTTGCCTCTGTCTTTGACTTTCTCCGAAAGAAGCTGTCCTAAAGTCAGTATTGATTAAAAAATATTAATGTCCCAAGGCATCTCAAATCAAAACAAATCTTACTTTATGACTAAAAATAAATATCACAATGGAAAAACTGAGTGTGAGGGTGTACAGAGAACAGAAGTTAGAATTGTTCACCCTTTAATGTTTTTACTCAAAATGTTTGAGGTCTTAACCTTCTCAATGTGAAGTCATGACTTATTTCATTCAACTTGTAGACGCAAAAAGAAATGTAATTTAAATAGATATTTTACTTAAAATCCAACGATACCAATAAATTTATCTACTTCAAATCTGCTAGACTAAAAGCTGACTGCCCTCTGGTGGGCTGTTTCTAAAATATTTAGCACCTCTTTAACTTTGCTTTATAAATATTGCAAATATCATAAGACTATTTTACAATCCAATCCATGTAAATAATACTAATATTTGGGAAAAGGAGAAAAGTCAGTTAAATACTCTTTATTAAATGTAAAAGCAAATTATAACAAGTTTAGCTATTTCTAATTTTTAAAACGTGTTTTTCCTTGAAATGTAAATTTATTTTAGTTTCAAGCTTCAGTTAAAGTAGTGGAAGCAAAGCAAAAAGTTATGTGAACTTTATTTTCATTTTCTACACATGTGCATTTTAATAATTGTGTTGTTTTTTCACTGTTAAGCAATAACAACAAAAAAAGTGTTTATCACACTTAGGTTCTGTTCTCTGTCCCTAAGTGTTAATTTTACTGTTTGAAAAAAGAAATCGAAATGAGATAATTATATTTTTAATTAAAAAACATATCATATTGCTTTGGAGGGAAAAATCTAAAAAAATACCACATCAATGTATAAGAGCTAAGATGGGTAAAGTAGGAAGCATGTTTAGGGACTATTCATAAAACCCTTTGGAATCTTAACAAAGTCCAGTACATTGTCAATCCAACAGGATCTCATTCTCCTGTTTGCAATTCCTTATAATAAAGAGGTTCTACTGAGCTGATATCTCAGGTAGGCTAACTGAATTTTTCAGTTTTCATTCAGCTATTTAGGCTGTGTACATCAATTTCTGAAGCATCATCAGCCCCATTCATCAGATCATTGTCAATGAGAAAATTTCAACTCATATTTTAAATTATTTCCTCAACATATGTGCCATCCTCATGCAAGCAAATCTTGTGAAAATTTGAATTCACATTAACAGAGTTATTTCAAATAGAAAAAGGTTGGGTTTTTTAAAGAAGTCAAGAAAAATTTCTTAAAGAAAGACTTCTTAAAGCTTTAAGTAAACTACTTAAAAAAAAAAAAAAAAACCACCTCTTAGCCTCTCTGTAAGAAAAATGAAAAGTGTTACTGAGTAATTTATCCGATCAATTTCATCAATATTGATAACATATCTAGAAAATCCAATTTAACATACCCTTTCTTTTCTTGGTAGCACTATGTTTTGGCAATAGCATAAAGATTAATTTATTAAGGCTCAATTTCATTTAGCATTTGCAAATAGAACCTCAGGAAAAAAAAAAAAAAGAAAACTCTCCGTTTCTAACAGTGGAATTGAAGACTGCAATCAAATTCCTACATAAGGTTAATTTTGTGGTTACAGATACTGAGATTTAAGCACAAGAGCAGCTTATAGCTTTGTGTATCTAAAATACACAAAGATCGCCCACATTCAGTCTCTTAGACAGAAGACATCTGAAACATCCAGTAGCAATGTAAGTGTCTTTATCCAAAATAGGCAACGAAGTCACACAAATTAAAATGCTTCCTGTATTTGGTGCAAGTTAACATTTTTTCAAGTTTGCTTTTAAACTAATTAACATGTGAAATGGATTTAAAATGGAAAGCTGTCACTTCTGTGAGATTTGATTACAACCCCCCTCCACCTTCCAATTCAAAGTAAATGGAAATATAGAAATGAAGAAGAAAAAGTGAAAGACTGTGAAAGCATCAGTGAAAGACTGCTTTAAAATTGCAATAAAATTTACTGTTTTATAAGGGCTCACTAGATCGCCATTTGAAAGCCATTAACAGCAAACCAGGTTGTCCATTTTTCTCGCCCTGCAGAGACAGCGCTGGAGGCTGCTCTCTGCGATTTTGCCTTCTGTCTAAACACCCCCACCCTTCCTTGAGCCTGAGGGAATTAGAAATTTCCCTATTTATTTGAGTTGTTTGTTACAGTTTTTCACTTTAAAATTATTTAAATTATAGACCCCGAGCATTTGGGATTATTATTCATGCCAAGTTTTCAATTCAGCTTCAGAAATAATTGAATGGAAGCACAGTGTGTGTAGGTAAATCAGTATCTACGCAGAATAAAAAGAAATCATCTTACCTAGCATTTCCAGCTATGTAGAAACTGAAAAGCTGTGTGTGTGTAAATAGATATAATTCTACAACTGCCTCTGAACTCTCTGAATTTGCAACAGTTTTGCTCTATCAGTACCCATTAAATCAATATTTTTATAGTTTAAAATGCGATTTTTTTCTAGCACAAATGTGTACCGGCTAATCGCAGCTTTGCGACTTATCCGAAAGCTTCTCCATGTGTCCTGCACTGAGCATTGTTTTTTCCATCAACAGAGGGCAGTCTATCGTTTGCCAAGGAACTCAGCTCCAGTGAGGGGGCTGAGGGCTGCGAGAGCTACATCTGACAGACGAGGTTTGCAGAGTTTGCTCCAGTAACAGGCAGAAGCTCTTTCAACTGGTCAGTGTGTAACTCATTGGAAATGCTACTGATCGTTGAAACAACATGCCTGAGTGAAAGAGAACCCCGTGATTTACAAAAGTCTGATGCAAGTGACTTTTAAGTCAGTGGTGTGTTATTATTTGAGTATCACTCAAAGGGTTAGTATAGGAAATCATCGTTTGCATAAAACCCAGATGCATGCTCAAAATCCACTCACCTTGTAGAGGTAGTGACAGCTTTATTTATGTTGCCTGCCCTCACACTGTGTGTGGGAGTGTCTTCAGTGTGACTGTTTTAGTACAACTTAAATATATTATAGCTGTTTTATATTTGATCCAAGAAAAATGAAATAATTCTTCATATGGTAATCTATCAGGGTCATAATTGACACATTAGAGAGGTCTAGCTTTTTTCCTCTGCTACCGGGAATAAAGAAAATTTCAGGTGCTGGGGCTATTAATTTTTCATCAGTCAAAGGCATTAAATTTAAACTGAAAATCTGAAAGAATGGAAAAAGATGCACTTCAAGAAAATTAGATCTTCTCAGAGTATTTGTTCAAGATCTACATTTACTGATACGTAATTTATTAGACATTTCAACATAGCAAAGTCATAATCTGGTAGTACAGGGATTGCATTTTACTCTGTGGCAGAAGTTTTACAAATGTCTTAAAGCTATTGTAAAAGCGGCAGTGAGAAATCCTAATAGACACCAGAATCAACATATCTGAAGTGTGTGCATTATCATGGCCCATTATTTTAAATAAGAGTGTTCTACCTCAAGAACTGGAATGACACCACAAATAACAGAATAAATGGGAATGTAAAAGTCAAACAGCATGACAAAAACTGCGCAGACTTAGAGAAAAAGCTTTTCAGAATACAGATGTGTCCTAAAAATCCTTCTGTAAAAAAGTGTGTTCCATTATCACAGAAGGAAAGAAACTCAAGGTTTTTCTTATGTTTAGGGTATATTTATGTGATATTAAGGATGATGAAGCAAATATTTAGCAGCTAGGGTACTGTGTGCAGCTAACAATAATTCCTTTATCATTTACCCAACAAGAAGATAAGTGCCGTTTTCCTTCTTTTGCAAATATATTTGCCAGCAGCTGTTTCAACATTTATAAAGACCATTTCCACTGATTGCCAAATAACCATAAATTCATTTACACATATTTCTGAGTTGGAGGCATAAAAATAATTACATGTCTGATTAAATCCACTTATGCCTTCACATCTTACTAAATCTATAATAGACATGAATTGTTACAATGTATTACATCTAAGTGCATAAATAAATACAATGCAGACGTAGAGTCCAGCTTTTCTACAACAGAACGTGTGGAGATAATTTACACAAATATAGTTGAGATACAGTATAAAAAACAACTTATTTTAGAAATTGTTATGACACAGAAAATGTCCAACACAGAAAAGAGGGACTTCAGCTAGAAAACTAAAGAAACTATCCTTGTTTATCACTGCCTCACTGTCCTGAAATACATATTAAATAGTTATCTTAATAAGCTTGTCATTAGAGGAGAATAATTAAGCTGAAAACTCCTTTTCTTAATATGCAAACTACAGAAAATTATACGTACACTTACAACTTGCTGAATTCTTGAGGTATGCTCTGTTGCTCTTCCCCCACCTACCTCCCACCCCACAACCACATCATTCCACCCACCCTTCCCCACCTCCTCTGCCACTTGGCACCAAGGTGATTTAAATGATTATAGTACATAGTACATGGGAAAATACCTTCGGGGACTGTTCAAAGTTAAAAATCACAGTGCTTAGAAAGAGCAGTTTGATTCCCCTCTTAACTCCCTATAAGAGACATGAAATTTTGCTTTCTTTTGACTGAGACTCAGGCCAGAATCCTGGAGTGGGTAGCCTTTCCCTTCTCCAGGGGATCTTTCCAACCCAGGGATTGAACCGAGGTCTCCTGCATTGCAGGCAGATTCTTTACCAGCTGAGCCACAAGGCAAGCCCTATAATAACTTTAATCACACAATATTTAACCATATTTGTTATACCACAACACTTGGTAACACTTCATTTTGAGTGTCCCAGCATTATTAATTCATTTGGTATTCACTGTAATAACACTGATCATCATGAACTTATTTGGTATGCATGTGGATGTCATAAGTATTTCCATAGGAATTCTATTGTATTTCAGCATTAATTAAATGCACTCCCTAATTTTCTTAGGAAAACAGGAATATACTGTAATTCTTAAATACTATGTCTTTCAATAGCACATACATAGGCTGATTATTAAGCCATATGTAGAATTATTTGTACCACCTTATGAACATATTTTATATGCGAAACAGCTAACAAAATCAGTCTCTAGGTTTTTGTGGATCATGATATATTTTCTTAATATCAGCATTTCATGACATTTACAATCACATTTCTCAAGCAAAGAAGAAAACCACCCTACATTAATTTCCAGAATCTGAGACAGAAAATGTCTTTCTTTAAAAACAAACATACAAATAATAAACACCTAGAGAATGAAAGCCACCTAACCAAGTTTGCATGTTCGTGTTCTTTCCTTCCTGCTTCCCCAGATCCCAGAAGTGCCCATGGCTCTGTGGATGTAGCGCCTTTCATCTGCTATTGGGGTATGCCAGTTCTGTGATGTCATTCACTCAGCAAGAAAAAATACCAGCCACCCCCCACTGGTATCCTGAGATGGCAAAATGAAGTGGCTTATCAAAGGATAGCGGAAAACTGTTTAAAAGAGAGATCTGCTAAAATCTACTAATCTTCAATCACATCAAGGTTTCTAAAGTTATACAGGCTTTTTCATGTGTTCATAAAAGGAGCTGATCCCATTCTCTTTTCTGCCAACAGAGATACATTTGTCAGCCCTATCATATCCCTTCTGCTAAAGGAAAGTAATGATACCATATTTGAGAGTGTGTGAGATTCTCTCCTGAATTTCAGCTTCAAACACCAGGGGGTTCCTATCTTAATACAAGGGAGTGTTTTTCATTTATATTTGATTTTTTATTTTTAAAATTGTTTTACTTACTGCTATTCTGGAAACTAAAATCAGGCAGCAGTATTAGCAAGTAAAAGGACTAGCAGCAAGTAAAGCAAGATTTAAAGGACTTAAATCTTATTTAAAATTATAGGAAGTAAATATTTCCCCCCTCACTTGATTTTGTAATTTCAAGGTGGGGGGAGGAGAATTATTTAATTCTTAAAGCTTCCGAATGTGTCTTAAAATGGGAATCTGTAAACACTGGTTAAACCTTAGCATTATTTGTTCATTATTTCTCAGTCGTAACATGAACAGACAAACATACCTAAAAGAATGACACCTTTACTAGGGAAACACGTTTTCTCAAAGCAGTGATAAGACTCACAAGTTCTCACACTTTATATAACAAATATAATTTTTAAAATATTTAAAAATAACACTAGGGTTGTACTATTCCAAAACAGAAAATGAAAAGGAGTTTGCAGGTAAAATATTTATTTTTCCAGTACATTTAGTGATAACAGTTATTTTTAATGAAACCCATGGAGAAAGAATAGAAAATCCAGTTCATAATTGTAATGTAGGGAGGAGACAGAGCTGGACTTTTTCTCTTACGGTTTGTACTCTGGATTCATTTAACAGGCACTGCACCTCAAGGCTTGCGGACAGCGGTGGATTCCTATTCTGTAGCTTAGAGAATTACCCACTCTTCAGAGGATAGATTTAAAATGTTACCGCCTGTGAATTCTAGGCTTTTGTTCATTTCAACATTTAAGGCAGATCTCTCATGTACAAAAAGTACTTCAAAGGTATTCATTTATTTTTTGTTTGTTTATTTAGGTTTGTAGTCCTTTCTCTGAGAATTGTTCTTATTAATCTTTGCACTGAAATATTTTTAGGAACCAATGCCAGTTACCGTGATGTTGCCTATTTAACAGTGGCAGATTCTGTTTTGCTACTGGTGGCAAACAATTTAATTAGGAACACAAAATAGCCGCCTGCTTTATTTCCCTCTGCAAGTATCTGTTCCTTGTCTAAGAATAAGAAACTACCACTATAAAAATCTCTTTGAGCTCTCGCTAATGAAACTTCCTGATTCCACTTGTTTAACCCAGCTATCTCTGCAACAATTTATTCTTTCTTTCTAAACAGACCTTTAGGTATGCAAGGCCGTTTGTAAATTATATGGTGCTGGCAATATCATGAAATATCATGACTGCAGTTTATGGGCAGATGAAGAGGGATGAGTTGTAACAAGAATAAATTACACAAAATACATTGGGGGAGAAATGGCAAAGTGGTGGTGCCAGCAAAATTATTAAACTTTAGAGTGGTACTTAATAAGGGCACTAAATTAAGTGACCTTATGATTGGATGGACATAGCAAATGGGATTCTCAGGGAATTATCGTCCATTAACTTACAAAGAAATAAGGAGATATAGTATCATAAACCAAGATAAGAAAAGTATAGGTGAACTGAATATTAACAAATAAAGCAGTTCACTGAAAACCAACTATCCCTTTAGAAACATCCTGAACATACTACCTAAAATCACATGCTGGTGAAAAGACTATAGTTTATGGCTTAGGACCATGTATTTTATATTTAATTTTGTTTTTTTTTTTTACAAATGTGTCTAGCCACAAGTATAAAAGCTCACACTGTCTAACTAATATAAAGTTATGAAGAATATTGGGAACTAGAAAGTCAGTCATGCACAATGGATTTCTTTACCTTGCTTAATTCATCTGTGAAATGGAGTGGTAATTCTGACTGACCTATAGAAGCTCACCGAGGAATCATTAATATATGGCTTAATATAAATTAGAAAATGTTGGCATACGTGTATGTGTATGCACATGCATTTTGCTCTCAGGTACCTTTTTTTAACTGAAGTAGAATTAACAAGCAATAAAGTACACAAATCTCCCGTGCAGAGCTCAACGAGGTTTTGCATGTGTATGTGTATAGATATATATATGCCCTTGTGACCACTTCAGTTCAGTGCTAAGCTTCAAACATGTCCAACTCTTTGCAATCCTATAGACTGTAGCCCGCCAGGATCCTCTATCCATGAGATTTCCCAGGCAAGAATACTGGAGTGGATTGGCGTTTCCTACTCAAGGCGATCTTTCCGACCCAGGGATCAAACCCACATCTCTCGTGTCCCCTCAATGGGCTCTTTACCACTAGTGCCGCCTGGGCAGCCCCTGTGACCAATATCCAGGTATTTTCACTCACCCTGGAAAGTCTCCTTCTTTCCATACGCCCCCATTTCTCCCCAGAGTTAACCACTGTATGACTTCTGTCACCACAGATTAGTTTAAAATGTTCTTGAAATCATAGATTTTACTCTTTTCTGTTTGAAATCTTTCAACCTCGTTGTAGTTTTTGACTCTGTCATTAGACTCCATTATTAGGGATTAGTAAACTTGAAAGCATCAAACAGCCTTCTCCTTTTTTTTCTCTTCTTCTCTGTTCTGCATCCTCAGTGGTTAACAATGTGGTCTCTGCCATCTCTCAGGCTCAGTTCAGTTCAGTCGCTCAGTCATGTCTAACTCTTTGAACCACATGAACTGCAGCACGCCAGGCTTCCCTGTCCATCACTAACTCCCAGAGCCTACTCAAACTCATGTCCATTGAGTCGGTAATGCCATCCAACTACCTCATCTTCTGTCATCGCCTTCTCCTCCCACCTTCAGTCTTTCCCAACATCAGGGTCTTGTCTAGTGAGTCAGTTCTTCTCATCACGTGACCAAAGTATTGGAGTTTCAGCTTAAATATCTGTCCATCCAATGAATATCCAGGACTGACTTCCTTTAGGATGGACTAGTTGGATCTCCTTGCAGTCCAAAGGACTCTCAAGAGTCTTCTCCAACACCACAGTTCAAAAGCATCAACTCTTCAGCACTCAGCTTTCTTTACAGTCCAACTCTCACATCCATACATGACCACTGGAAAAACCATAGCTTTGACTATACAGACCTTTCTTGGCAAAGTAATGTCTCTGCTTTTAAGTATGCTGTCTAGGTTGCTCTCCCAGGCTAGGAATTAATTTTAGCTCCATTACTACCACTGTACACACCTGGGTAACTTACTTTAAATCTCCTAGTTTTCTACTTAAATGAATGAGATTAGTAACTACCTCTTACAGTAGTTGTGGAGGCTAAATAAGATGATCCACATCAAGTACACAGTATAGTTTCTGGCTACTAAACAATAATTATTAAGGCTTGTCTGGAATATTCTAAGTGAAAAAAGAAGAGCTCTTCATTGGATTGTTCTTGAGGATAGCAAGCAGAAGGATCAAGACTTCTAGGCTCTGATTTTCATTTTTTTAAAAATCAGTTCTCAATTAGCCTTAGCACATACAAAGGCAAAAAAAGATGCTGACAGGTATTCTTCCATAAGTAAACCTGTGTCATTATTGGTCATTTTTGAATGAAGGAAACACTATTGGTAAAAATGTATTTACATACATTTCACAGTCACCAATGCAGCATATTTGTTTTTTTTTTTTTGAGACAAAGGCCAGGAGGAATGGATAGATTTTAGTAATAGAAGGATTCTTGAGAATTATTCAGTTTATCCTTATTTTATAACTGAGAAAACTGAGGCAAATCAGGTCATTTGTTTAAGGTCAATGAAGAAGCCAAGATGTCTGCCACCCAGTCCAGGGCAACAGTTCTCAGAGGGTGGTTCCCTAGTCATTAACTACAATAACACCTAATGCTGATGTTACTTGTTAGAGATGCACATTTTCAGGTCACATCCAATGGCATCCATCCGTTCAACTACTGCAAGAACTACTAGATGGGAAACTCTGGGGACAGGGTCCAGAGTGCATGCCCTCCTGGTATTTTACCTGCTAAAGCTGGAACCTTAGTCTATGACCCTGCTCCCCTAAGTACTGTCTGCGGACCAGCAGAATTCACGTTATCCAGAAGTTACTTAGAACTGTAGACTCTTGGGCCCCAGATCTACTAAATACTACACTTTAATAAGATTCCCAGGTGTTACGTATGCCACTAAAGCTACCAATCATCAATACACACTAGCAGCCATGGTCAGAACTATTTGAGCTTCAGTTGTCCACTAGAATCTGTGCTGTTTTATGCCATCAGAGCCAACTGACCCTATTCCCTCCCCCAGAGGATCTGCCAAAACAACTATCATAACACTGAAAACTAGCTTCCCCTCTGTGTCAGATCCTGTACTAAGTAAGCAACCTCTGTAGAGCCAATTATGCTTCAAAATTCTTTAATACAGAAATAACTATGACCATTTTACTAGTAGGAGAACAATCTCAAAGAATTCCTTCTCAACTAGGGCCATACCATTAGTACATGGAGGAACTGGATAAAATTTTGGTTCTTATGGATTTTTTCCATGATACCATGAGACATCAGCTCCTTAGTCCCCCTAGACTAAGCACTATGGTTATTATTTAAACCAGGACTGGTTTATTTGCACTTACACCAATTTTAATTTACAGGAATCATAAAAACTGTAAGAGTGTCCATGGATATGACATCTTTAGTATAATCATGTACAGTTTTTGAAAGCTTTCGAACTGTGGTGCTAGAGAAGACTCTTGAGAGTCCCTTGGACAGCAAGGTGATCAAACCAGTCAATCCTAAAGGAAATCAGTCCTGAATATTCATTGGAAAGACTGATGATGACCCTGAAGCTCCAATACTTGGGCCACCTGATGCAAAGAGCTGACTTATTGGGAAAGACCCTGATGCTGGGAAACACTGAAGCCAGGAGGAGAAGGGGATGACAGAGGATGAGATGGTTGGATGGTATCACCTACTCAATGGACATGAATTTGAGGAAACTCCAGGAGATAGTGAAGGACAGGGAAGCCTGGCATGCTGCAGTTCACGGGGTCGCAAATAGTCAGATATGACTTAGTGACTGAAAAACAACTAGAATGATAAACCAGGTCACTGCTTCTCAGACTACCTTTAGTGAAGGACGACTCTCCCCCAACTCTACTCTGCCATATACTAATTATTTTGCAACATATAATAAAATGAATTTATGGAAAAATAAATGTAAAAGAAAAAATACAAGCCAACTTTTAAAAAGATTCATTAGATGTAAATTTACACTGTCAAGTTGCTGGTAGCATTTCTAAATGCTTACTCTTGATTTCTGTACTTATATTGTCACAGACCAGTGACAAAGAGCGTGCAGACTAGTATTGTTCTAGAAGTATACTTTGAAGAGCAAGAAACTAGACAATTTGCAAATTAAGTTGAGGTACAGTACCAACCAGTTTTAAACTACTATAAAATAAGTCACACAAATTCTGACTTCATTTCTTCATCCCTAGAAAGATCTGGAAGGCCTCTGATATTTTCTCCAGAGTCAGTCCTAGGAAAACTAGCAACTTTTTTTTTTGGTGCTTTTATTCATTCATCCAACCAATATTTAATGATAATTGATTATATACAATTTTCCTAAAGGAAATCAGTCCTGAATATTCATTGGAAGGACTGATGCTGAAGCTGAAACTCCAATACTTTGGCCATCTGATGCAAATAACTGACTCATTTGAAAAGACCCTGATGTTGGGAAAGATTGAAGGTAGAAGGAGAAGGGGACAACAGAGGATGAGATAGTTGGATGGCATCACTGACTCTAGGGACATAAGTTTGAGTAAGCTTGGGGACTTGGTGATGGACAGGGAAGCCTGGCGTGCTGCAGTCCATGGGGTTACAAAGAGTTGGACATGACTGAGAGACTGAACTGATTATGTATAAGATTCCTGGAATTCTAAACTGATTTAAGAATGGTACCTTTGTATATATATATCTGCCACATATTCTTTATCCAATCATCTGTCAGTGGGCATTTAGGTTCTGTCCGGGGCTTGGCTATTGTGAATAGTGCGGCTATGAACAGAGGGGTGCGTGTATCTTCTTAAATTATAGTTCTGTCTGGATACTACTCAGTCATTAAAAAAAATAATGCCATTTGCAGCAACATGTGTACAACTAGAGATTAGATTATCATACTAAGTGAAGTAAATCAGAAAGACAAATACTATATGATATCACTTAAACACATAATCTAAAATATGACACAATTGAACTTATCCATTAAACAGAAACAGACTCACAGACACTGAGAACAGACTGGTGATTGCCAAGGGGGAGAGGGCTGGTGGAGGGATGGAGTGGGTGGTTGGGGTTAGCAGATATAAAGCTTTACACATAGAATAAATAAGCAACAAGGTCCTACTGTGTACAACAGAGAACTATATTCAATAATCTTAAGATAAACCATAAAGAAAAAGAATATAAAAAAAGAATTGTGTGTGTGTGTATACATACATATATATATATATAATTGAATCACTGTGCTCTACAGGACTGTGCTCTATAGGAGAAATAAATGTAATATTGTAAATCAACTATGCTTCAATAAAAATAATGATAAAAAGCAAAAAAAAATACAGTCCCTGTTTTTAGGCATGGACATGGTAGTGGATAATAGCAATAATTTCTTTTATGTGTATTGTATATACTTCCAGTCATACATCCATAATCTTTCTCTCAAAAATTAATTTGAAGTAGCTTACTTTACAGTATAATGAGATAAAATATAGCTTTTTATTAGCCTCTCACTCTAATCTTGACTTTTCACATTATGCTGTAGTGCAATTAGAATAGGTGTTAATGCATCATTTTTAAAGATAGGAAAACAAGCTCAGAAGGACTGCCTCGTGTGCTTAAAATCACACAGCTTGTGCAGAACATAGCAGGGCATCACACTTAGGTTTGTTGCTTTCAAGCCCAATACCATGTTCATAGTAGCCTAGCCATAGTTGTTTTCTTTCACAATTCTTCAGCCATTTCATCTTTGGATTCTCTTTGGATAACCATCCACTCCCAAGCATCATGACCTGGTGACCCTCCTAGAGATGACAAGCCTCTGACCTGGGCTTCTACCTACATTTCTTTAGAGATAGCAGTCTTTTATTTTTCCTTTTCCAAATTCAGACTTAGCTGACTTATATTCTATTCATTCTTGAGTTTACTATATGCTAGATGACAGCACATCTGAAAAATCTGAATATATGATTCTATTTAATGGTAACTAATGGCCAACTATCTCCCTTCTTTCTGGGGGAAAACCTAGTTAAGACCACAAGACAGGGAAGGTTTGTCTTATGACCTCTACTCTCCTGGTGCTGTGTCCTCATCCCCAAATCAGTGACCTACACAGGAATACATTTTTTATTTGTTTAGTAAAATAGTCTCTCAGAGCATTCATTCATGTAAGAGTATAATGGTGGCCAACAACAAAAAGCATTAGCTACCTAGAGGCATTTTTGTGTTCTGTTCTCTTCACTACTGTGTTGCCATAGCCTAGCAACACATCTCTCACATGGTTAGGTGCTCAGTACACATTTACTGAATGAATGTTAAATGAATTTGTAATCTGCAAAGAACAGGAACAGAAACCAATACAGAAGTTTCCATCATTTGCCTTCACCGTATTCAGTGCTCTTATGCTTTTTATTTAATTCATCCTTATCTCATTTACCTCATTGCCTCTGGTTTCCCTTCAAATCTGTCTTCTGCATATCTGTCTGAATGATGGCTCTAAAATTCATGCCACTTCCTTGCCTTAAATGCCTTCTGTATATCTCTACTATCTTCAATATGTAATTCAAAAACATCAGGTAATACTAAAGGTGGTAACAGTAAAAGCAGGAAGAAGTCACCAAATACAGGGCTACTTAGAAGATGCAATTGATAGAAACTGAGATTGAGCTGGATGAGAAGTTGAGAGGAAAGCAAGCATTGGCAACGATGTTAAAGAAAGGGCTGGTGGGGAGGTTCAGGAACAACCTATGTGAGAATGCCTGCTTATTTCTCTGGTCCCATTCCCCCTCCCCCTACTCGACTCAAAATGTACAAAATCCAAAGAAACTCCCTTGGACTTACCTTACAATATGGTAAGGAATTCAGGGATTATAAACACAATTTTAAGACCTTAGTAATATATCTTTAAAAATATGTATTTTAATATTAAATGCAGTAATTTTATTAAATATAGTATGACATGTATTTATTAAACATAGTAATATATATATTTTTTAAAAAGTTGGTTACTTTCTCCATGTTAGTCAGTTTTAGATACCTGGTTTTCTCATTATGAAAGCAATAAAATCCTTAAAACTATATAGCCTACACACTTATGTTCTGTATAAGAAGAGAAATAGGTGGGAAAAAAAGTTAAAAGGTATCTCCCTTCTTTGTAGATGTTGGTTGTGAACAAAAGCCCAGAACAGAATGGGTTGTGGAAGCTATCAAGAATGGAAGAAAGATCTTGGGGGACTGTCTCAGTCCAGGCAAAAGGCATAGAGGAAAAGAGACTGTAGGATTTTAATGACATGAGATCTGGCATCAAATCTAGTGAGGTCCTCTCTTCCACATATTTATTAACTGGATGATCTTAGACAAGTTACTTAACCCCTTTAAAGTTCCACTATATATAAAATGAGAATTATAATAGCACCTACCTCATAGACCGATCGCTTAAATAAGTTTTTTCTCAACACAATGCTTAGCTTGAAAATGCTCAAAAATATTAATTCTTATTGTAGTGATTAACTATGAGTTAACAATAAAAACAACACCACCATGGTGGTCTCTATGGCATATGAGCAGAGTATGCCCAAAATGCTTTGCCATCTAGAAAACACATATTTTCCAAGATTTCCACATGGAATTTGTGTTCATTATGGTGTTTGCCTCACATTGGTATAAGTAAGGGAAAACTGACACAATTAACATTCCTTTCCAATAGCAGAAAAAGCCTTTCTCTTCTACTACAATAATCAATAATACAGAACAGACTTCTGGGACAGTGAGAAACCAAAACTAATTTATGAACTGTGATTGTGAAGATACACCACAGAATGGAGACTATTCCTCGGCCTGTTTCCTCCTGCTCCAAATCTTATGATACCAGGACATGGAAATAAGAGTTTATTGGAATCTAAGAGGGGTTATTTGACACATTCTGATTCTTATAAACCACTGAGACAATAGCTTCAGTCTATGAACAGTGGGCTCCAGACTTGAGCCTTCATCAGAATCCCTGGAAAGCTTGTAAAATTTGCAGATTTCTGGGCCTCAACTCAGTTTATTTTTAACAAGTTCCCAAAAGTGATGCCCATGATGCTGTTATGGGACCACACTCTAATAATCACTGCTTTAGAACTGAGAGGTCATTCTCCACCTAACAAGAGATTCAGACCATAAGCTATCCTTGACAATAATGTTAGCATTATTTAAAAAAGGTTTTTGGTGGCTTACCAGGTGGCGTCAGTGGTAAAGAACCCACTTGCAAATGCAGGAGACATAAAAAAGGTTCTTCTTGGAACACACCCTATTTATGGCCCCTGACATTTCAGTGTACATTATCAACTTTCTCTTGCATCACCACTCTCTTTCTAGAAATCTTGGCAACACATTTTGGTTCGTGCTTCAGCATGCTTTGTATTACATTTTCCCTGCTCTATCTGTATTGTCAAATTCTGCCTGTTGTATAACTGGAATCTTCCTTTTGATTTCACCTCTGGCCTAACAGTTTCTCTCAAAGATTTTGCCTCTTTTTTTTTTTTAATACAGAACATAAATATATCTACTAGAACTGTAATAGCATACTTCATCAGAATGTGCTTAATACCCAGCATATATTATTTTTAACCAAAAGCAAACTAAAACTAAAATATCAGTACTTGGAATTGGTCCTTTAGATATGTACAATGGGTTGACTTCTTTATCAATGTTACTAAAGATTTTGCTACTGAGTGTGCTTAAATCAAGGGATACTTGTGCTAAAAACCTACTAAACTATCACTGGCTTTTTTCATACTTTTAAATTAATTTTTTGTTTTGGTTTTAGTGTAAACCTTAATTTAAGGGCCTGTTATTGTTGCAGGAAGGGGGAACACTTCCAGGGTCCAAAACTGGACTCTTGTCTAACATTCAGAAATGAACTATCCGAGGAGACACATATGCTGACAAAGCAAGAGACTTTACTGGGAAAGGGCACCCGGGTGGAGAGCAGTAGGGTAAGAGAACCCAGGAGAACAGCTCTAGTACATAGCTTCCAGTCTCAGGTTTTATGGTGACGGGATTAGCTTCCAGGTTGTCTTTAGCCAATCATTCTGACTCAGAGTCCTTTCTGGCGGTCCATGCCTTGTTCAGCCAAGATGGATGCCAAAGAGAAGGATTCTGGGATGTGGTCTGACATGTGGTAACTCCTTTTGACCTTTCCCGAACTCTTCCGGTTGGTGGTGGCTTATTAATTCCATGTTCCTTACCAGGACCTCCTGTCATAAAACAACTCATGCAAATGGTTACTATGGTGTCTGGCCAGGGTGGGCGGTTTCAGTCAGTGTGCTTCCCCTAACATTATGGCCAACTATGGGCTTCTCTGGTAGCTCAGCTGGTAAAGAATCTGTCTGCAATGCAGGAGATCCTGGTTTGATTCCTGGGTCAGGAAGATCCCCTGGAGAAGAGCATGGCAACCCACTCCAGTATCCTTGCCTGGAGAATCCCCATGGACAGAGGAGCCTGGTGGGCTACAGTCCATGGGGTCAAAAAGAGTCAGATGTAACTAAGCACAGCCTCAGCATGGCTAACTATAATATTTAAGTATTAATCTGCAATACTATCTCAATTGGACCTCCCATTGTGCCCAATTTTGCATTTTAATTTTTAGAATAGCCAAATATAAATAATTTTTTAATGTTCCTCAAATATAAATACATGGCCAAGTATATGAATCTTAGTGAAGTTTTAGCCTTAACTTATTTATACTCTCTCTCATTTAAGAAGATGAAATGGATATTTGGATTTTACTTGTTAACAACTGTCTTCTTACAGCTGTGAAAAAATGAACAGGTTGCCATATTCATCAAAGAGAAACCACTGCACATGTGTGTTTGTGTGTGTCTTTAAAAAGCACTGCCTCTGAGCTATTTGTACTTAACCACAATGACAGTGACTACCATATAATAAAAGACTTCATTAATTTGTGCTCTGCTTTGGAAAAGAGCATTTAAATCAGCTCTGCAAATTCAGGGGATAGGTTTCTTTCCTAAGAAAGCAGAAAAGGAAATAAATAAAAACTCAAACCTAAAGGAAAATTAGCATAGAAGATGATCTGGTAAACTGGTTAAAAAAAAAGGTGAAAATGTCCTGTCTCCTATTAGTTGAATTTGCCCTTAAATTCCAAAGACATTTGGTTTTATCCAGTCACTATACTTCAAATAACCATACTTAGGAAAAAATAACTGTCAACTAAACGATCTCTTTATTAAGAGGGGAAAAGGTGGGAGAGCAATGAGTAAAGACTAGCCAGTACAGAATGGATTTGGAGCTGGGGAAAAAGGAGGTGGGGAAAGATTTCAAGTTCTTCTTTCCTCTGTTTTGATGTGTGCATACTCTACAAAGAAAAATTTTAAATTCCTTTTTTGATGACTGTTAAACCATTTCAGATTATGTCACTCATCAAAGTTAGCTCAGATGTTCTAAATAAGAACATTTTCACATTTAAAAAAAGTTTTTCAGATACCTATCTTGAAAAAATAAGAGCTGTTCCACAGCTTATAATATATGGGAATATTCTGTAACCTTTATATTTGGTAAAAAATAAATTTTGGTAACATGTTCTCTGGTGACAATGTGAAAATTCAGGTACACTTATGTTGGTGGCGTACAAATTGGTATAACACCTAAGGAAATTGGTTTGCAATATCTATTAAGATAAAAACATACATAACCTTTGACCTAGCAATTCCTCTTCTGTGAATTCAAGCTGCATACACAATTTCACATTTGTGGAAAGACACATGTGTCAATGATAAGCATTTGAGATATCATTTGTAATAACATTTGTTTATCAATATGTGACTGATTATAAATTATATTCTATCCATTTAGCGGGATTCTACACAGCTATTAAAATAAATGCAAAATGTATTGATATGGGATAGTCTCAAAGACATTAAATAAGAAAACTGCATGTTCATATTCAATATTTGCTTTGCATATAATACTTCTGAAATGACACAGAAGTTGGTATAAGTGCATGGATTGGGGAAAGTGTTAAGTAGAGCAGGGAGCCCAGAGTAGGAAGGATACTTCACTATACTCTCTTTGGGACCTCCTGAATTTTATATTCTGATCATATTTCCTATTCAAAATTAATTCAAAAATTTAGAAGCCAATGGAACCTCAAGATGCAAATAAGTCTGAAACAACTGAGTTAGTCAACCTTATTTCAAGTTAAACTCAAAATTTTAGTTCCCAAGAACGAAAAGTCTAAATCTTTTACTTCTGAATGTAATTAAACTTATTATATACAGAAGGCAACAGTCTTATCATAGGCCATGCAAACTTAGGACCAAAAAAGTACTTTTTAACAACATATTTCTTAAACAGGCATTTGTAAAATGAAAAAACATCCATTCTTTGCTTTTTCTGACATGCCAAGTTACTTCAGCTTAAAGCCTGTCTCTGTAAAGTAAAATAAAGGAAGCTTTGTAGTCATCATTAAATGTCTTCACTGTAAGATTTATTGCCATAATTGTGACAGAGCAAATGATTTTTTTTCTTGGCAGCAAAAATAGTCTTAAAAAGAAACTAGGTATTGTTTTTTCTTTTCCAAGCAAAGTATAGATACCCCAAAAATTACATGGTGTCACAGAGCATGCCATAGTTAAAAAAATGATGCACTGCCTTCTCTTATTAAGAAAATTACACAGTTAACTCTTCGTACCTTTGAAGGATGTCTCTGTCTGATGAATTTTGTTATTAGAACAACATTCAGCTGCAAACTGTGTATTGAAACTAACCCATTCTGGACTTAATGAAGTAGATTCTGAATAAAACAGATATGTCATAGTAACAGATACAAATTCTACAATTGTGGCTGAACATTCCAAGGTTTTTAATGTAGCTATTTGTGAGAGAACAATAAGAAATGTAAAGGATCCATATTCTAGCAAATAACTGACAAGTAGTTTATTAACGTACTAGAGGAAGGAACCGTGCAGTTTTCTGCATTACTATTTGCAGAGATTTAATATCATGGGGTTCAAGCTACTCACTCACTCATTTTTTCTGATTTGGTCAATGAGTCACCTCTCACTGGTCTCATTGCTAGGTACTGGGAAATCCAAAAGTAAATGAAATATAGGTTATCTTAAAGGTTAGTGATAAGGAGGCTGGGGGGAAGTGAACACAGAAAAAGATAAACGTAATGCTAACCCACTCCAGTGTTGTTGCCTGGAGAATCCCAGGGATGGCGGAGCCTGGTGGGCTGCCATCTATGGGGTCGTACAGAGTCGGACACAACTGAAGCAACGCCGCAGCAGCAGCAGCAGCAGCAATGCCATATAAGAAATGTAATAAGAGAAGGAAAAAAAAGCATTAGGAGCCTGGAGGAAAGTCATCTAATTCGGCTTGAAGCATGCATGGGTTTGTGAGTCTAGATAAGGTGGAGTGGAGGGGGTCAAGGAACATTACTGGGAGGGGGTGATAGTAGAAGGGAGTTTTAGTGAAATGCTGCAGTGTGTGTATGTGTGTGTGTGTGTGTGTGTGTGTGTGTGTGTATGTGTACAGCAAAGCAAAATTGCAGGGGGAGGGAGGGGAATGCAACCCTAAAAAGGTATAGAGGTGAGGAATATCAAGGTGAGGGATGGGGGTGGAGGACAGCTTTAAGTAGCTGTGTCCCTTGCACACACTGTGAGTGTAAGAGGGAGAGAAAATGAGTATGAGAGAAGCAGGATTCATACAGAAGATTCCAGCAACAAAATGCTTGAATAAGGATCGAATATAAGCAAAATGCAGCAAGAATCATATACTTGGTCCTCCTTGAATCTACTTACTTCAGAAATGGAAACTTTAGATATTAACTATATAATTTGGGTTGGGGGGGACAATTAGCATAATAGAGACTGGTAGTAATCGGGTTATTTTGCTAATTAACTGGAACTTTTACAAAGAACATTTCCTTAAAGGAAAATATTGTGTGGAATGTTGCAAACCCACAGTTTGCAACTGACAAGCACAATTCACTGGTCCTTAGGGAGTTGAAGTTTGGTCTGAGGGCATTACTGCTAGATAAAGCTTTTCATTTGAAAACCCTTAAAAAATCTGAATTTCTAAAAAAATTTTTTAAAATACTGAGCAAACTATAAGAAGAAAAAATCATTATCAATACTAAAAGTAACTGTGATAAGGCAGGATAAAGCAAGATGAAGTGACTTTTTAGAACATACATTTGTTCTATCAATATATATTCTTTTTTATTGTGGTAAAATATATTGTGGTCTCAAGCAAGATAACTTAGGCTTCCTTACAGCACGGTGGCTGTGTTCTAAGAGAGCAAAAACCTAGACTGCCAGGCTTCTCCAGTTCAAGGCCCAGAAAATACCTTCTGCTGATTTTTATTGGTCAAAGCAAGTCACAAGTGAGCATAATATAAAAGTTGGGGAAATAGATTCCACCTCTTGGTGGGGGAAAAGTGACAAAGCAATTGTGATCATCTTCAATCTACCACAATATTTATATTCAAAATTATGAATTTATGTACCTAAAACAAAACAAACAACAAACAAACAACAAACCTCTTTGTCTCTATTAGATTTTCTGTAAGGTCCACATGCTTTGGTTGCTTTAAGTTGGGAGAAATATCAATCACCTCAGATATGCAGATGACACCACCCTTATGGCAGAAAGTGAAGAGGAACTAAAAAGCCTCTTGATGAAAGTGAAAGAGGAGAGTGAAAAAGTTGGCTTAAAGCTCAACATTCAGAAAACGAAGATCATGGCATCTGGTCCCATCACTTCATGGGAAATAGATGGGGAAACAGTGGAAACAGTGTCAGACTTTATTTTTTGGGCTCCCAAATCACTGCAGATGGTGACTGCAGCCATGAAATTAAAAGACGCTTACTCCTTGAAAACCTATGACCAACCTAGATAGTATATCCAAAAGCAGAGACATTACTTTGCCAACTAAGGTCCATCTAGTCAAGGCTATGGTTTTTCCTGTAGTCATGTATGGATGTGAGAGTTGGACTGTGAAGAAGGCTGAGCGCCAAAGAATTGATGCTTTTGAACTGTGGTGATGGAGAAGACTCTTGAGAGTCCCTTGGACTGCAAGGAGATCCACACAGTCCATTCTGAAGGAGATCAGCCCTGGGATTTCTTTGGAAGGAATGATGCTAAAGCTGAAGCTCCAGTACTTTGGACACCTCATGCGAAGACTTGACTCATTGGAAAAGACTTTGATGCTGGGAGAGATTGGGGGCAGGAGGAGAAGGGGACGACCCAGGATGAAATGGCTGGATGGCATCACGGACTCGATGGACGTGAGTCTGAGTGAACTCCGGGAGATGGTGATGGACAGGGAGGCCTGGCGTGCTGCGATTCATGGGGTCGCAAAGAGTCGGACACGACTGAGACACTGAACTGAACTGAACTGAAGGTAAAGGGTTAAGGGGAAATGGTAACTTACTGGTGTGTACTGTCATAACTGGCATGTTTATTTCTGTGTTCTTTTTTTTTATAGATCTGAAAAGGAATTTGCATCCAGAATATATTTTGCAAACTTTTACACTGATGCCAAAGACACTATAAGAAAATGACAAACATCCTTTATGAATATTGGGATAAAAATCCTGGACAAAATACCAGCAAATCAAAGTAGTACATTAAAAGGATTATATACCATGACCAAGTGGGACCTATTTTTGGAATTTGAGAATGCGTCAACAGACAAAAATTAATCAAGGTAATATATCACATCAATAGAATGCAGAAAAAAAAAACAGAATTATCTCAATTGATGCAATAAAAGAATCTGACAAAGTTCAACACCCTTTCATGACAAAAGCACTTAGTAAAGCAGAAATAGAAGTTAACTTCCACACCACAGTAAAGGCTATACATGAAACATCCACTGCCAACAACACAGTGGTGAAAGACAGAAAGCCTGCCTGCCCAGAACAGGGAAAAATGCCCACTTTTGCCACTTCCAGTCAACATTATATGAGAAGTTCTAGCCAGAGCAAGCAGGCAAGAAAAGGAAAGAGAAGGCATTCAAATTAGAAAGGAAGAAGCAACACTATCCCTATTCACAGCTGACACGACCTTGTACCTTAGAAAACCCCAAAGATTACATATACAAAGTTAGAGCTAAAATTCAGCAAGGTTCTGTGGTCTTATTTTAAGCTTTCTGATGATACTGTTGTCTTTGTTTTCTCTCTTCTACTGGTTATACGATTGTTGCTCTATTGGTATCTTTTGCAGTTAACAATAGTGGGGAATTCTGAATTAACTCTATAGCAATCTAGATAGATTAAATTTAGCTATATCTCTTTAATCCTTAAGGTCATAAAAATAAATTTTGATTCTACTCCCTTATAATATATGGCCAAAAAATCAGTGTCCCCTTAATTTTCCATGGTCTGTCTTTACTACAAAGTTTTTATTTCATTTAGGGTTTTAGATCCAGCTTATTTTTATACATCATTTTTGTCACTTGACTCTACTTTTTCACACAATAGTTCTAGGATTTCTCATTGAATTCTGCAATTATATCTATAATAGTTTATTAATAATTATCTAAATTTTCACTGTTTCCAGAAACCCACCAGTTTTTTTGACACTTGCTGGATCTATCTTCACGTATTCTTCTTGGGAAGGACACATAGTGATATATTCTTTAATCCTTGCCTGACTGAGACTCTTGGCATAGATATGTCATCTAGATTTTATAATGTAATTCTTGCTTCTCAATCTTTTTATGCCTTGAAATTTTATAGATAACATTCTTTTTTTTTCTTTCATTAAAACTGAAAAAAAGAAACTTGAGCATTCTTATTGCCGTGTATTTCTGAAAAGTGATTATATAATTCTTCCTTTTGTTCCTGAATTTAAGTTTTAAAAATTATTACTGTTTATTTAGATGTGGTTGCTTAGTTGATCAGTCATGTCGAACTCTCTGCAACCCCATGGACTATAGCCCACCAGGCTCTTCTGTCCATGGGATTTCCCTGGCAAGAATACTAGAGTGGGTTGCCATTTCCTACTCCAGATTTAGATGTAGGTTCTTCTAACTAATTTTGCCTGCTGCTGCTGCTAAGTCGCTTCAGTCGTGTCCGACTCTGTGTGACGCCATAGATGGCAGCCCACCAGGCTCCTCAATCCATGGGATTTTCCAGGCAAGAGTACTGCAGTGGGGTGCCATTGCCTTCTCCCAACGAATTTTGCCTAGACCCTGGTAATTCACTTTGAGTCGTGATTTTTCTTTACTCAGGAAAGTTTTGTCTATTAAATCCATGACTATTGCTTCACTCATATTGCTCTGGTTTCTGAATTTGGAAAATTATTATCCAAGTCTGACTTCACATATATGCCTTTGATATTTTTTTTCTTACCTCTGCATTTTTTACTCTGCTTCTGAATGGGTATCTCCTGTATCTTTCAGAGTATAGATATGAATTTAGAAATTATTTATGCTGTCTATAATCAATATCAAAGCAAATTTATATTTTTCTATTACATTTTTTCTTATACTATTTCCTTATTTTAGCTATATTTTTATCTGACTTTATCTCAGCTTTGATTTTTTTTTTCTATGCTTGCTTGCTCTTTATTCAAAGAAGCTCTTTAACTTTTCCTTTTTTAATCTTTTTGAGAAACCAAGCAGAAATCTTTTCTCATTTTTACCAGCTTCCTATAGGATAAGTCAGGCTTTTCTGAGGCTTTGGGGTAATAACTTCTTTCCCTTAAGTAGCAATATTATTAGCCTTCTTTTTTACAAAAATGGTTTCCCAGATGGCTAAAATGCAGGAAAAGAATATTAACTAGAGGTAGAAAAAGGAAAAATAAGGAGAATGACCTTAAATAGATCTAGGGATCAACCAATATAAAATGCCTAGCCTGTAGGCCCATGCTCTTTGGTATTTGCGGATGGCTATTTGGACTATGTCTGTAAGAAGCAAAGGGCAGTACACCAGCCACGGTATCCATAAGGCAAATCCTTAATAACAAAGAGCAATTGTTAGGAGAAGCTCAGATACTAAGATAAGGTAGAAAGTGTCCTTGAGGTCACATATACAAGGGATTCTCTGTACTGTAATTGCTCAATATCCTCAATAATATTTGAGAGATAACATGATCAATTTCATATGGCTAATGACATGGACTAAGACTTTACCCCAAATGCAATTCAGTAGGAAGATATTTAGAGTGTGTCCAAGTGTATGTGGATTTCATTCATATTCTTTGAGTGGTCCCCCATAAGCTCTGCTTCCTTCAGGTAGGCTTTTGCTGTGTTTTGGACAACTTGACTTTGAAATTATTCTCTTTGGCAATTATCTGGAATATAATTATTTTCTTTTTCAGTGCAATTTAAAACTATATCTTAATGAAATGTCAAACTAGATACCCCTCCCCCTTATGAAAGTACTAGAGCTTAGCAAAAAACACATGACTGAAAAAAATGAACATAAAGCTGGTCTATTTCCATGCAGAGGATTACCAGAAGTCAAGGCATTACCAATGAGCAGAATGAAAATTCTTTTTAGAAGATAATTTCTATCTTAATTCATGGACAAATGACAACTAAAGCCCCAACATTCTACTTCTAGACTTTGACTGCAACAATTTTAGCATGGAAATCTTTACTGTAAGTATACTCAAATACTCAACTGTATCCATAACACCAACTCAATAAAGTATTAGGAATGTATTATTTTGAGCAATGCTATCTTCTGTTGTGTTCTCTAAAACACTGTCACCTAAATAAAGCAACTAAAGCAACACAAAGCAACTAAATGAGTTGATTATTGTGCTGTGCTTAGTCACTCAGTCACGTCCAACTCTTTGTGACCCCATGGACTGAAGCCAGCCAGGCTCCTCTGTCCATGGAATTCTCCAGGCAAGAATACTGGAGTGGGTTGCCATGCCCTTCTCCAGGGAATCTTCCTAACCCAGGGATCGAATCGGGGTATCCTGTATTGCAGGCAGATTCTTTACCAGCTGAGCCACCAGGGAAACCCAGAGTTTATTATTAAATATACATAAATTAAAATTTGGGGCAATATTACAAAAGTAAGTTTTTGGCTTTAAAAGTCAGGTATCCATCATCATGCTTTGATCAAAAAATGAGGTCATATCTCTTGTATATTTGAAAATTCTTTTTTGTCTATAGGATATTCTTTCCCCATCACACTAAACAACTGCTGAAATGGTCTCGCCTAAATCTTTGAAGGGCTTTTGATGAGTTTTTCTTTATAATTTAGTGTCCTCTTTGGGGTAGGGGTAGTGAACTGACAAAAAATTACAAATCAGAAATACCACAAAATCTTACTGAATCATTAACCTCTATAACATTTTTTCAAATAGGAAAAGAAGTACGTCAAGGCTGTATATTGTCACCCTGCTTATTTAACTTATATGCAGAGTACGTCATGAGAAACGCTGGACTGGAAGAAACACAAGCTGGAATCAAGTCTGCTGGGAAAAATATCAATAACCTCAGATATGCAGATGACACCACCCTTATGGCAGAAAGTGAAGAGGAACTAAAAAGCCTCTTGATGAAAGTGAAAGAGGAGAGTGAAAAAGTTGGCTTAAAGCTCAACATTCAGAAAACGAAGATCATGGCATCTGGTCCCATCACTTCATGGGAAATAGATGGGGAAACAGTGGAAACAGTGTCAGACTTTATTTTTTGGGCTCCCAAATCACTGCAGATGGTGACTGCAGCCATGAAATTAAAAGACGCTTACTCCTTGGAAGAAAACCTATGACCAACCTAGATAGCATATTGAAAAGCAGAGACATTACTTTGCCGACTAAGGTCCGCCTAGTCAAGGTTATGGTTTTTCCTGTAGTCATGTATGGATGTGAGAGTTGCACTGTGAAGAAGGCTGAGCGCCAAAGAAATGATGCTTTTGAACTGTGGTGTTGGAGAAGACTCTTGAGAGTCCCTTGGACTGCAAGGAGATCCAATCAGTCATTCTGAAGGAGATCAGCCCTGGGATTTCTTTGGAAGGAATGATGCTAAAGCTGAAACGCTAGTACTTTGGCCACCTCATGCGAAGAGTTGACTCATTGGAAAAGACTCTGATGCTGGGAGGGATTGGGGGCAGGAGGAGAAGGGGACGACAGAGGATGAGATGGCTGGATGGCATCACTGACTCGATGGACGTGAGTCTGAGTGAACTCCGGGAGGTGGTGATGGACAGGGAGGCCTGGTGTGCTGCGATTCATGGGGTCGCAAAGAGACGGACACGACTGAGCGACTGAACTGAACATTTTTATACATTTTTGGTTTTGTGTTCTTGGGTAACTTTTCTCCAAATTATTACAAGATCATTTGTGAAAGTGTTTATTTCAAAAACTGCCTGAGAATGTCTATTTGTCAATAGGCAGAACTGTCTCTCCTGGAGATTTCAGACCGAGACAATCCCGCGTGGAAGAGGTTAGTGGGAAGATCATTCGGTGTGCTTTCTCCCACAGTTCCCCTCTCCCTAAAAGACAGAGAATAGTAGAGAGAGGATAAAATGAGTTTCACTGTGTGGCTTGAAGGCATGAAGAAATCTTAAGGGGCTCTGTGTAGCCTTAGGGGGCAGTGGCAACAGGGTTAGGCTTGATGGAATGAGTACACGTGGCCCTACTGGCAGCTTCCCTGAGTCTCCTTAGAGCTAAGAGCAGAGAGGTGGTTTTCCCAAAAGAGAAGCCTAAGCTATGTCCCTCTGAGCTGTCAATTTGCACCTTCAGGAATTCCTTGACTATATGTTACCACAATGATTCAACTAAAGCTGTCCTCATGGCAAACAACAAAACTGTTTCCCCCACGGAAATGGAGCATGTGTATGTCTGCATGTATATATGGGATGGGGAGGAGGGATCCTTAAAGAATATAATACCAAATTTTTCAAGTGTCAGTGTAAAATATGGTAAAAAACATCCACATGCAAACCAATTATCCCTCTGCCTCTCCAAAAGAAAGACTGTTCTAGTGAGGAACCGACCCTTGTGACAAACCAGAATGAAATGGTACAGTTTAAGGAGAATCTTTTCATTGGGAATACATAAGCCTGGGAGTGCTTGGAGGGGCTGATGAGGGCCACAGTATGGAGACCGCTCCCATATCCATAGATGCTGCTGCTTAAGGCTATATTTCAACACGATGAACATCATTACTGTTATATGACAAGATGACAAATAGTACCCCATGAACCACAACACATAAAAGGGAAAAATAACATTTTCTCACCTTGGGAGGGCTTGAGAGGTCCATAGAGCTGCAGATGCTGGCTTATATTATTTTGCCAAGAAGGTTTCAACCTAGAGATGGTTCAAAGAGCAGAATTTTAACTAAGGAGGAGGCTGAGATAAAACAAGCATTTAGCAAGAAGTCAGTCTGGGCAATGCAAGATGAACTTTGATGAAATATTCTAAATCTAACTTTCTATAAAGGTCTCTGATTTCTCTTCTTTACATCTTTATGTTTGAATAGGTGAATATGATCCCCCCAAAGTAGACTATCCCCAAATAAGAGAAAACAAAGCAGTGCCCTAATAAACACAGACTTCCAAACATTCAGTTTCCAGTTCTCACCTTGCCTGGATATCACTTATGAGTAGATAATTTCTTTTCATTGCTTCTCCAGGCTGCAACTAGATAAAAACCTATCCATGTGATCAACAGTCATTTTGTTAGTCAGCTCCACTAACAGATGCAGGCTCACACATCAAATCTGCTGTCATTCAATTGAGCTGTCTCCTTAAATATGCAGGCTTGATTGAGTGATTCAATTTTTCACAGCCTGATCAAACAAATATCATCCAGAATGGCTATTTTTTCTCACTCTGGATTGTTTAAGTTCAACAAGTGTCAGGGGAATTGAATGGGCCCCAGTGGTAGCAAAATCAGCTGAGTGATTCTTTGAAGTCCCTGTTCTTACAAGGGAATGATATTGGGCATTTGTAGATTTCACCCAAAGCACTGCCAAAGACTGTTCAAACTACTGCACAATTGCACTCATCTCACACGCTAGCAAAGTAAGCCTCAAAATTCTCCAAGCCAGGTTTCTACAGTACGTGAACCGTAAACTTCCAGATGTTCAAGCTAGATTTAGAAAGGCAGAGGAACCAGAGATCAAATTGCCAACATCCATTGGATCACACAAAAAGCAAGAGTTCCAGAAAAACATCTACTTTTGCTTTATTTACTACACCAAAGCCTTTGACTGTGTGGATCACAATAAACTAAGGAAAATTCTTCCAGAGATGGGAATACCAGACCATCTGACCTACCTCCTGAGAAATCTGTATGCAGGTCATGGAGCAACAGTTAGAACAGGACATGGAACAACAGATTGGTTCCAAATTGGGAAAGGAGTACATCAAGGCTGTATATTGTTACCCTGCTTATTTAACTTATATGCAGAGTACATCATGCGAAATGCTGGGCTGGACAAAGCACAGTCTGTAATCAAGACTGTCAGGAGACATACAGATGGCTAACAAACACATGAAAAGATGCTCAACATCATTCATTATCAGAGAAATGCAAATCAAGACCACAATGAGGTACCATTTCACACCAGTCAGAATGGCTGCGATCCAAAAGTCTACAAGCAATAAATGCTGGAGAGGGTGTGGAGAAAAGGGAGCCCTCTTACACTGTTGGTGGGAATGCAAACTAGTATAGCCACTATGGAGAACAGTGTGGAGATTCCTTAAAAAACTGGAAATAGAACTGCCTTATGACCCAGCAATCCCACTGCTGGGCATACACACCAAGGAAACCAGAACTGAAAGAGACCTGTGTACTCCAGTGTTCATCGCAGCACTGTTTATAATAGCCAGGACATGGAAGCAACCTAGATGTCCATCAGCAGATGAATGGATAAGAAAGCTGAGGTACATATACACAATGGAGTATTACTCAGCCATTAAAAAGAATACATTTGAATCAGTTCTAATGAGGTGGATGAAACTGGAGCCTATTATACAGAGTGAAGTACGCCAGAAAGAAAAACACCAATACAGTATACTAATGCATATATATGGAATTTAGAAAGATGGTAACGATAACTCTATATGTGAGATAGCAAAAGACACACAGAAGTATAGGACAGTCCTCAGGACTCTGTGGGAGAAGGCGAGGGGGGGATGATTTGAGAGAATAGCATTGAAACATGTATATTATCATATGTGAAACAGATTGCCAGTCCAGGTTTGATACATGAGATGGGGTGGTCAGGGCTGGTGCACTGGGATAACCCAGAGGGATGGGATAGGGAGAGAGGTGGGAGGGGTGTTCAGGATGGGGAACACAATGTACACTCATGGCTGATTCATGTCAATGTATAGCAAAACCACTACAATACTGTAAAGTAATTAGCCTCCAATTAAAATAAATAAATTTTAAAAAATGAAATAAAAAGCAAGAATTAAAAAAAAGACACAGATGACAGCACTCTTATGGCAGAAAGCAAAGAAGAACTAAAGAGCCTCTTGATGAAAGTGAAAGAGGAGAGTGAAACAGTTGGCTTTAAAACTCAACATTCAGAAAACTAAGATCGTGGCATCTGGTACCATCACTTCATCGCAAATAGATGGAAAACAATGGAAACAGTGACAGACGTTATTTTTTTTGGACTCCAAAATCACTTCAGATGGTGACTGCAGCCATGAAATTAAAAGATGCTTGCTCTTTGGAAGGAAAGCTATAATAAACCTAGTTCAGTTCAGTTCAGTTCAGTCGCTCAGTCACGTCCGACTCTTTGCGACCCCATGAATCGCAGCACGCCAGGCCTCCCTGTCCATCACCAACTCCCGGAGTTCACTCAGACTCACGTCCATCGAGTCAGTGATGCCATCCAGCCATTTCATCCTCTGTTGTCGCCTTCTCCTCCTGCCCGCAATCCCTCCCAGCATCAGAGTCTTTTCCAATGAGTCAGCTCTTCGCATGAGGTGGCCAAAGTACTGGAGCTTCAGCTTTAGCATCATTCCTTCCAAAGAAATCCCAGGGCTGATCTCCTTCAGAATGGATCTCCTTGCAGTCCAAGGGACTCTCAAGAGTCTTCTCCAACACCACAGTTCAAAAGCAATTCTTCGGTGCTCAGCCTTCTTCACAGTCCAACTCTCACATCCATACATGACTACAGGAAAAACCATAACCTTGACTAGGCGGACCTTAGTCGGCAAAGTAATGTCTCTGCTTTTCAATATGCTCTCTAGGTTGGTCATAGGTTTTCTTCCAAGGAGTAAGCGTCTTTTAATTTCATGGCTGCAGTCACCATCTGCAGTGATTTGGGAGCCCAAAAAATAAAGCCTGACACTGTTTCCACTGTTTCCCCATCTATTTCCCATGAAGTGATGGGACCAGATGCCATGATCTTCGTTTTCTGAATGTTGAGCTTTAAGCCAACTTTTTCACTCTCCTCTTTCACTTTCATCAAGAGGCTTTTTAGTTCCTCTTCACTTTCTGCCATAAGGGTGGTGTCATCTGCATATCTGAGGTTATTGATATTTTTCCCAGCAATCTTGATTCCAGCTTGTGTTTCTTCCAGTCCAGCATTTCTCATGATGTACTCTGCACAGAAGTTAAATAAGCATAACAAACCTAGACAGCATATTAGAAAGCAGAGACACTACTTTGCCAACAACGGTCCCTGTAGCCAAAGGTATGGTTTTTTCAGTAGTCATGTACAGATGTGAGAGTTGGACTATAAAGAAAGCTGAGCACTGAAGGATTGATGCTTTTGAACCGTGGTGTTGGAGAAGACTCTTGAGAGTCCCTTGGACTGCAAGGAGATCAAAACCAGTCAATCCTAAAGGAAATCAGTCTGGAAAATCCATTGTAAGGACTACGCTGAAGCTGATGCTCCAATACTTTGGCCACCTAATCCAAAGAACTGACTCACTGGAAAAGACTCTGATGCTGGGAAAGATTGAAGGCGGGAGGAGAAGGGGATGACAGAGGATGAGATGGTTGGATGGCACCACCATTGTGATGGACATGAGTTTGAGCAAGCTCTAGGAGTTGGTGATGGACAGGGAAGGCTGGTGTGCTGCAGTCCATGGGTTGCAAAGAGTTGGACACAACTGAGTAACTGAACTGAGATTTCAAAATAAGTTTGTGGGCACAAGGATGGTCCAAATTGTATTCTGGTAAAAACTCAGTACTATTTAGGAGCTGTGATTTTAAAATTTAGTACTTTAGCTCCTAGGTAACCTCCACCTCTGACACAATTTATTTACAGCATATTTGTGCAATGATTAGGTCTTGGCTGTTTGGATGGTGGTGGTAGGAGACACAGGATTGACACTGAGCTCTAGAGGTGTGTGTCACATGCAAAATCAAGTTTATATAAGGGGTGAGAACAAAGATTCACATTTCAGAGCATCGGATTTTGCTGACATACTTGTAGAAAATTCATGTGTTTTCTATATATAGCTTTCATTGTTGCCTCTGTATTACCTCTTCATGATAGGTTATCAAAATCTACAAAATAATTGGGAATTTCAAGGGTAAAAATAAGTGGTGCAGAGAAGTCCTGATTAAGTGTCTAGGCTCTGGACTACACTGTCATGTTCATATCCCGCACGCACTCATCATCTAGTAGCCATTTGACCACAGATGAGTTAATTCCTCTGAACCTCAGTATTTGCAGCTGTGAAAAGGGGATAATACCAGCAATACCTGACAGCACTGGAACGAGGATTAACTGACCTAGTGCACACACAGCTTTTAGCACAGTGCCTGTAACATTACATCCATTTAATAAACGATCATCACCATTTTGAGATGTGACAAAAGTAATCTTTGGGAAGGTAGCACTTGCTGAAGAGGTACTTTTACCATGTGAACCAAGTAAAACCAACTTGATTAAGGGTTTGACTACCTGATTTCCACATTTTTCCTTGTTTGCCCTTCTTTTAATTTTCTATCCATTCACCATTACAACTTCATAATTCTCAATACAACTCAGTTCAGGAAAATTCTGCTAGAAGACAGCAGAGTGGGAAGATGATGGGTGTTGCAGTGCTCCCCATGAAGATGAACAGAATGAACAAATAAAAAGAAACCAGTCATCTACCACTCAGCGTAGGCAGCTTAGCAGAGGAATTGATATAAGCTTTCTGTTGAAACACATTCTTACACAATGTGAGATATATCAATGACTTTCTTAGCTATCATTAATATGGAGTACCAAGGGGTGAAGACAGGTATGTCTGTGTAATGCCTGACCCTCCGTGCATGCATACATATATATTTATGCTCACAAAAATGCAAAATTTCCTTGACATTAATCCTCTTACATTTACAATAAATTCTGTCCTCAACTCTGCAAGACATTGCTGGCAAAAGACACAGTTGCTGGATAAGCATTTGATGCACTGACAGCAGCCCCTGGACTCAAACATTGATTTGCTGGTGTTCTGCCATCTTCTATGAAGTAAAGATCATGTCCTTTGCATCAATGATAGAGAAATCTTCAAAAAAGGGGTTGGTTAAAAATGAGCATTTTAGTAAAAAATACTTGCTATTCCTCTGTCACTGCCTGAGATAGGAAGATGTGGAGTCAATTTAGTGAGCTTCAATTGCAGCTGACTTTGGAAGGAATAATATACTCATGTCTCTATGGATGCATATTGAATAGGGAGTTCTTTCCAGAGCTGTGATTCTGTAGATTGCAACCTGATCAGACTTCCAAACAGAGTCTCCCCTTAAAACAGGGAGTGGTAAAGCGCTAGATCATGGAAAACCAGTGATTCAAGGGCTTCCCAATTAATTTCTAAAACATATATGGGAAGTTCTCCATTTTAATTATTTTCTTTTTTTAATATAAATTTATTTATTTTAATTGAAGGTTAATTACTTTACAATATTGTATTGGTTTTGCCATACATCAACATGAATCCACCATAGGTATACACGTGTTCCCCATCCTGAACCCCCCTCCCTCCTCCCTCCCCGTACCATCCCTCTGGGTCACCCCAGTGCACCAGCCCTAAGCATCCAGTGTCATGCATTGGACTGGCGATTCATTTCATATATGATATTATACATGTTTCAATGCCATTCTCCAAAATCATCCTGCCCTCTCCCTCTCCCACAGAGTCCAAAAGACTGTTCTATACATCTGTGTCTCTTTTGCTGTCTTGCATACAGGGTTATCGTTACCATCTTTCTAAATTCCATATATATGCATTAGTATACTGTATTGGTGTTTTTCTTTCTGGCGTACTTCACTCTGTATAATAGGCTCCAGTTTCATCCAAGTCATTAGAACTGATTCAAATGTATTCTTTTTAACGGCTGAGTAATACTCCATTGTGTATATGTACCACAGCTTTTTATCCATTCATCTGCTGATGGACATCTAGGTTGCTTCCATGTCCTGGCTATTCTTGTCACGCTTGACATCAGGAAGATGTCTGTAAAGGGGCTAAGCATTATAGATAAGCAAGATCAGGAACTACCTTCATGAGACCTCAGAGGTGTAAGAAAGGGTTCTCGCCCCTTACAGCCCATACGCAAACCCTATGATGTCTAAAATGCCACATAAAACCTGCATGCTAAAGTCATTTTCTTTGAAGTTGCAAGTTTGGTAGGGAGGAATTGAAAGTAGCTGAGGTGGTGAGTATCTGAGGAAGGGACAGTGCAGTTAGAGGTCTTCCTCTATGCTGTCATGCTGTTTTGTGCAGCACCAGCTTCAGAGGTAGTAACAGTGAGTGACCTTCAGGGAATGAGACTATAATGAACTGCTGAGTGGATGCAATTAAAATGAGCACAAAATTGAAAAGCAGCAATGTGACAAAGAAAACTGGCTCTATTTTGGGGAGACCTTTTGAAAAATATTCCACATGTAACCTGAGATGCCAACACTACCACATAATGATTTTACTTTCTCAGAGGAAGTGTACACAAAAAACAGACAGTGAAGATCTCAAGCAGGGTATCCCAGGGTATCTCTTCTATACAGTGAGTTGTCTGTTGGTGAGAAGAAAGAATGTGTAAAACCATTAAACATTCTAGTTAAAGCCCATCTTCTTCTTGAAATCTCACATTTTGCCTTTTATATTTCTATAAAATAATAAGCAGACACTCGTCCATTGATGTTCCAAGTGAGACATGAGAACATAGTGTTTGGCCATTAACATGGTCTTTATTCCTGTCTTAAGTTAGACAAAAAGAGGTGGGAAATTTTTCCTTCTCTTTGTAATGATTATCTAGCAGTGACAGCAAAAGCTTGGCTGCAGGTCCTGAGCAAAATTCTTTGGGATTCAGCAGCATGGTTAAGTGTCCTATGGGAAGCTTTGATGCCCATGAATGTTCAGATAGCTGAAGACAACCACTTCCAGGCAGAGGACAGGTTTCAGGAACACTTGGCTTTGCAATTGGTAAGGAATGAAGAGAGAATAAAATCCTTGAACTAGTTTCTTTCTTGGCCTCATGTGTCTTATTGGAAAGCAAGAATAATTGAATCGAGAAAGCCTGCATGCTAGGTGAGTCTAGAAAGGAGCCATCTTGGCAGCTTTGGTCAGGGTACTAGGGAATCGTTGGCAGGTAAAAAAAAAAAAAAAAGCAAAACCACGATGGTAACCATGATGGTGTGATCACTCACCTAGAGCCAGACATCCTGGAATGCAAAGTCAAGTGGGCCTTAGGAAGCATCACGACAAACAAAGCTAGTGGAGGTAATGGGATTCCAGCTAAGCTATTTGAAATCCTAAAAGATGATGCTGTGAAAGTGCTACACTCAATATGCCAGCAAATTTGGAAAACTCACCAGTGGCCACAGGACTGGAAAAGGTCAATTTTCATTCCAATCCCAAAGACAGGCAATGCCAAAGAATGTTCAAACTACTGCACAATTTTACTCATCTCACACACTAGCAAAATAAGGCTCAAAATTCTCCAAGTGAGGCTTCAACAGTACATGAACCATGACCTTCCAGAAGTTCAAGCTGGATTTAGCAAAGGGAGAGGAACCAGAGATCAAATTGCCAACATTCGTTGGATCATTGAAAAAGCAAGAGAATTCTAGAAAAACATCTACTTCTGATTGACTATGCTAAAACCTTTCATTATGTAGATCATAACAAACTGTGGGAAATTCTTAGAGATGGGAATACCAGACCTGCCTCCTGAGAAATCTGTATGCAGGTCAAGAAACAACAGTTAGAACTGGACGTGGAACAATGGACTGGTTCCAAATTGGGAAAGGAGTACATCAAGGCTATATATTGCTACCCTGCTCATTCAACTTCTATGTGGAGTGCATCATGCAAAACGCCAGGCTGGATGAAGCACAAGCTGGAATCAAGATTGATGGGAGAAACATCAATCACCTCAGATCTGCAATGATAGTAACCTTATGGCAGAAAGAAAAGAGGAATGAAAGAGACTCTTGATGAAAGGGAAAGAGTAGAGTGAAAAAGCTGGCTAAAAACTCAACATTCAAAAAACGAAGATTATGGCATCTGGCCCCACCACTTCATAGCAAATAGATGGAAAACAATGGAAATAGTGAGAGATTTTTCTTTTCTTGGGCTCCCAAATCACTACAGATGGTGACTGCAGCCATGAAATTAAAAGACATTTGCTCCTTGGAAGAAAAGCAGTAACAAACTGAGACAGCATATTAAATAGCAGAGATATTACTTTGCCAACAAAGATCCATATAGTCAAAGCTATGGTTTTCAGTTCAGTTCAGTTCAGTCACTCAGTCGTGTCCGACTCTTTGCGACCCCATGAATCGCAGCACGCCAGGCCTTCCTGTCCATCACCAACTCCTGGAGTTCACTCAGAGTCGTGTCCATCGAGTCAGTGATGCCATTCAGCCATCTCATCCTTTACCAGTAGTCATTTATGGATGTGAGAGTTGGGCAATAAAGAAGGCTGACTGCCGAAGAATTGATGATTTTGAACTACGGTGTTGGATAAGACTTTTGAGAGTCCTTTGGACTGCAAGGAGATCAAAACCAGTCAATCCTAAAGGAAATCAGTCCTGAAAATTCATTGGAAGGAATGATGCTGAAGCTGAAGCTCTAATACTTTGGCTACCTGATGCAAACAGCTGACTCATTAGAAAAGACCCCAATGCTGGGAAAGATTGAAGGTGGGAAGAGAAGGGGACGACAGGACGAGATGGTTGAATGGCATCACCAACTCAATGGACATGAGTTTGGGCAGGCTCTGGGAGATGGTGAAGGACAAGGAAGCCTGGCATGCTGCAGTCCTTGGGGTCGGAAAGAGTTGGACACAACTGAGCGACTGAACAACAACAACAAAAGTGCATAACTTAGGGATGTGGGAATTCACCTTTTTATCATGAACATTCCTCAAATGTAACTCCATTGAATAATACAAATGTAAGACACTATTTACATGTTAAGAAGAAATGGTAGAATGTCATGCTGGGTACTGGACTCATGAATAAGAATAGCTAGTAATATGCCTCAAAAAGAAGCAAACTGCTCACCATGATTAAGCATCAATTTGTGAATGGTCACTGAACTCCGCTGCTTTCAAAGTTCTTCCAATCTGTCTAGCTGAGTGTACAGTTTTATGTCTCATGGATTTACAGGAGAAGGTTCTATTGTTTGAATCTCCATTCATCTTTATATTTCTTCAATTTAATTATTTAGAGCTTAACTATAACTTGCGCCAGGCACTGTCCAAGTGCAGGGGCTTCTGTGATAAGAAAATAAATTCAATTTCATTTCTGTCCTCATAGAACATTCTAGAAGATGCAATAGGCATTAATAAAATCATCATACTAATGTAAAATTCCATCTTTAGTGATAGGAAGGAAAGGTTAATTGTGTTGTCAGAACAGAAGCTGGGTTAGTAGACATGGTCTGTGGGGTAAGGAAAGTGTACTGTAAAAAAACAAAGACACAGATGACACCTAAATTATGAACTGGATGATTTAGGTAAAGAGGTCGGGGGAAGAGAATTCCAGGCAGAGGTAATAGTATTTGCAAATGCCTTGTGGCAGGAAAAATCAGGGCATATCCAAGGGATTAAAGAGGCCTGAGCTGCAGAGAGTAAGGGAACATGGCAGGAATGAGGTTGGTGAGGCAGGACTGGATCTCATAGGGCACTGTAGGCCACTTTAAAGATATTGTTTGTCCTTAGATTATTGGGAGACCTAGAACTATCAGGTTTTAAAAAATTGGTAGTGCTGTAAAACAGGATATTCTTATTTATTTTTAATGTTCAAGACTTTCATACAATGCAGAGTGTTTCTAGAAAACAGGGTATTTCTGAGGGCTGTCACATGTGACTCCTTGGGTTGCATATTGCATTTTCACATCTTACTTAACTGTTGTGACTGAATAGACTTCAGGGCAGCCTTGGATAGACATTCTCTGATCAGCAAAAATGGCGGATTTCACTAAATGGAGAATCAAAAGACACACTTCAAAGTGAAAGCTGTGGGAAAGGAATCTAAATTGGTTAAGTGTCAGATACATCCATGCTGTCTCCTTTATATCTCGTTGTTGAAAAAGCTAACACTCCTCTATTGTATTTGTGGGTATGAGGTGTCTGTGTATGTGTAAATTCTCCAAAGCAAGGAGACTGGAATTCATTACCTTATATCCCCTAGCACAACAGTAAAGTCAGAAATACTTGACCTACAAAAATGCAAACTTCATGCTATGCACCAGGTAAAGTCTCTATTAATTTCTATTTTATTATATAAGCAATTAATATTCACTGTAGAAGCAGTAGGAAAGCTCTACAACGAAAAAGAAAAAAACTGAAAACTCCCAATTCTATTAATTATCATTCAGTATTTATATAGTGATATATATATATATATTTCTGTGTGTGTGTGTACACACGTGTGCCTTTAAAATTTCTAAAGATGAGGATGAAAGTATATTGTGAAGAAAAGTAAGCTAACATCCTTAGATATCAAAGAGAAGTCAACCAGAGTACTTCCATGGTGGTTCAGTGGTTGAGACTTCGCTTTCCAATGCAGGGTGTGTGGGTTAAACTCTTGGTTGGGGAGCTAGGATCTCACGTACCTTGAGGTCAAAAAACCAAAAAAATAAAAATACAGAGGCAAAACTGTAACAAATTCAATAAAAGGGCTTCTGGTTCAAGATGGTAGAGGAGAAGGATGTGTGCTCATCTCCTCTTGAGAGAGCACCAAAACTGCAGCTAGCTGTTGAACAACCATTGACAGGAGGATGCTGGAACCACCAAAAAAAGATACCCCATGTCTGAAAACAAAGAAGAAGCTGCAATGAGACAATAGGAAGGGTGCAGTCATGACAAAAAGCAAATACCATACCTCCCGGGTGGGTGACCCACAATCTAGAGAAAATAATACGGAAGAAATTCTCCCATTGTTGTGAAGGTTCTGAACTCCACATCAGGCTTGCCAGCCTGGGGATCTGAAAAAGGGACCGGGAATCCCCAGGGAATCTGACCTTGAAGGCTAGCAGGATTTGATTACAGGACTTCCATAGAACTGAGGGAAACAGAGAGTTGTGGAGGCACACAAACAAAATCTTGCATGCACCAAGACCCAGAGGAAAGGAGCAGTGACCCACAGGAGACTGAACCAAAACTACGCACTAATGTTGGAGGGTCTCCTGTGGAGGTGTGGGTTGGCAGGGGTTCACCACAGGGACTGGGGCACTTGCAGCAGCAGTCTGAGAAGGTCTCCCTTGGTAACCCTCCCTTGGTAACCCTCTTGGAGGTCACCATTAACCCTACCATAGAGCCCACAGACCTTAGGGCTGGGTCACCTCAGTACAAACAACTACCAAGGAGGAAGCACAACCCCACTCATCATTAGATAACTGGATTAAAGCTTTACTAAGCAAGACCCTGCCCACCCCACTCTCAGTCTCTCCCATTAGGAAGCTTACACAAGCCTTTTAGCCTCCTCCATCAGAGGGCAGACAGAAGAAGCAAGAAGAACCACAGTCCCACAGTGGCTAAAACAAAAACCACATTAAAGAAAGTTAATCAGCATGAAAATGCAGAAAGTTATGTCCCAGATGAAAGAGCAAGAAAAAGTCCCAGAAAAACAACTAAATGAAGTGGAGATAGGCAACCTTTCAGAAAAATAATTCAGAATAATGATAGTAAAGATGATGCATGATCTTGGGTAAACAATGGAGAAGATGCAAGAAATGTTTACAAAAGACCTACAAGAACTAAAGAACAAACAAATAGAGATGAATAATACACTAGAAGGAATCCATAGCAGAATAACTGAGGCAGAACAACGGATAAATGACCTGGAGGACAAAATGGTGGAAATCACTGCTGCAGAACAAAATATAGAAAAAAGAATGAAAAGATATGAAGACAGTCTATGAGACCTCTGGGACAAAATTAAAAGGACCAACATTCACATTATAGGGGTCCCAGAAGAAGAAGAGAGAAAGAAAGTATGTGAGAAAATATTTGAAAAGATAATAGCTAAAAACTTCCCTAACATGGGAAAGGCAATAGTCAACCAAGTCCTGGGAGCACAGAGAGTCCCAGGCAGGATAAACCCAAGAAGGAACACACCAAGACACATAGCAATCAAACTGACAAAAATTAAAGACAAAGATATGGCACCATATATTTAAAGTAATGAAAGGGAAGAACCTACAACCAAATCTATGCAGAAAGATTCTCTTTCAGATTTGATGGAGAAATCATAAAGCTTTCCAGACAAGCAAAAGTTAAAGGAATTCAGCACCACCAAACCAGCTTTACAACAAATGCTAAAGGAACTTCTCTAGGCAAGAAACACAAGAAAAGGAAAAGTCTTACAGAAAATAAACCCCAAACAATTAAGAAAATGGTAATAGGATCAAATGCACCAACAAAAGACACAGAAGGGCTGGATAGATGAAAACATATGTATGTATGCACTTCTGCTTACCACATCATTCTGCTTGACCACCCAAATTGTATGTAATTATATTCTATTGTTGGGCTTCCCTGAAGGCTCAGCTTGTAAAGAACCTGCCTGCAATGCAGGAGACCTGGGTTCGATCCCTGGGTTGGGAAGATTTCCTGGAGAAGGGAACCAGAAGATTTCCGGTAGAAGGGAATTCTCCAGGATTCCCTTCCTGGAGCAGGGAATATGGGAGCGTACCCACTCCAGTATTCTGGCCTAGAGAATTCCATGGACTATATATAGTCTATGGGGTTGCAAAGAGTTGGCTATGACTGAGCAACTGTCACTTTCACTTGTCATATTATATTGTTAGATTAATCATGTTCCCATAACGGCTTGCAACTGTAATTATCTTTTATTTTTTGTCTGGTTATTGATTGTGAAAACTGATAAACATTTTTTACTATTGTGATTATGTAATTATCACTCACTTAACACCACTGTAGCATGATTGGTCAAGCAAAAAATAATAGAATGCTATATCATCAAAATTACCATTTAATAGAAAAACCTGTTCAGTTCAGTTCAGTCGCTCAGTCGTGTCCAACTCTTTGTGACCCCATGGACTGCAGCACGCCAGACTTCCCTGTCTATCACCAACTCCCAGAGCCTACTGAAATTCATGTCCATCGTGCTGGTGATGCCATTCAACCATCTCATCCTCTGCTGTCCCCTTCTCCTCCCGTCTTCAATCTTTCCCAGCATCAGAGTCTTTTCCAGTGAGTCGGTTCTTTGCATCAGGTGGCCAAAGTATTGGAGTTTCAGCCTCAACATCAGTCCTTCCAATGAATATTCAGGACTGATTTCCTTTAAGATTGACTGGTTTTGATCTCTTTGCAGTCCAAGGGACTCTCAAGAGTCTTCTCCAACACCACCTTTCAAAAGCATCAATTGTTCGGCACTCAGCTTTCTTTATAGTCCAACTCTCACATGCATACATGACTACTGGAAAAACCATAGCTTTGACTGGACAGACTTTGTGGGTAAAGTGATGTCTCTTCTTTTTAATATGCTGTCTAGGTTGGTCATAGGTTTTCTTCCAAGGAGCAACTGTCTTTTAATTTGATGCCTGCAGTCACCATCTGCAGTGATTTTGGAGCCCCCAAAATAAAATCTGTCACTGTTTCCATTGTTTCCCCATCTATTTGCCATGAAGAGATGGGACCAGATGCCATGATTTTAATTTTCTGAATGTTGAGTTTTAAGCCAAATTTTTCACTCTCCACGTTCACTTTATCAAGAGGCTCTTTAGTTCTTCTTCACTTTTTGCCATAAGGGTGCTGTCATCTGCGTATCTGGGGTTATTGATATTTCTCCAGGCAATCTTGATTCCAGCTTGTGCTTCATCCAGTCCAGCATTTCGCATGATGTACTCTGCATATAAGTTAAATAAGCAGTGTGACAATATACAACTTTGATGTACTCCATTCCCAATTTGGAACCAGTCTGTTGTTCTATGTTCAGTTCTAACTGTTGCTTCTTGACCTGCATACAGATTTCTCAAAAGGCAAGTCAGGTGGTCTGGTATTCTCATCTATTTAAGAATTTTCAACCTTTTAAAATCCAGATGCAAGTGTACATGCGTTCCCAAACATGAACCCCCCTCCCACCCCCCTCCCCACAACATCTCTCTGGGTCATCCCCGCACGTCAGCCCCAAGCGTGTCATATCCTGCATCAGACATAGACTGGCATTTCGATTCTTACATGATATTATACATGTTTATGCCAAAACCAATACAGAATTGTAAAGTAAAAATTAAAAATAAATAAATTAATTAATTAAAAAAAATAAAAATAAAATAAAATAAAATCCAGAGGCATATCAATATTATCTTGAAATTTTTGGAAAAATACAAATGCCCAGGTCTTGCTGTTTTCCCTCCAGAGCTCCAGACAGGTTTGTAATGAGCAGCCATGTTTAATAACAACTGGCCTATATGAAGATCTTTTATTCTTATCTAGTTTGTTTTACTTTCTCTATTTCATATTCAGTGCTCCCATTTCATTTAGTCTGTTTTCCAATTCCTCCATTTCTTCTTTTTTTAATGCTCTTTCTCAAGCTTTTATCAACTGTAGGAGAAAAGCTTTTAATACATATATGTAAATAATACATATATGTATTGTAGAAAATGTGAATTTTTGTCTAACTAAAACACTTATGACATTTGAATCTACTTTTTGACTTAGTATTAAAAGAATGCTAGATTTCTAATTTTTTAAAAATGATATGCAACAAGCAACAAAGATTTACTGTATAGCACAGGGAATTATAGTCAATATCTTGAAATAACTTATAATGGAAAATAATTTCAAAAATAAAAAGGCAAAATGATAGGATACTGAAAGAGGAACTCCCCAGGTCAGTAGGTGCCAAATACGCTACTGGAGATCAGTGGAGAAATAACTCCAGAAAGAATGAAGGGATGGAACCAAAGCAAAAACAATACCCAGCTGTGGAAGTGACTGGTGATAGAAGCAAGGTCCGATGCTGTAAAGAGCAATATTGCATAGGAACCTGGAATGTCAGGTTCATGAATCAAGGCAAATTGGAAGTGGTCAAACAAGAGATGGCAAGAGTGAATGTCGACATTCTAGGAATCAGCAAACTAAAATGGACTGGAATGGGTGAATTTAACTCAGATGACCATTATATCTACTACTGCGGGCAGGAATCCCTCAGAAGAAATGGAGTAGCCATCATGGTCAACAAAAGAGTCCGAAATGCAGTACTTGGATGCAAACTCAAAAACGACAGAATGATCTCTGTTCTTTTCCAAGGCAGACCATTCAGTATCACAGTAATCCAAGTCTATGCCCCAACCAGTAATGCTGAAGAAGCTGAAGTTGAACTGTTCTTTAAGACCTATAAGACCTATAACCTTTTAGAACTAACACCCAAAAAAGATGTCCTTTTCATTATAGGGGACTGCAATGCAAAAGTAGGAAGTCAAGAAACACCTGGAGTAACAGGCAAATTTGGCCTTGGAATGAGGAATGAAGCAGGGCAAAGACTAATAGAGTTTTGCCAAGAAAATGCACTGGTCATAGCAAACACCCTCTTCCAACAACACAAGAGAAGACTCTACACATGGACATCACCAGATGGTCAACACTGAAATCAGAATGATTATATTCTTTGCAGCCAAAGATGGAGAAGCTCTATACAGTCAACAAAAACAAGACCAGGAGCGGACTGTGGCTCAGATCATGAACTCCTTATTACCAAATTCAGAATTAAATTGAAGAAAGTAGGGAAAACTGCTAGAGCATGCAGGTATGACCTAAATCAAATCCCTTCTGATTATACAGTGGAAGTGAGAAATAGATTTAAGGGCCTAGATCTGTAGATAGAGTGCCTGATGAACAATGGAATGAGGTTCATGACACTGTACAGGAGACAGGGATCAAGACCATCCTCATGGAAAAGAAATGCAAAAAAGCAAAATGGCTGTCTGGGGAGGCCTTACAAATAACTGTGAAAAGAAGAGAGGCAAAAAGCAAAGGAGAAAAGGAAAGATATAAGCATCTGAATGCAGAGTTCCAGAGAATAGAAAGAAGAGATAAGAAAGCCTTCCTCAGCGATCAATGCAAAGAAATAGAGGAAAACAACAGATTGGGAAAGACTGGAGATCTCTTCAAGGAAATTAGAGATATCAATGGAACATTTCATGCAAAGATGGGCTTGATAAAGGACAGAAATGGTATGGACCTAACAGAAGCAGAAGATATTAAGGAAAGGTGGCAAGAATACACAGAACTGTACAAAAAAGATCTTCATGACCCGGATAATCATGATGGTGTGATCACTCACCTAGAGCCAGACATCCTGGAATGTGAAGTCAAGGGGGCCTTAGAAAGCATCACTACGAACAAAGCTAGTGGAGGTGATGGAATTGCAGTGGAGCTATTTCAAATCCTTAAAGATGATGCTGTGAAAGTGCTGCACTCAATATGCCAGCAAATCTGGAAAACTCAGCAGTGGCCACAGGACTGGAAAAGGTCAGTTTTCATTCCAATCTCAAAGAAAGGCAATGCCAAAGAATGCTCAAACTAGCACACAATTGCACTCATCTCACATGCTAGTAAAGTATTGCTCAAAATTCTCCAAGCCAGGCTTCAGCAATACGTGAACTGTGAACTCCCTGATGTTCAAGCTGGTTTTAGAAAAGGCAAAGGAACCAGAGATCAAATTGCCAACATCTGCTGGATCATGGAAAAAGCAAGAGGGTTCCAGAAAAACATCTATTTCTGCTTTATTGACTATCCCAAAGCCTTTGACTGTGTGGATCACAATAAACTGTGGAAAATTCTGAAAGAGATGGGAATACCAGACCACCTGACCTGCCTCTTGAGAAATCTGTATGCAGGTCAGGAAGCAACAGTTACAAGTGGACATGGAACAACAGACTGGTTCCAAATAGGAAAAGGAGTACATCAAGGCTGTATACTGTCACCCTGCTTATTTAACTTCTATGCAGAGTACATCATGAGAAATGCTGGACTGGAAGAAACACAAGCTGGAATCAAGATTGCCAGGAGAAATATCAATAACCTCAGATATGCAGATGACACCACCCTTATGGCAGAAAGTGAAGAGGAACTAAAAAGCCTCTTGATGAAAGTGAAAGAGGAGAGTGAAAAAGTTGGCTTAAAGTTCAACATTCAGAAAACGAAGATCATGGCATCCGGTCCCATCACTTTATGGGGAATAGATGGGGAAACAGTGGAAACAGTGTCAGACTTTATTTTTAGGGGCTCCCAAATCACTGCAGATGGTGATTGCAGCCATGAAATTAAAAGACACTTACTCCTTGGAAGAAAACCTATGACCAACCTAGATAGCATATTCAAAAGCAGAGACAGTACTTTGCTGACTAAGGTCCGTCTAGTCAAGGCTATGGTTTCTCCTGTGGTCATGTATGGATGTGAGAGTTGGACTGTGAAGAAGGCTAAGCGCCAAAGAATTGATGCGTTTGAACTGTGGTTTGAACTGAGAAGACTCTTGAGAGTCCCTTGGACTGCAAGAAGATCCAACCAGTCCATTCTGAAGGAGATCAGCCCTGGGATTTCTTTGGAAGGAATGATGCTAAAGCTGGAACGCTAGTACTTTGGCCACCTCATGCGAAGACTTGACTCATTGGAAAAGACTCTGATGCTGGGAGGGATTGGGGGCAGGAGGAGAAGGGGATGACAGAGGATGAATGGCTGGATGGCATCACGGACTCGATGGCCGTGAGTCTGAATGAACTCCGGGAGTTGGTGATGCACAGGGAGGCCTGGTGTGCTGCGATTCATGTGGTCGCAAAGAGTCGGACGTGACTGAGCAACTGAACTGAACTGGACTGATAACTGAATCACTGTTCTGTGCATCTAAAATATTGTAAGTCAACTATACTTCAATAAAATATATACATTAAGAAAAAACCAAATTCAATGAAAGACTTTTGAAAAAATGGTCCACATTAAACAAAAGAAGTCACCAGATACCCACCCCACAGTTTTCCACCTATGTTTCTAGTGGTGTAAGTGCTGGCTTAGTTTGACTTTTTTTACACCAGAAAACAAGCTTAAGTATGGTTTTACAGATTTTATATGTACTGCAAGTATTTATCGGAGATGGCAATGGCATCCCACTCCAGTACTCTTGCCTGGAGAATCCCAGGGATGGGGGAGCCTGGTGGGCTTCCGTCTATGGGGTCACACAGAGTCGGACACGACTGAAGCGACTTAGCAGCAGCAGCAGCAGCAAGTATTTATATCCTGGGGCTTCCATAACAGATTATCAATGCACTAGGTGGCTTTAAAAAAATTATTCTTTTACAATGTATGAGGCTAGAATTGCAACAATCAGTGTCAACACCATTGGTTCCTTCTGGAAACTCTGGGGGCGAATCCGGTCCCTGCCCTAGTCCCCCCTTCTGGTGGCCGCCAGCGCTCCTTGGCGCTCCTTAGCTTGTAGCTGCACTGTTCCTGTCTCTGGCTCAGTTGCCACATGGTGTTCTTCCCTGTGTGCGTCCTCAGGTCTCTGAATCCAAACCTCTCTCTCCTTTCCCTCTAAATTAAGACACTAGTTGATGAACAACAAATGCTGGAGGGGGTATGGAGAAAAGGGAACTTTCCTACACTGTTGGTGGAAACATAAGTTGGTGAAGCCAGTGTGAAGTATGGAGTATAACAGTATGGAGTATCCTCAAAAAGCTCACAATGGAGTTGCCATATGATCCAGCAATCCCACTCCTGGGCATCTATCCAGACAAAAATCCTAATTCAAAAAGATATATGCTCCCCAGTGTTCACAGCAGCACTACTCACAATAGCCAAGACATGCATGCTAAGTCACTTCAGTCATGGCTGACTCTTTGCAACCCTATGGACTGTAGGTTGCCAGGCCTCACTGTTTATGGGATTTTCCAGGCAAGAATAAGTAGCTTGCCATTTCCCTTCTCCAGGGGATCTTCCTGACCCAGGGATCAAACTCACATCTCCTAAATCTCCTGCATTGGCAGGTGGGTTCTTTACTACTAGCAACACCTGGGAAGCCAAAGACATGGAAACAACCTAAATGTCTACTGACAGATGAATGGATAAAGAAGATGTGGTAGATATATACAATGGGATATTACTCAGCCATAAAAAGAATTAAATAATGCTATCTGCAGCAACATGAATGGACCTAGAGATAATGATACTAAGTGAGGCAAGACAGAGAAAGGCAAATAGCATATGATACCACTTATATGTGGAATCTAACTATTACACAAATGAACTTATCTACAAAGAGAAACACTCATAGACATGGAGGTCAGACTTAATAGTTGCCATGGGAAAGAGGGTATGTGTGTGTGGGGACAAAGTGGTACTTTGGGGTTAGCAGACACAAGCTAATATATGGAAGGTCCTACTATACAGCACAGGGAACTAACTATTATTCAATATCCTTTGATAAATCACAATGGAGAATATAAAAAAAGCATACATAAGTGAATCGCTTTACTGTATAGCAAGCACTTAAGTAAATCAACTACACTTCAATTTTTAAAAATTCCTGAAAAAAAAAAAAGACATCAGTTGTTGGATTTAAGGCCATCTCAATCCACTATGATTTTATCCTAGAACACATTATTAAAAGGCCCTATTTAATAAGTAAGGTCAGATTCAGAAATCTCTGTAATTAGGACTTAAACATATCTTTTTTGGGGGGCACAATCCAATGACAATGTGCATTATGAAACTCAGCATATAATAATTCATAACTAGCAGCATTATGTGAAAGCTAAAACTACAAAGCAGTTTTCTTGTCATTATTGATACAAGGATCCTACTTGAAATTTTCTGCTTCGTACCAAAAACACTAAATTCTCAGAACAAAACAAAACAAATACTTCCCTTTAGCACATTTTGGAAAGACCCTATGATAGCATCAAACTAAATTTGTAAAATAGAAGAGGGGAGAGCAGATTCCTGAGTCCTAAGAATATTGTCCATATGTATTAATTTGAGGAAGTATTTATATACTAATTTAAAGATGAAAAACTCAAAAGTATCCATAGTGAGGGAGATTTAATCCTTCATATAAGAAATAAATAAAAATAAATAAAACCAAATGAGTCACTCTACTATTTTAATAGAATTGAAAATGAAAAAAGTGTTAGTTGCTCAGTCCTGTCCAACTCTTTGCGACCCCATGGACTGTAGCCCATTAGGCTCCCCGGTCAATGAAATTCTCCAGGCAAGAATATTGGAGTGGGTAGCCATTCTCTCCTCCAGGGGAATTTCCTGACCCAGGAATCCAATCCATGTCCCTCGCATTGCAGGAATATTCTTTACCATCCGAGCCACAGGGAAGCCCCTAATAGAACTGAGACAGTCTATTTAGAAAACAGGGTATGACAAAGTTCAGCTTCATTTTAGGCAGGATGCTTTAATATATTGTAAAGTAATTAGTCTCCAATTAAAATAAATAAATTTAAATTTAAAAAAATCTTTTTTCTGAGACTAGGACATAGAGCAATTGTTGTGAGCACAAATCCAAGAAATTATATTAGAAAACTGTTGTTATTGTTCAGTCACTCAGTCGTGTCTGACTCTTTGTGACCCCATGGACTGCAGCAAGCCAAGCTTCCCCGTCCTTCACAATCTCCCAGAGTTTGCTCAAACTCATTTCCATTGAGTTGGTGATGCCATCCAACCATCTCATCCTCTGTCACCCCCTCCTCTTCTTGCCTTCAATCTTTCCCAGCATCAGGGTCTTTTCTAACGAGTCAGCTCTTCGTATCAGGGGGCCAAAGTATTGGAGCTTCAGCATCAGTCCTTCCAATGAATATTCAGGGTTGTTTTCCTTTAGAAGTGACTGGTTTGATCTCCTTGTTGTACACGAGACTCTCAAGTCTCCTCCAGCACCATAGTTTGAAAGCATCAATTCTTTGGTGCTCAGCCTATTATTTTACATTAAATTACATTCAGATTTGTATTAATCATACTGAGTATCTCATGATGAATTTTCCTATAATTTTTATGTAAAATATTTTTAGAAATCAAAGACTTTCTGTAAAACAGAGTTCTACGAATTGTACTACATTTACCCCATGATTCACACCGTTTGACATGAAATGCTAGATTATGACAACTGCCATTATTAGGGGACATGATATAAAGGGAGGGAGGACCTGTGTTCTCTCAGTGGATTTCCTTAAAGGCTCTGCTTCTCTAGCCTCCAGCCTGTAAGTCTATCACAAACCCTGCACTCTTCTACTTACCCTGGACTCCAGGCCCACTGCAGCAGTTTATTCTATTCTACCATTTTTGAAGAAACCTAATCAGCTCTTTCAACCTAAAGCTGAAAAGTGCTGCAGGGGATAAAAATCACCCAAACAAGTGCCCAACATGGACAGATGGCCCAACAAGTCCAAAGTTCCCACCTTCCTCTGGGACATCCATGTTGACCTAGTATGCCTCTGAATCCTGCCTTTGGCCAGGATTCTCCTTTATTCTATTCTTGTGTCTAGTGGAGGCATCCATTTTCTTCAACACAGAATTTCAGAAGGATTCACCTGAGGGATTACAGGATTTCTTCTCTAATTCAGGGGATATTAAAGTGGCTTAAAAAGCTTTAGAATCTACATTCACTGCTTTTAATGATACAATTTGTGGGGAGAGCACTGCAGTAGCAGAGAAGAACAGCAGAGAAAAACAGCTGGTAAATTCTGTCATCTACAAAATTCAGTAAAATGACAATCCTATCCTTATTTTGTGGTCATGAATTGCTTATTAAAATGGACCTGAACACAAAAGTACTGAAGAGCTGTATTTTTATTAAAGTATCTGTTTACTGATGTTTAAAGGTGACCTATGGTTAGACTTGAAATTTGCCTTGGGGCCTTACTGTTGTCTTTATAAACAGCGATGTGTGTGAAAGAGAATGCATGCCATGGACCTTTTTAAACACAGGCACTCTGGGTTCCTTCCCTTTCCTGATGGGTACAGAGAAAATTACTTCCATTTCTGGCAGTTGAGGTTTCATGGTGGCTCCCCCCACACAAAACATTAATAATTTTTTTGTTAGATTACATAATTTATAGTATCAGTTTTGAATGCATAATGTAATACTGTATACTGAATGGTAGTTAGTCTTTCTTCAAATAGGTTACTGAAAATGAAATAAATACCTAGATTAAATTTCCATACTAGGGAGAGAAAAATGAAATAATTTGCTGAGTTGCAAAAATATGTAATAGACATTGTGGAGATAATCTAAATTCTAAAAAAAAAGATTATTTCATTGTTCTAGTCACCTCAAATAGTTTTATCATAAAAGCAATTCCTGAGAAAACACTGCAGTGATTATTGGACAAAAATTAGTATTTTTAAAGTAAATGAGTTGAAAAATTATCTCTATATAAACATTAATAAAGTTTAATTAATAATAATGGAGAAGGAAATGGCAATGCACTCCGGTGTTCTTGCCTGGAGAATCCCATGGACTGAGGAGCCCTTGCAGGCTACAATCCATGGGGTCAGAAAACATCAGACACGACTGAGTGACTAGCCAATTAATAATAAAGGCTAGCTGGGAAGCCCAGGTGGCTCAGGGCTGAAGAATCTGCCTGCCAGTGCAGGAGACACAAGTTGGATCCCTGGGTCAGGAAGATACCCCGAAGAAGGAAATGGCAACCCACTGCAATATTTTTGCCTGGGAAATCCCATGGACAGAGGAGCCCAGCGAGCTACAGTCCATGGGGTCTCAAAGAGTTGTATGTGACTGAGCACACACTGTAATATAAAACACTGACCATATTTATCTTAGTGTCTCTGGTTTTTGTGAATGAAGAGGTAATAGAACATTTAATAAATATGTGAAACATATGATCTCTCAGCAGAGCTGGGAAAATTTTGCTATCTTTATATCTAACCCTAATCTTTAAGATAAAAATTACTGGAGTTACGTTTCTAGAAACTTGCTGGAATTCCCAGAGATTTGTTTGCAGATTTTCTGTGGTTTTTAAGAAATACAATTTATATTCTGTATTAAGAGGTATCTACTAAAATTACAAGGCATATTTTTTCCAAACTACCATCCCTTCTTTGGGTCTACTATAAATCAATTAATACTGGGCCCTTCTACTTTTGCTGTTGCTGCTGCTGCTGCTAAGTCTCTTCAGTTGTGTCTGACTCTGTGCAACACCATAGATGGCAGCCCACCAGGCTCCCCCGTCCCTGGGATTCTCCAGGCAAGAACACTGGAGTGGGTTGCCATTTCCTTCTCCAGTGCATGAAAGTGAAAAGTAAAAGTGAAGTCGCTCAGTCACGTCCGGCCCTTAGCGACCCCATGGACTGCCGCCCACCAGGCTCCTCCGTCCATGGGAGTTTCCAGGCAAGAGTACTGGAGTGGGGTGCCATTTCCTTCTCCATCTCCTTTTGCTATTATTACCATTATTTTTCATGGATTCTAACCCCTTATTTTCCTAAGCTTTCCCTTCCTGAGAAACTATCAAACTTCAACTGTGGAACTGGTACTAGTTCAATTCAGTTCAGTTCAGTCACTCAGTCGTGTCTGACTCTTTGCGACCCCATGAATCGCAGCATGCCAGGCCTCCCTGTCCATCACCAACTCCCGGAGTTCACTCAGACTCACGTCCATCCAGTCAGTGATGCCATCCAGCCATCTCATCCTCTGTTGTCGCCTTCTCCTCCTGCCCCCAATCCCTCCCAGCATCAGAGTCTTTTCCAATGAGTCAACTCTTCGCATCAGGTGGCCAAAGTACTGGAGTTTCAGCTTCACCATCAGTCCTTCCCATGAATATTCAGGACTGATTTCCTTTAGGATGGACTGGTTGGATCTCCTTGCAGTCCAAGGGACTCTCGAGTCTTCTCCAACAGCACAGTTCAAAAGCATCAATTCCTCAGCGCTCATAGGGGAATTTCAAATAGAATTTTAATTTTCTCTGGGCATTGGGCACCATTTATTGTTTATTCCTCTGAAATGGTGTTATTTTTGTCATGATAATACGATTGTGTTCATCAGGACATGTGCCATCTCCATTAATGTAACCTCACTTTTCTCCTTTGGAAAGGACACAAATCAGAAGTAAAGGAAAGACATGGGAAGATTAAGTATAGCCAGTGGTGAAGTTAAAAGATTAATTAGTGACTTTGAGATGCTTTTAAAACAAGTACATACCAAAATCTTAGGGGAGATCTAATTTGCAAAAATAAGTTTCAATGATGTATAAAAATGAAATGTTCCATAAAATTCTCTTTAGAGTTATTTTTGAGGCTGTTTTTAATACATATATATTTTTACTTTTAAAATATGTTTTTACATAATGTTTTAATACTTCCATGTATTAGTAAATGCTCTTAAATATACAGAATAATTTTGCCTAGATTATTTACCATGAGTTGTAAAAACTCTAAATCATAAATTATTTGTTAGTTTAACGTTTATCTCTATTTTGTAAATAACATCAACATCATAATAATTAACACCCTTTAGGACGATGGAACTCTAGAGAAAAAATTAAATGCTAAATTTATCTAACTTTTTAACTCTCTTCCTAAACATCAAGTAGGTTTACAAAAGCTTATTGATTTTGCTAACGCTTGTCCACGTCTACGAATTCCCTACATTTAAATTCTTTACAAACATGATTAAAATATTTTTTCATCTGTTCCCCTCATCCTGTTTGGGTTGTGCACAAAATAAAGGGATTTACACACTTAAGCCAGAGAAATCATACATAAGCTTGATAAGCTTCATAATGCTAATGCTGTTTTGATAGAGAAAACCACAAGTAATGCAAATAGCAGCCTCTACTCTGCAGTACAGGTGTATAATAAGCACATATAATTAAGCCAAAGATACATAATGGTTTGTTGTTGGATACGCATTTACAACAGCTGACTACGCTCTTAATGTGTGGTTCATGAGTTAGGTAATTTTCTTATGTCTCCACTCCTTGAACAGAATATTCCTCATGGACTCATATACAAAATGAGTCTGTGCTTTTTTACCCAGCAGATTCCCACTGCTGCCTGTAATTTAGTGTCTTTGCCATATCAGCATTACCTAAAGATGATTAAAAAGATCATGCAAATTCACAAACAAGTCGTTTTATTCTTCACCTTAAATAATTTAGAAATGCCCCCCAAAAGGAAAGTTATCAAAATGTAAGCCTTTTGACATGGTTTCCATCTTTGTGAAATATATCAACCGTGTATTTAATCACTGTTATGCATAAAATATGGTTTATGGCTCTCCTCTATATATCACATAAACTTCTTTGTATATTATGATTTTGAGTCCTTTAAAGGGCATAAAGCAAATATGAAAAACTAGTAAAGGTTTTTAAAAATTGGTATAGAAACAGGCAGCAGTGTATAAACTATTTTCAGTTATTTTTAATTCTATACTTCCATTGGTAATTTTTTTTACCTCAAAATGCATATACTCACATATATATATAGTCTTTGAATTTTGAATTGAGCAAATAAAAGAATGAAGCTATATAAAAAGTATTTGAATTTATTTTAAACACCTTAAATCCTTTTTCCCTTTCCATCATAAGACTGTTAAACATTTTGATAGTGTAAGAAATATCAGATATGCACAATTGAGATGAAGCATGTCTGTTAACAGAGATGGTCAAGAGTCTATCTACTAAGGTTGATAACGTGGAGAAAAATAGGTAATGCAAATTTAGTTTTTTTAAGGTGATATCGTACACATGTATTGAACTATACTATGTAATAAAAATGGTCATGATAATATCTGAGCTTAATAGCATTTTCCCATAAATTACTGTGTAGGTACCATTAATCATTGTATTCAACTGCTATGCATTGCCTGCTTAATTCAACTGGTTCTGATTTATGCATCATTACAAAGAATGCAAAGGAAACTGAAGTTAAAAGTTTTACTTTCCATATTAGCTAGATAGCTCATCCCCTTCTAGTCCTATCTCAGGACAGGGACTAAATAATCAACCTGATTCCTTTGGTTGACATTTTTTAATTTTTCTTTTTGGTTGCACTGGGTCTTCACTGCTGCACACAGGCTTTTGCTAGTTGTGGTGAGTGAGGACTACTCTTCGTTAAGGTGTGCAGGCTTTTCATTTTAGTGGCTTCTCTTGCTGAGGAGCACAGGTTCTGTGGCATGTGGGTTTCAGCAATTGTAGCTTGGGGGCTCCAGAGCACCAGGCTCAGTTGCCCTGAGGCATGTGGGATTTTCTCAGACCAGGGGATTGAACCGGTGTCCCTCGTTTTGCAAGGTGGATTCTTAACCACTGGACCACCAGGGAAGCCCTCCTATGGTAGATTTTTTAAAGCCTTGTCTGCAACTAATTTGGGGCAAAAACTATCTTGAGTCTTTAGAATGGACTTTACGGAATCAAATTCAGTCCTGATATCATCAATAGGGTCGACTTAAAAGAATGCATAATGTGAGAACTGTGAGTTAAGCTTTATTTGAGGCAAAATGCAGACCAGTCCAGGAGACAGTACCTCAAGTAGCTCTGAGAAACTGTTCCAAAGAGGCAGGGGGTAAAGGTCAAGCATATATGTGATTTTGGTGAAGGGGGAATACATGCAATTAAGCCCATATTTTTCCAGTTTTTTTCAGGTGTTTTCCAGGTATCTACTAGTCTCATGAAGCTTATTGCTAGTTACGAGGAACAATCTTCACTATGAAAGATGTTAGTGCTTTGCTACACATAGTGTTAGTTGCTCAGTTGTGTCTCCTCTGCAACCCCAGGGCCTGTAGCCCACCAAGCTCCTCTGTCCATGGGATTCTCCAGGCAAGAATACTGGACTGGGTTGCCATTCCTTCCTCCAGATATGAGGAGATACAAGAATTGGGCTCATAAGATTGGCTCCTGAAAATATCTATATGAAAACCTGTTCTGTGAGTCCCCTCACCCCTCCCCACAACACAGAATGCCTCATATTTCTGCTCTCTACCTTGAATTCATTTCAGGGTGCCACTGAAGGTCAGCAGCTGCAGCAGCACATGATTTAATTCGTGTAGAGGTAGATACCAAATGCCCATGGTAAGTGCCAATTTGTAGTTGGCAATAGTCACTCCTATGGTTGCTGCTGTTATAAATATCTGGTTCCTCATGAAATACGCCAGTCATTTCTCCGTCTATTTTCTTTTCTATGACCTTGACTATGTTGATTGTGTGTGTGTGTGTGTGTGTGTGTGTGTGTGTGTGTTAAAGGAGGGCAGTTTGTCCTCAGCCTATGAATTTGGTTAATATAAAAGTCTTTGGGTGTTAAATTTCTGTTTTTCAAAAATAGAAATCACCAGAAGGGAATTCCTTCATCTTCTCATCTGTAAAACCCACCTCTGATTCCAATTTTCCCTCCTCTTTTCAAAGACCAGTGAGTTCAGATGTGCTCTAGTTCTCATTCCTTCTCTTTTCTCAGAGATCTCACAGTAGAGTTCAGTACTCAGTAGCTCAGTCGTGTATGACTGGCCCCCCAGACTACTCCACAAGGCTCCTCTGCCAAAGGGATTTCCCAGGGAAGAATACTGGAGTGGGCTACCCTTTCCTTCTCCAGGGGATCTTTCTGACCCAGGGATAGAACCCACATCTCCTGTGTCTCCTTCCTGGCAGGCAGATTCTTTACCACTGAGCCACCTGGGAAGCCCAGAGACTCCACACCGCTGGTTATTCTCATAGTCTATGAGCTCTTGCAACTGCCTTGCATTTTCAAGCTTTCTTTTTCCAAAGGACTCTAATTTTTTCAGTTTTGTACTTGGTTGGGTAGTACAGATAAGAGTCCAGATCAAGGCTAACTAAATTAGTGAGGAAGACAGGAGTTGCCCCAGTTTTTTCCAGCTTACTAATTATTTGTATAGACTTCGAAAATAAGAACCTGCTATTTATCATCTGGGGAGCAACTGTTGAGAGCTAAGGACACATCTGCTACCAGGAGATCTTAAGAACATTTCTTCTTAACCCTCTTCCTCTCATTTTACAGATGCTATTGGGTTGATAAATTTAAATAATAACCATTTCAACAATGTAATATTTTGACAGATAGCTTTCATATTTGGAGCACAATTTCAACTTTTTTCTTGTCTTCCTGTTAGAGAGGATCAGACATAAACAAACATCTCACTTCTTTCTCAGCCCAGTTGCTGCATCACAATTTTTTCAGACAATTCAGTCTGTCTAAACATAAACCTGTCTATTGCTGAGAATTTTCAGTGTGTAGAAAGACAAAAAAAAGTTTTCAAAGGGGAAAAGTGTCCTTTTGAACTTCAATGACTGCTACTTGTTTGAAAAGAACAGCACAGCAAAAAATGATGGGGTTAGGGCTTCAGTTGTGAGTGTCAGTCACTCAGGGCTTCAGTTAGTTGATTTTTAAAGTTTTATTTCTTAAAAGCAAAATGCTAGAAACTTTTATATGAAGTGTTATACAAAGTGGTTTTTTTTCTTTTTGTTTCTGAAACTTCTCTGTATGCTTAAGCGCCACATGAGAAAGAAAACTGAATGATACACATGCAAAAAATCCATGCGTTCTATGGTGATATATAACAATATGTAAATAAAAATTGTATTTTCAAACACAGGTAGTGGTTTTCAAACACAGGTTCATGCCAAGTTGGAGACTTAAAGCAAATAAATGACTTCTGGATACTGGACATTGCATATTATGCATACACATAAATATACTGAAAAAAAACAATGCTACTCTCTTTTGCCAGTCTGTATTTTAAGTTTATATTTTGTTGGATATGCCTTATACCTACCATTGGAAATAGTTGTGTGGAAGCACTGTTACATTTAAGAAACCTGGGATTGAAGAGCAAAAATCAGAATGCAATCAGTGCTGAAGAACTTCAATGGGTCACCTGGTTTACTTCTCAGCCTCTGAATATGCAAATTCTTGATCCTTCAAGAGAGTTAATTTGCCTGTTCTTAAACTGCCTCCATCTCTAGAGATGGAGGCATCATGGACTGTTTTAGTAGACTAATATATTGCTGTTTCCATATGCTGAGGGAGTTTGGAAAGAAAAACCTTGGAGAAATGACAGTTTTCTTCAAATACAGTTCTCTGCCTTTCTAAGGGAATTTTAAATAGCTCTCCTTAATCTCCAAAGGCAATTCTCCTCAATTAAAAATTAATCAGGAATTAGACAAGTTCAAATAGTGAATTGTACTTCTCTTATTGCCACACAGAAGCACCACTTTAGCCAGAAAACTAGACTAACTACCAACCTTTTCTGGAGAAGGAAATGTCAATCCACTCCAGTACTCTTGCCTGGAAAATGCCATGGATGGAGGAGCCTGGTAGGCTACAGTCTATGGGGTCGCAAAGAGTCGGACACGACTGAGCGACTACACTTTCTTTCTTTCTGTAGATTTTTTTGGAGAAGGAAATGGCAACCCACTCCAGTGTTCTTGCCTGGAGAATCCCATGGACGGAGGGGCCTGGTGGGCTGCGGTCTATGGGGTTGCAAAGAGTCGGACACGACTAAGCAACTAACACACACACAGACCGACCTTTTCAGAATTAGCCTCTGTTTCCATGAATTTTGAATATGCGAGGCCCTCAGGAATGCATTCCTCACGAGAAATGGGCCTCCAGTTGGCCTGAGGTGCTGTCATGTGAAGGAGTATTGTGTCTGTTGGGCATTGCTCCAAAGAGTAGGCTATGAGCAATGGAAATAAACCATAAGAAGGCACACTTTGACATATGATAAAGATGTGATAACAAAGCTGCCTGAAACTTAAACAGGCTGTCTGAAAATCCAGTGGCTTCTTGGTCTCTGAATTTGTTTAAGCAAAGACAGAATGATCATGCACAGAGGGTATTTTGAGAGTCCTCACTAGTTAAAAGGTTCGGTGGAATAGCACGTAAGGTACCTCCTGCTCTAAGCTTTCATGACTAAATGGATCAATTACTTTAATCTTTTCTGATGAAAGTTATCTTGTTTTTCTTCAACAATCTTTGTTGTCACTTATGAATTTTTCCAAATTATTTACATATATTAATTTTAAATATACATATGCCACTGATAAGCAACATTTATCTACCTGTCTATACCTGTGCGTATCTTTTAATTCAAAGACTTAAAATATTTGACAAAATAGCCAGGGATATACAACAAAGATGAGTATTTATTCAATACACAGGGCTAGGAAAACTGGATATTCACATGTAGAAGAATAAAACTAGCTCTCTGTCTTACACCACTCATAAAAATTAAATCAAATGGATACTTTAAATGTAACAGTGGAAACCATAAAACACCTGGAAGAAAACAGGGAAAGTGTCTTGGTAATGAATTTTTGGTAATGACACCTAAAGAAAAAAACCAAACTGATATCAGTTTTGATTTCTCTTTTCTTCCTGTTCCACAGGTTTATAAATCCCATTGCTTATAGCTCTGCACTATCTCTTCAACACACCCCCCTCCTTTCTCTTTGCACTGCTGTCTCCCTAATTCCTCCCTTAATATTGCTCACCAAGACTACGACAATCGTTCCCTGTCCCGTCACACTCATTTGTTCCTTTGACAAATGAGTAATGGGCGCCCCTTATGTTCTACTTGAGGCTACAGCAGCAAGACATTGCCCCAAGAACCTCCATCCTTGTACAGAGAGAGAGACAACCCCTTCCAATACAGTGCTTTCTCTTTCAATCTGTCCTGCACCCAGGAATCACCTTCTTAAAAATCACAATGATAATTACATCACCACTTATAAACCTCTGGTGAGTTTGCACTCTGAAATTTAAATGCTTCATGGACTTAATCTAAAATCCCTTTCCAGGCCAATATTCCCCAGTCACCTCCATTTTTTGATTTGGTTGAGAAAACTAACACTTTAGTTCAGTTCAGTCACTCAATTGCATCTGACTCTGTGACCCCATGGACTGCAGCATGCCAGGCTTGCCTGTCCATCACCAACTCCTGGAGCTTGATCAAACTCATGTCCACTGAGTCGGTGATGTCATCCAACCATCTTATCCTCTGTCGTCCTCTTCTCCCACCTTCAATCATTCCCAGCATCAAGGTCTTTTCAAATGAATCAGTTCTTCACATGATGTGTCCAAAGTACTGGAGTTTTAGCTTCAGCATCAACCATTCCAATATTCCAATATTCAGGACTGATTTCCTTTAGGATGGACTGGTTGGATCTCCTTGCAGTCCAAGGGACTCTCAAGAGTCTTCTACAACACCACAGTTCAAAAGCATCAATTCTTTGACACTCAGCTTTCTTTATAGTCCAACTCTCACACTCATACATGACTATTGGAAAAACCAAAGCTTTGATTAGATGGACCTTTGCTGACAAAGTAATGTCTCTGCTTTTTAATATGCTGTCTAGGTTGGTCATAACGTTTCTACCTGTTCACAAATATCCCTAATGCTTCCTTCCTAGACCCCTCCTTTCCTTTTCTCAACAACTGTTCTTTCTACAGTACCATGCCAGATGGTCCCCAGATGCTCATCTCTTGAATACACACTTGTACAGCCCCCTCCACCTCACAGAACCTGTGAATATGCTGGGATGTTACTCCTGTGGTTGGTTAGGTCAGTCATCAGTTGACTCTGAAATAATCAATAGGAAGATCATCTTGGTGGAGCTGACCTAATCAGGTGAGTGCTTAGGAGGGGCTGGGCCCTTCTTGAGCACAACCTTGATGGTCCTGAAGGAGCAAATTCATGTTGAAGAGGAGACCACATGGCAGAGAATGGTGAGCAGCCTCTAAGAGATGAGAAGCACCCTCAGTTGGCAGCCAGTGAGAAAGAGGAGAATAAGTCCTTTAACTGCAAGGAGTTGAGTTCTGCCAACAACCTGCTTGAGCTTAGCTAAAGGACCCAAGCCTCAGATAAGCCTCAAGCCCAGGCTAACACCTTGATTTCATCTTAGTGTGATTCTGAACAAAGGACTCAGCTAACCCTGGTCCTAACCCACAGAAACTATGGGTTAATAAACTGGTCATGTTGTAAGCAGCTAATATATGGTAATTTGTTAGGCTCCTATAGAAAACTAGTACTAGAGACATTCTCCAATTTCACCTGGAAATATCCGCCCAGCTACTGAGACCCAGTTTAAATGTTTATCTTTTTGGTGTTTGCCCTTACATCCCCAACCAAAAAGTGATCTTTCTCTAAATTCCTATAGGATCTTGCTTCCCTCTTATGGAACTTCCTACTTTTATTGTAGCTGTTTGTGTATGTCTTACTTCTCCTGAACTGAGGGTTCCTTGAAAGCAGACATGGCTTTCCTTATGTACATATGCATATGTTCCATACAATCACTGAACCCAGTATCCACTTAGGCCATGTAGGAAATACTTCTCAGGGATCTAAGAATTAACAAAGCTTCGGTCTTCAGCTTCACATTCACTTTTTTTTGTGCTTATGAGTAACTTCACGTGACTTAGCACAAGTACAGATCTTTGTGACCTGACTCTCCCTAAAACTGTCATGCAAAAGACTAATTCTTTTGTTAAAGGGTAAACAACATGCAAGTTCAACATGTTTAAAATCCAGAGCTGAAGGTCATTAAAAACAGATTTATGAGTTAGGAAATTTGCAGATAAGCAAGGTAGCACTTAGAGCTACCCAGACACTGTGATGCTTGCTGCCCAGAGGCAAGATCTGGGGGAGTGGCTGGCATCCATACATGTCACTTCCTTTCTCTAACCTCACAGTTCCTTTCACCTGTGGATACCCAGGTGGGTTGAAATAAGAAATAATGAGGAACCCAGGCTCAGAAAAGAGCTTCCCCTGGCAGTGGAAGCATTACGTCCAGAGTTGGTTAATTGAAATCATGCATCGAACTAAGTTGCCACTTTGATGCGATCTGACAAAAATGATCATAGGATAAAATTGCCTCTTGCTGATCCCCACCTATCTTACATTTCAACTTGCAGCAAGATTGAAGCAAACTGCTCCAATTTACTGCTCCCGACCTGCTGATAATGGACACTTTGCCGTGCACTCTCCCTTCATTACTGCTCAGGTCAGGGCTGTTAACAGGGACTCTTGCCACTTTTGACAGATAGTCACTACCAAGATGAATGGCGGTAGCCACATGACCACTTAGGACCAGGCCTTCCCTCTCCAGCACCTTCAAAATGCCTTTAAAACATAAAAATAAAAGTCCACACTTCACGGTTTAACTCTTTATTAACTAGGAGAATCAACAGAAACCAGGCAACTATGACCTCCTATTCCTTCACTGTAAAGCAACAACTATTTCAAAGAAATCATCTAACAACATTTTAAAAAGAAACTTTCTAGCAAGGCTGCCTTTGTACATTCTGTTCTACTGGGGAATGGAAACTGGGCTGTAAACTGAGTTTCATGGGGCAAGGAAGCAGTTATTCACCCAAAGTCTCAGCTGTGCTAAATCTTATGAAGAACTAGCTCTGTTTCTGAGTTTAAATGGACTTATTTAAGAACAATAAAAAAATGTTTTTAGAGCAAATTAGCTATTTTTAATATCACACAGATGAATAGAACTCATCAACAGCCTGGTATTCCATCATTTCAATTATTCATAAACAGCCTTTCACGAAGAACTTTTTACCACCAATATTTCTAAGTTATTCTACTTACAGTTACAAAGGAAAAAAAAAAAGACGAGAGAGATGCATGTATCTTTCTGGGCTATTTTCTTTAGCAGACACCATAGATTAGATAGTAAGTGCTTAATAAATAAGTTCTAAGAGCAAGCTAAAGCAAAACAGTGTCTTACATTTCTTAAGGCTTCTAACTTAAAACTGTATATAAAGTGTATAGAGTTTGTATAGAATGCTTTAGTTTTTTTATCCAATTCCTGACACACACATTCATATTTGCATTTGACAGTCAAATGAGCTCTTGTAAGATTTACACTGCATTGTCTAATTCATTTTGCCTCATGAAATTAGATGAACTATTAAATACCATAATCTGTTATCTACCATTAAAATTAATTGATTTTCATGTCACTTTGTAACTAATGAATTACCTGGAGATAGTCTCATAAACTACAAAGCACAGTGGGAAAGCTCTTTTATTCCCCATCATTTCTAGTAAGGTTGGACAATCCTATGCTTTTGCTAGTTTGTCTCTCAGCAGAAATCTCACAAAGCTGTATTCAATAATTATACTTCATGGATAAGAATCACATTTATGAAAAAGTTTCTGAAGATGTGGATAATATGATGCCTAATATTGCTCCAGGAGGGGTCTGTCATATGGAAATTTCCAGATACAGTATGGTTTTGCCACGAGTATTATATAATTGAAATGGACATGCTATTAAACAGGAATAAAACCCTAGCAAATAGTCCTAAAAATAAATACATGGGTAGCATTTTATTGTGTTGCCTGAAATAAATCTTATTTGATATTTCAGTTCAAAGACTGCATAGCTGTATTACAGTAATAATGAGTGGTTATAGAAAATTTATCATGTGCCAGGCACTGTGCCAAGCATTTTTAACATGGATTGTTTTATTTAATCCTTAAATGCTCCCATGATATGAGCTTTATCTTTACCCTCATCTAACAGGTAGGGAAACTGAGACTGAGAGAGAATAAGCAACTTGTTCAAATTCACATAATCAATAACAAAGTAACTAGGACATGAATCAGAAGCAATCTTACTCCAAAGTCAAGCTCCTAATTGTTATGCCCTGGGGTCTTTCACTGTAACATCACTGTATCACTTGGCACGGATGGTATGTTGGGCCATTAATTGCTTACAATTTGTATACACTAATGTTTATTAAGATAATCCTCTCATAAATTGGTTCATTCAAGGAAAACAAAAATCTTGCTTTTTAAATGATCTTTCAGTATTAATAAATTGCTCCATGCGAATTTTAACAAACTTAACAAAACTCTGTGTTTATTTTCCCCACTGCAATATTAAAAGTGGGTAGCAGGGACACTACATCTACACATACTGAAGAAACCTTGAGAGCTGGGTTCAAAGGAGGACTCAAAGCTTCGCTGGCTGAGTGAGGGGACGGACCACGTGCTCTGTTTTGCCTGGGACTCTCCTGGTTTTTGCTAGTTTTCCTGACATAATCATTAACAGAACGCCTTTTTATTCTCAATATTGTCCCAGTTTGAATAATAAATTAATGAGTTACTTTAATCTTGAGAAGCTTTTCTGCTTATTAGTAAATTCAACTGTACAGCACCTCCATCAGTCTCATGCAGTTGAACAGGTTGCTACCCCAGTGCGCTTTAAGCATTTCCTATCTGCATGCTAGGGCATCAAAAAGAGTAGATGAACTTGCTACATCTGACTTCTTCCTCACCCTTTTCTATTATTTCCTCGTTTCAGTGGGTCACTGGTGGATGGTCTTTTTAGTGTGTCAACTTGGCTAGGCTATTGCTTCCACGGTTATTCAAACACTAATTTAGGTGTTGTTTTGTAGGTGTTTATACATGTGATTTAAATCCTTAACCAGTTGACTTTAAGAAACTTTCTATAAAATCTGAGTGGGCCTGATTCAATCAGCTAAAATGCCTTACGAGCAGAGGCTTCTCTGAGGAAGAAATTCCACCTGTGGACCTAAGAGCTCCAGCCTGACCATCTGCCCTAAGGATTTCAGGCTTGCCCCTCCCCACCCCTACAACTGTATAAGTCAATTCCTTGCAGTAAACTTCATACTATATATATACACACACACACATATATATGTATATATCTCCCACTGGGTTTGCTTCTCTTTGAATTCTGACTGATACAGTCCCTTAGTGCTTGTTGAGTACTGCTTCAAATCCTCCGCATGCTCTTCCAGGCTCCTTTAACTTTATTCCCACGTAACTCCGATGGCTCCCGGCCTCTGTTCTCTAGTTCTTAGTCTGATAAATGCGCCTAGAGCACTGCTGCTGCTGCTGCTAAGTCGCTTCAGTCGTGTCCGACTCTTTGCAACCTCAGAGACGGCAGGCCACCAGGCTCCCCCGTCCCTGGGATTCTCCAGGCAAGAGTACTGGAGTGGGGTGCCATTGCCTTATCCGGCCTAGAGCACTACTCTACTCATTTAGAATCTAATCTTTATCAAGGGCTGATACGCTCTAGGCACTCCGCTGGATAGAGGATACAAAGATGAAGACAGTATAGTCTCTGTTTCCCAAGGTCTCACCGGCACGTCGCTGCCCAGCACAAAACTCGCAAAGCCCCCTCCAGTGCCTGAGGACCTTGACTTTCGTTTGCCTCACAAGACTCAGAGCCCACAAGCACCTAAAGCAGGAGAGGGGCTGCTCCTCGAGGCCTCCAAAACGGCGCCCGTTTCCTGTGGTTTTGTTTTAAAGTTCAAGTTTTGCTGCGGGGAGCAAAACCTGGCTATTTAAAGCATGATGAATACAGGGAATTAATTACTTACAAAATTGCTGTAAGGGCTGGAGACAGGGGCTTCCGACTGGTTGTTCAGGAATGGCTCTCAGAAACACACCTCAAAACCTGCCCATTAGGGGCGCGCTCTGCCGCAATCAGGGAGGTGGAGAATCCACTGAATTTATTAACTGGAACTTTTAGCTCAGGGTCAGGAAACGGTTGCTTGCCACCACTATTGCATTTCCCTCTCAGCATTCATGATGCTAGCGGCTGGTCACTGAAAAACCGCTACAGGAAAACCAACATTTCCAGGACGGCACTTGCCCCAGAGAAACCAGTAACGCTTTAGGAAAATGGCTCCCTCTGCCAGCTGCCTCCCAAGTCTCGGGGGAGAGCGTCTCGGCCGCGCGCAGACGTCCAGCAGCAAGGGATTCTGGGAAGCAAGGCATCTAGTCTGCCAGCTGGTACAAATATATAATAGAATATTACTCATCCATAAAAAGGAACAAATTTGAGTCAGTTCTGGTAAAGTGGATGAACCTAGAGCCTGTTGTACAGAGTCAAGTAAATAAAGAAGAGAAAAACAGTTATACTATTGTATATTAATGCATAACACAGCACAGCACAGCACAGCACATTTCCCATATAATGGCTAGTACAACATTTGCAAGTGGAAGTGATGAACCTATTTACAGGGCAGGAATAAAGACTCAGACATGGAGAACAGACTTATGGACACATCAGGGCCAGGAGAGGGTGGGATGAATTGAGAGAGTATCACAGAAATATATACATTGCCATAGGTAAAATAGATAGCTAATGAGAAGTTGCTGTATAATACAGGGAGCTCAGCCTGGTGCTCTGTGACCACTTAGAGGGGTGGGATGGGGTGGGAGGTGGGAGGGAGGTTCAAGAGGGAGGGAACATCTGTATGCCTATGGCTGATTCATACTGATGTATGGCAGAAGCCAACACAACATTGTAAAGCAATTATCCTCCAATTAAAAATAAATAATTTTTTTATTTTATTTACTTTTTTAAATTTAATTTTTTTTAATTTTAATTTTTATTTTTTAAATATATTTTTTTATTTTTACTTTACAATTCTGTATTGGTTTTGGCATAGATTGACATGAATCCACCACAGGTGTACATGCGTTCCCAAACGGGAAATAATTTTTTTTAAAAAGGCTCAGCAGAAGGAGGTTAAAATGGATGCTGAGTGCCAGCCACATTTTCCATCACAGCCGGTTTTCATCTAACCTGGAAAGTTATTATGCCTATCCTACTTAAATAAGGATTATTGACTTTAATTAAAAGTCTTGGTGTCCTTAGCACTTAGCATAATTTCTAGCACATAGAGGTACTTCGGAAATATGTTGAATGGATGGATGAGTGAAACAAAATAGTGACTTATTGACACAATCACAATTTTAAATTGTGATTTGTGTTATAGGTAAAACTTACACAACAAATTATAGCAACTATATCCCATATGGGCTTCCTTGGCAGCTCAGATGGTAAAGAATCTGCCTGCAGTGCAGGAAAACTGGGTTCAATCCCTGGGTTGGGAAGATCCCTTGAAGGAGGGAATGGCAACCCACTCCAGTATTCTTGCCTGGAGAATCCCCATGGACAGAGGAGCCTGGCGGGCTGCAATGAGTCAGACACGACAGCGACCAAGCACAGCACAGTACATTTCCCATATAATGGCTAGTACAACATTTGCAAGTGGAAGGCATTCAATAAATATTTCTTGAATGACTGGAGGGATGAATACAGTGCTATCAGAGAATAGAGTCTGATATGCATACCTCAAGTAGACCTACATAACCAGCATTAATGCTTCTTTAGGACACTAGCTCATTAGACTGGAAGGTGATACTTAATTTTCATATTATAGAAACTCATGATATAAATATTTCCTTTATGTTGATATGTTTTGTCTCCCAAGAATTATTTTTATTGGATGCCTCCTCCTAAAGTTGCAGCCTAGTGAGAACAAATTAATTCCACACAAACATGATATAATTTTCTGAACAAATAATACACTTCATTTCCAAAGACTAATGGTAAAGAAGATTTATATAACATCACACTGCTAATCATTTATGTTTGCAGTGTGGAGAAAGGCAGATAAACCTAAGTGAGAGAAGTTGGGACGTCATTTCATGTAATTATGGTGCTATGGTCTGAAAGTTTGTGCCTGCCCTGCCTCCCAAATTCATATCTTGATATCCTAATGCCCAATATGATGGTACCAAAAAGTGAAGCCTTTGGCAGGTGCTTAGGTCATGAGGGTGGACTCTCACAAATGGGATTAGTGTTCTTCTTCTAAAAGAGACTACAAATAGCTCCCTCATCCCTTCTGCCACATGAGGACACAATGAGAAGTCAGAGACCCAGAAGAGGGCCCTCATCCAACCACACTGGCATCCTGATTTCAGACTTCTAGCCTCCAGAACTGTGAGAAATAAATTTCTGTTGTTTACAAGCCATTCAGTCTGTGGTCTTTTGTTATAGCAGCCTGAACAGACTAAAACACATGGCAAAAAAAAAAAAAAAAAAGCAAACACCAACAACCTGCATATGACTTTGCATAGATGGGATAAAGTTCTCCGAGAGAAAATTGTTAGAACTCATGTCATTCCTCTGAAATCTGCCCCCACGTACGTGGGGTGCTTGTCACGTACAATGTGCCTCTCAAGCAACTTTCAATAAACTCAGAGAAAAATGCTTTGGAATTGGTAATTTGAAATCTGTGTTGACAGCACTATAATGAGAGGTCACATGACATGCTGCCCCCAGGAGAGCAAGCAGTGTTGCATACACACTACCTGTGCTTACAAAATGCCTCAGGTATCCAGTTATGGGCTGGTAAGCTATCACTGGAAAGACAAGTTTACTGTTTTATACTTCACACTGAGTTAGGAGTATCACTGTTTTCAAGAAGTTTTCCTTAAAAACCATCATTAATTAAAATTATTTTACTTTAAACATTTCATATTTATTTTCTATTAAACTTAAGCTGCTATAATATTATATACATTTTCTGAAAGATAACCTAGTTGAGAAATTATCTTGTAATAACTTACTTCATTAATATTTTTATAACAATATACCAGACTCACTTTTAAGATTCTATCTCCTGGTTTCCTAGCCTTGATACTAAGAGCATCCTGTCCCAGATAATTCTTTGGTGGTGAGGGGTTGTCTTGTGTATTATAGTATGTTTAACAGTATCCCTGATCTCTACCCTCTAGCTGCCAATAGCAAATCCTTCCCCCTCTCTTTCCTCTGTTTCGCCTCAATTTGCGATCATCAGAACCATCTCTAGACATTGCCAAGTGGCCCTTGGTGGACAAAAATGCCCCCTGGTTGAGAATCACAGCTCTAGCTCCTCAAGGTCAAAGTTTTTGGTGATCAAAGAGGTATTGATAGAAATCAGAACAACCAAGACTGTATGTTGACAAGATTAGAGAAAACCATTATTGTGTGTGTGATGTAAGACACAACATCATTATTTAAAGCAGTTTACAGTGACTGAAAACAAATTTTTCCATTATTTTATTTTATTTTTCTTTTTTTTTTCCCATTATTTTAGAAAAATAAATCTGAGATGCCTGGCACTCACCACTAACCCTGTTTTTCTGTACTAGATTATTCCATAATTATAGATATCAAAAATATTTAAATTTACATTTCAATACTTCACCAAAGTTTTATTAAACTTCCTTCATTTTGACTCAATCAAAACTGAGCTCAGTGTAGTGAGTCTCAACTGACCTTTCAGGCTTACATAGAAAGAAGACATCACAAAGCTTGCAGGAGGCCTGGACTCATAACTGAAAAGAAATGTATTTAAGGCACATTTTCATACCTTTGCTTCTCTAGCTCTTGAAATGGATAAAGGCTGGAGGTGGGGATCTGTCATGTAACTTTAACAAATGTCCAGTGAGTCACGGTTACTGCTCTTAAAGGGATAGGGCTGTTCAAGTGAGACTTTACCCAATGGCACTCAGGCAAAGTCCACATCGTTCATGTTTTCAAGACAGTGTTCACAGTGGTTCCAGCCAAGATCTTCTGACTTGCCATCCTCTACCTCTTGTCAAGCCCAGTCTCTTTGTACTTCGGGTTTCCTGACCCAAAGAAGACCTCACGTTCTGAATCTCTGTCTCTTCCTTTTAAAACATGTCCCTATCCGTTTTTAAGATAATGTGCTTAAGTTTTCAAAAATCCGTTCTGAACTGTATGTCACATGAATACAAGAAATTGTATTTTTTCAATCCTTCCAAAGCTAAATTTGAGCTCAGCAGCATAAACATTCCCTAATTGCTACCTGAGAGCATAGGCACAGACAGAGAAGGTGAGGACAGAATCAGTCAGAGGTTACTGATGTTTCCTTTGCATTGGAAAAGCCTTCCATACCCATGGACCACTGGGAATAAACCCTAGCGACTCAAGTGCTTCTTTGCAGCAACTAGAGAAGAAAAAAGTTCTTGACCCTGTATATGCCCTGAGCTGGGCTGAAGCATTCCGTGACTTGCCAGGTTCCCCAGGATTACCAGGCAGTGGTTAATATTCCAGTAAATTCTTGATTTCTGCAACAATGCTCACATTCTTCTGAGTGGTGAGTAGCCTATTCCATAATATTGAGTACAGGTGACCCACTGCATCTGACTGCTCAACATATACCCCAGGGAGTTCCTGAAAGAATCAGGTAAAAGAGCAAGCCTTGAGGTGGGCAAAGGCAACACCAGGGCACCTCTGCCCCACTCATTCATCATTAAAGCCACTTGTGGTTCCTTCATGGACTCCATATTGAAGACTGTCTGCAGGAAAGATTTAAGGGACCAAGTTTGTCTTCAAGTCATCTAGCTATCTAAAGGTGCCATTAAGGTGAGTATGGGTCCATAGGGAAATTAAGCTATAGATAAATAAGATTACACACATGCTTGCCACCTATTGCTTTGTGCTTTCAGGGCCTCAGCTAAAACTTACTCAGAAAGAATCCCACATTAGCACTCTGCTACAGTTAAACAATAAAGAACAAATTGGTCTAAAATTGCCTTGGCCAACTCCAGCCTTCAAAGTCAAGAGATCTGTGGTACCCAGTTGCCTTTGGCAACACCCGAGTTTTATGTTCACATTTACAGCCTCCAATGCCAAAGACCTTCAAAGTGAGCCTCACAGCAGAGGAGTCATGAGAACTGACCCCTCCAGGTGATGAGAATTTCTCCAGTAGGAGATGTGCTGGGGAGGGAGAGGCAGTTTCCCGTTCTTCTACTGGAAGGAAGGCAGGAAAATAGAAGTGGATTTTTGAGGATTTGGGAATTACCTGTATTGCCTTCTGGACTGGTTTGAGAGTTACTGACCTAGAAGCAATATCAAGAGGTGGAGCACCTCCAAACCCCTTTCAACCCAATTTTCCTTAAATGGGCAGGCATTTAACAGGAACCAGGCCCATGGCTTCCTGATATATGATGTTTAGGAAACTCCTTTCCCTGATTCTCTCCTGGAGCAAATCTTAAGTTAACCTGGTGAGGAATCCCCTCAGCAAGTATCTATTGGCACTGACTAAGTCCTAGATACTAGAGATACAGCAATGAAAAAACAGACCAAATTTATCCTCATGGAGCTTACATTCTAACTAAAGAGTTAATAAGATCCAGTGTTTTAAGATCTTACTGTGGGCCAGGTATTCTTTTACCCACTTTACTAGTATTAGCTCAATTCTATCACTCTATAAAGTAAATATTTTTATTATTCCCATTTTGCAGGTGTGGAAACTGAGACTCAGTGAGTTAAATAACTCAGCCAGACACCCTGGCTCTAGATCAGCCATCTCTACCATTCTCTCTTCTTTCAGATAAGAGGATGGACTTAATAGCCAGAGGCATGAGGATGACAAGGCTGAGCTGTTCAGTATGAGTTTGGAGACTTTGGTGCTGATGTTGTAATACCTAAATGCATTTAACGGAGCAGTAAAGATGGCTGTCTTCTCACACATGCTGTGCTTGTGTCAATGAGGCTGGGATACAGAATAAACTCCCTTGTTCTTTCTCCCTCCAGGTCAGACTGTACCTGCTCCGCTAATGTAAGTGAGTTCCTGTGAAACTCTTAACTAAGGAATCTGATCTGCTCATTTAGTGTTCAGGGAGCCAAGCTCTTGTTCCTGAAGCCCAATCTTAGTCAAGGCTCCCTCCACTAGAGAACTTGTTTATCAGGAAGAAGTAGCATGGCAGCACATAAAGTTTTATGTGAAGAAATTCACAGTGGAAGGAGTCCAGGGGTGGACAATCCACAGCTATACAATGAACAGTTGCAACAACAGGATGATAAAGACAGATACATATGTGGAAAAATGAAGCCACTCAAACATACACACATGCTTAGCCATTTCATACCCAATCATAACAACAACAACAAAAAATGAACGTGACCACACGCAGCCAGATGAATAACTTTGCAGTGAGAACAAAGGCAGCTATAAATATTCCAAGGAGCCAATAAAAAGAAGATGAAGAAGAAGGAAAAAAAAATAGGAGTGGTTAGCTCTCCAATGTAATGGGCTCCATAAAAGCTTTTATTGTTAAGAGAGTTACTTTACTAAGAGCTATATGAAGAAAGCTGAATGAATGTGAAAAATTGCATGCAATAACCCAAGCTGAAAGATGATTATCAACCTCTGAGTCCTGTATTTTGGAGCCAGTCAGTGCTGCTATTAGAAGATTGCCATTGTAGTTAAAGAAAAGCTTGTTTTGTACTTTTCTCCCCCTTCTGGGTAAACAGAAAGTCAATACAGGCTTCTCCTGTGTTTTGGTCCATTTATTTGAACAATTATTTTAAAGATGTAATCCAATCTTCCTGACTTTCCAAAAGTATAACTCCTGTGAACTTTTCCAGCAGAGTTCTATACACACAACTTGCTAAATCAAGAATTGAGTTATTTCCAGTAGGCATTCCCTCCTTCTCCATCTGCCCTTCACCCCCACCCCATTCTCTAGCCATCTGTTTGTTTTGTTGTTGGCTGTTAACAGGATAGTGGGTGACATTTAAGGGAGATGACCCATCTGCACTTCAACCATTCAAAGGCTAGCCAATGAGAAATGTAAAAGTTGGAAAACTTGAAAAAAAAAAAAAAAAAACGGACATTATTCTCTTGGGCTGTTAGTGTGGTTTTTCTGTATTCTCAGTCTGAAAAACCCTGTTCCTTGCTCTGTACTTTTCTGGGCAGATGGAGTCAGTACAACTTTCCAAAATGCTAGTACCAGAGGAGAAAAAAAAGAAAGTAATACTTCAGAAGATAATATTGTTGAGCAGAGGTTAATGGTTGCTGTTTCTGAAATCCCATTATATACCATTAGTATATTCTGGGATAATAATTGCTGTATTATTGCTTTGAGTTTATTTCAACAGGGAGTTGTCAAAGTTCCTGTTACACACGTAGATCATGTAACAGTGTAGTATAAACTCTTTGGAAGATCCAAATCAAATCAGGATTAAACTCTTTTGATCAGAAATCAGGAAGATGGCTTGAGCATCTTTTTAAAAAAACTCTCCTAAATATTTCAAATATATTTAGATAGACTGTGTGTTAACTTTCTTTTCATGTATTATATAATCAGCAAATTAAATTTCAATAACTGGCACCTTTGACTTGCTTTTCAAGTGGCAGCTTGGGTTTTCCTCCCCACCTAGAACACTCTAGGCCTCCCTGCCATTCCCAGACCGCACATGAGTCCAGGCAAGTGATCCTGAAGCTTAAGCTTCATTAGCTTCCTGGGAAGTCCACCTTTGACTTGTTCCCTTTTGTTGCATAAACTAGAATAATGGTAGAAATAGAGAATCCACATACACCGCCCATGTGGTTGATTGTATGCAGGAGTGATACAGATAAAAATAGCCCATGCTGTTGATTTCTCTTTGAAACAAGCACATAAGAGGATATGTGAATGGAGTCTGCTATAAAGTGAAGCAAAGAAGACTCAGTGTTTAGTCAGCTAGGAGAGGAGCACAGCAGCAGAGAAGGGCAGCAAGAAGTCAAGTCAGCTCTATCAAGAAACACAACTCTTCTTTCCCTCCCTCTGGTATCTAATCCATGCATCCCATGGAGGTCATTTGAGTAAGTATTTTGAATATGCTAGATATATTTGGAGGTACAACCAATAGGATTTACTAAGCATTTGATAATAAGATATGATAGACAGAGAGGTGTCAAAGATGACTATAATATTTTTTACTTGAGCAGCTAGAAAGATGGAGTTGCTACTTACTGAGGGGGGAGCTGAGGCGAGAATGACAGGGTTGGCAGAGAGGAATTCAGTTTGAGACATGTTTGATCTGCAAAGGAAAATGTCCAGTAGGCAGCTAGACACACTGCCGTACATGGATCTGAAGTTCAGGAAAAATAGTGGCCTGGAAAGTGCTTAACAGCTATCTTTCTGGGAAAGAAAGAAGTCCAATATGTAGCAGAGATTGCCAATTTCTTTGGTATAAATACCTTCCATAGCTGACTTCTAGTTACCAAGGTGAGGTCACTGTGATTGAATACAGAGTATGGAAGAAATGTGCTCTTGTGCACAGGCGAGCTGGTTTAGGTGCATCACTGGGACCAGAGACATATATTTAGGAGTCATCTGCTGCTGCTGCTAAGTCACTTCAGTCGTGTTCGACTCTGTGCAACCCCATCCGCAAGTATGAAAGCCATGAGACTGAATGACGGCACTTAGGGAGTGAATACAAACAAAGAGAAGATATTAACAAACTGAGCTGTAAGCACTCCAATGTTAAGAGTTTGGAAAATGATGAGGAATCAAAAAAGAGGATATCAGAAGAAAACCAAGAAAAGGCTTCAATAATCAAAATACTGATGGCCCAACTAAGATGAGGACCTAAAATAGGTCACTGGGTTTGGCTCTGTCACCTGGACAGCAGCAGCCTTTGTGGAGTGGAGGGGACAAAAGCCTAATACACCTCACCCTTACCTTCTCAATATAGCAACACCTGGAGGCAGAGGCGGCTTTGGCAGCCGAATCCCATATTCAAATCTTTAAAAATGCACTTTGGGCCTTTGAATTAGAGTAGATTTCGAAATCACATGATGTCAGGACTGGAAAAAAATCTGGCTCAAAAAGGTCAAAGCCTTTCCTCAAAGAGGAAAAAAAGGGGCGGACCAGTCTATGTTCAATAATTTGAGAAGATATTTTAAAATCTATACAGACCTATAGTCCTTCTAATTGCCTGCTGTTTCTTGTGACCGTGAATAGAAACCTGGGCCTTTTATCCAGGTCCACTGACCAACACCCCACTTCCTTAACACTGCAACGATGACACAGAAGTTTAGGAGGACTTTTTTTTTTTTCCCTCAGAGCCTCAGTGGGTGTTTATGGCTCTGCTCTGTTCTTGTTTCATCTGTTGGTTCTCATCCTTCTGGACTATTTACAACTATGGCAATTAAGGATATCTGGGATACATATTCTTTACAGGTAAAAATTATCAATGCTTATTTTTAAGCAATCTATTTCTACAAAAAATTATTATTTATGCAATCATGTCTCAGGGGTAGAACTAATTTCCCTTGGCATGGCTCTTAGCTGTCCATCACGTGAGATTTATTTGTTCATTCAAAACGTGGTAAAGAGGAGCAGTTGTGAGGAGAGTGGCAGAGAGGAAACATCTTCCAGGCGAAAAAAAAAGCAGCAGATGCAAAGACAATAAGGCATTAGAGAATGTGGCATGCTCTATAAACAAAATCATTAACGAAGACTAGATCATGTAGGTGTGGGATTGGTGGAGCTGTGAGACTAAAACGGCACACCGTGCCTCAATTCTAAGGACCTCAAGTCATGGTGAAAGGTTGGATTATTTTTTAATAGAGAAATTATCTCCAAAAAATGAGATCCAGAGGCTTTACCAGTGGAAATTTGGGACCATTAACTCATTCAGTTTCATTAACTCATCCAATCAAGTTCATTGCTACCCACATTTAGCTGCATTTTCAAATCCCTTCATAGAGGTTGATTTTAGTTGTTCTTTAAAAATTTCTCCTTCCCTGCTTTTCTCACCAGAAAGGTAAAAGTCAAAGTCCTTCAAGAGTTCCTGCCAAACAAGGCAAATTAAATACAGCATCACACACACTGGAATGATTCTGCAGTCACCAGGAGCATGTCGTCAGGATTTTGTTGAATTTTTAAGTTATTGCCAAAAACAAGGAGCCTTGTCTGTTTCATTCTCTGCTGGATCTCACACTGATTAGAAGTCCTGAATCTTCAGATTACAGGCTACATCCAGTTAGAAGAAGACAAAAATATTTTTTAAAAGTGTTTTCTAAAGACCCAGCCTTGCTACTAAGGATAATCTGAAACAGGCATGAGGATAAAATTACCATCTGGAAAAATATAGGTGCCCAAAGTGCAGTTTTAAAGATCTGAATACGAAGAGATTGCATTTAGCAGGCATTTACCTTTTATTTGATTTTTAAAAATAAAGCCAGTGGGATGCAGCAGTTCTGATTCCTTTTTATTTTTATAATCAGGGAGAATTTCACATGGGGAACTGTCCTGGGAAGCATTGTCCCAAAGCTGAGCCAAGCAAGGTAGACAGACAGGAAGGTTCAGTCCCCTCCAGCCCCCACCCCGCCATCACAGTGAGCCAGTGGAGGACAGTGCCCCTTGGTCAGCTGGGTCACCATTCTGCATCAGCTGGGTCACCATCCTGCATCCTCAGAGTTCGTTATGTTGACATCTCTCCTCAGGAACTATAACAATGAAAGTGGGTGTGAAAATAACATGTACAGTGGAAGTAAAATCTCCTTTCTCCACCTTCTCTCTGTGCCAGACTCAGGAACTTAAGTGATAATGTGCCTGTCTTTTGAGAGAGAATTTTGGATTAACTAATTATGTTAGTTTGGAATAGTGCTTGGTAGAGAATGAGATCCCCAAGGCAGTGGCTCTCTGGTTAAATAACTTACAAGGTGCTTGGTGAGCCTGTTATAAAGGCAGATTCCTGGCAACGTCCAGAGGTTTTCAAGTCAGTGGATCATTTTCCTACTTCCCTGATATGAACCTGACATGGGGACACTTCTCAAGCTGTATTTTGAACCCCACTGCCTTACAGAGGAGAGTTGCCCTAAAAGTCACTTTCTTCTTGTTTGGATGAGGGTCAGTTACAGGTTTCATGAGGAGATGTGTGTTTTCTGGGGAAAAGGCAGCAGAGAAGAGAGAGAAAAGGAAAAAGAGAATCTGCATCTATACTCAGTCTAAAAGTGAAGAGAGAAAAAGCAATGTTGCCAATGGGGGCTGGCCTTGGTTGGGAGACCAAGTTGAGATGAGATTTCAGAGATTAGCAGCTTCCATGAGGTTTGTGCTGATTGATGCACTTCAGTGTGTACTAAAGATCAGAGAAGTAAGACATATAAAGCTTGATAATTAGCAAAAAGTCAGGAAACATTGAAAACATGTGATAGATAAGTGGATTTATTAAAATCAATCATGAGATACCCATTGTTGAGAGTTCAGTGTTTCACCAGTAAAATAGGAAAGAAAGAAAAAATAAATAAAAGATGTATTTTCACATTTCACATGCTTGGTTTAAAGGTGAATATTTCATAACCAAGTAGTTCTGTGTCTTCCTGGCTATGGGAAAGTGTTCCCTAAGACAGACACAGAATACCAGAACATATCCACTTCTCCCCCACCTAATATTTCCAGGCTTAGAGGCAACATGAAAAGACATGGCAACATGGTGAAGCAAAGTATTCAAATTGGCAACAATCCCAGGTAAAACAGGAGACTAGAAGAGGCATTTTCTAATCTTCCTAACTTAGTTTTTCTTACTTCCACCCTCATTAGATATCTAGAACACTCTGCTTTCTCTATCTCCTTATGAAAGATAAAAAGCATGTACTCAGTTATACTCATATGTATATGACCAATGATGTTTAATTGATCATATCTCACATAGGGGCTCACTTTTGGATACAGTTCAAGAAGGCTTGAATCAAATGGGAAAATATGCTAAGCATCAAATTAAAAAGTCGCTGGGCCCTAAATAGGCCCTATTATCTTGAGCCCTAGAATCACCCCCCTTTCTATTTACTTGAGTCACACTGTTTAATTATTTCAGCTCCCTACTCATTGACTCTCTCATTCAACTCATTTATAAATCACCACTCCACCAAGAGGAGATACTCTGAACCCCTTCCAACATACAGGTTTTCTTTTCTGTGCACAAAACGAAACAAAGAGACCAGTAAGAAATTAATTATGACCAAGAAACTAAACTTGCACAGAGTTGCTAAATCAAACTGGAAGAGAAACTTTTATATGTACCTGAAGCCCTAATGGGGCAGGAAGTCTGAAGGCTTCATCACGTTGAACTACACAAGGTCACTTGTTGAGCCACAGTAGAATATTTTGTTCATAATGAGACTTTATTGGGTTTGGTTGTGGTAAGCTTTTCAAGCTTCTAATTATGGTGTTTAGAAGACAATGGAGACAGCTGAAAATAATAAGAATGCTGCTAAAACTAGTAAGATTGCTGCGGTGTTACAAAGAGAAATGTTGGCTCTCTGTGTATAGTGTACATTTAACCTGTCAGCAAACACAGAGCATTTTACAGGTAAAACGTAAAGGATGCATTTAGGAGCCATCACATGAATGATGAGGTTTTTCATTTTACTTTCAAAATGAGCTGCTTAAGTTATAATACTAGTTTAATATAAATTAGAGTTTCTCCTTTTGAAACCACTCGCAATTTGCTTCTGTTAGGCTGCAGGTCATTATGATGCAAAGTTAAAGGTTCCTGGAACATAATGTGATTCAAGCCTGCATTCTTGTTGCCATGTCCAATTCAGCTGAAAATGAGAATTATAGTGAGAGCATTTCCTGGTCTTTGACCCTTCGTGTGAGCTTTTTAAAAGCAGGGTTTATGCAGAACACTAACCTCATTCTCAGACATTCAGTTCCGACTAATATTAGCTGTGTTAAAAGTCTTAAGTAAATTGAAAACTGTTTAAAAATACCTCATTCCAAGTTTAAAAACAGTGGGCACTTACCTTCCGATTTCCTTCCTTAATACACAAAAAGATTTGCCTGTGAAATAAACGGATGAATGATATTTAAATGTTTTGAAGGGTCTCTCTCTTTTCTCTCTGTGCCACAAATGTAGTCAGGCAACACAAAGCACAATTGTTTTAAAATCTCCAGCTGTAACTGACTTGGGAAAGACAGCAACAATCATAGGAAAATAACATATAACACATAAGCATGTTTTCTATGCCAAAGACTGTTGCAAAGACTTCAAAATAAACTATTTTACTTCATCTTGACAATAATATTACCATTAGGACCCCTCTTTTGCAGATGAAGAAACTGAGGAGCAGAGAAGCCCGGTGACTTGCTCAAGGTCACACAGACCGTAAGAGGGGAGACCTGAACCTGGGGAACCTGGGTTCCATACTTTTAATCCCAGCCTTTTAGGGAGACAGATGGTTTGGGAAGGACATTCTTGAACTCCTGAGGGTTGGTATAGCACAGAAAAGACACATCTAAAACAAATTCTATGATATATAGGTGTTTTGGAACCTGCCTGCACCGCCCCCCACCCCCAATAAATAACAAATTCGTGAAACAGATAAGTGTAAGCCTTTTTTTTTTTTTCTTTTTTAGAAAGGTCATTTAGAGTCAAGCTTAGAATACGTAAAATTCAACAAACTACCACATACATGTACACTGCACATCAGTCAGACTAGGACTTTTCCCCAGGCTATAGTGTTACCTTGGCCCAGGAGAAGCCAAAATGTGTGAGTGTGAGCGCCTTACCTGGTGGGTCTTAGTGAGGAAGACAATGAACAGTGAGGGATAATATGGCCACTGACAGTAAGTTCATCTGCTCTTTCCACACTTTTCCAACCTGAGTGCACTTTCTGAAGACACTTTTTGTAGGAGGGAATACCTTGGTTGAAATAGTAAGGAGACAGATGAATCTGAGCAGACTTTACTCTGTGTTCCAAAACATTGTCAAAAAAAAAAAAGAGAGAGAGAGAGGAAAAATCAAGGATCAAAAATAAAATGAAACATGAACCCTTGGTTCCCCAAACACCTGTCCTGAGGCTAAGCAAGAAGCTAATTGGTATGAGCTATGCTTGCCAATCAGTCTGAGAGGATTTGCAGGGAGAGGTGAAAATCCCCTGAGGCCTTGGGAGCTCCAGAACACCAGGACAATGAATAGATCCTGAGGCTTTTCTTTGAGGAGCGGAAAGGATTCCTCCTACAGCCAGTGTTGAGCTGAACCAAATGACTGAGGATCCCCAGGGATACCAGAGGGTATTGTAGGCTTGATGAATGGACCCAAGAACATTAAAACAGTTGCACGGAATTATCGGGCATCCCAATTGCTTCTATACTTACACAATTATTAGCTTGAGAAATTCCCTCTCTCTGCAATCAAGATTGGAGCACTGGCTCTGTTGAAATTCTACTTGAAGTCAGGAGTGTAAAGCATTAGAAGAACCAGTTACCTAGAACAGAGGGTCAGTAATGCATTGCCAGGGTACTAGATGCATTCCCCGTCACCACTTTCTTCTGGGCAAAGAGGTCTCTCAGTTCAGTTCAGTCACTTGATCGTGTCCGACTCTTTGCGACCCCATGGACTGCAGCACGCCAGGCCTCCCTGTCCATCACCAACTCCCAGAGTTTACTCAAACTCATGTCTGTTGAGTCACTGATGCCATCCAGCCATCTCATCCTCTGTTGTCACCTTCTCCTCCCCTCCTTCAATCTTTCCCAGCATCAGGGTCTTTTCAAATGTCAGTTCTTCCCATCAGGTGGCCAAAGTATTGGAGTTTCAGCTTCAACATCAGTCCTTCCAATGAACATTCAGGACTGATTTCCTTTAGGATGGACTGGTTGGATCGCCTTACAGTCTAAGGGGCTCTCAAGAGTCTTCTCCAACACCACATTTCAAAAGTATCACTTCTTCAGTGCTCAGCTTTCTTTATAGTCCAACTCTCACATCCATACATGACTACTGGAAAAACCATAGCCTTGACTAGACAGACCTTTGTTGGCAAAGTAATGTCTCTGCTTTTTAATATGCTATCTAGGTTGGTCATAGCTTTTCTTCCAAGGAGCAAGCGTCTTTTAATTTCATGGCTGCAGTCACCATCTGCAGTGATTTGGGAGCCCAAAAAAATAAAGTCTGACACTGTTTCCACTGTTTCTCCATCTGTTTGCCATGAAGTGATGGGACCAGATGCCATGATCTTTGTTTTCTGAATGTTGAGCTTTAAGCCAACTTGTCACTCTCCACTTTCACTTTCATCAAGAGGCTCTTTAGTTCTTCTTCACTTTCTGCCATAAGGGTGGTGTCATCTTCCTATCTGAGATTATTGATATTTCTCCCAGCAGTCTTGATATCTGCGAACAATCAGGTATGACCTAAATCAAATCCCTTACGATTATACAGTGGAAGTGAGAAATAGATTTAAGTGACTAGATCCAATAGAGTGCCTGGTGAACTATGGATGGAGGTCCGTGACATTGTACAGGAGACAGGGAGCAAGACCATCCCCAAGAAAAAGAAATGCAAAAATGCAAAATGGCTGTCTGAGGAGGGCTTACAAATAGCTGTGAAAAGAAGAGAAGCGAAAAGGAAAGACATAAGCATCTGAATGCAGAGTTCCAAAGAATAGCAAGCAGAGATAAGAAAGCCTTCCTCAGTGATAAGTGCAAAGAAATCAAGGAAAACAATAGAATCAGAAAGACTAGAGATCTCTTCAAGAAAATTAGAGATACCAAGGGAACATCTCATGCAAAGATGGGCTCAATAAAGGACAGAAATGGCAGGGACCTAACAGAAGAAGAAGATATTAAGAAGTGGCAAGAATACATAGAACTGTACAAAAAAGAGCTTCATGACCCAGATAATCACAATGGTGTGATCACTCATCTAGAGCCAGACATCCTGGAATGTGAAGTCAAGTGGGCCTTAGAAAGCATCACTACGAACAAAGCTAGTGGAGGTGATAGAATTGCAGTTGAGCTATTTCAAATCCTGAAAGATGATGCTGTGAAAGTGCTGCACTCAATATGCCAGCAAATCTGGAAAACTCAGCAGTGGCCACAGGACTGGAAAAGGTCAGTTTTCATTCCAATCCTTACGAGGTCTCTAGTGCAAAAGTATTAATGCCCTATGGAGACCCTGTACCTCCTCCCTCACTGCTGTTGTAAAGAAACCCTTGCAGAAGGGAGTTGGTAGGACTGGGAAAAAGCAAGTTTGGCAAGGGGATAAGGTGAAGAACTAAGGAAATAGAAATGAATGGTGGAAGGTGAAATGATGAAGAATCATAGTCTCAGGAGAAACATTTTTAGGGACAGTTCAGTATGAACACCCTTATGATGCTCACACACATTTGGACCAGAAATTGAGAATTTATTCTGTCTCAGTTCCAGCACTTTGATGTGCAACCCTGAGAAAGTTTCTTCACTCTTCTGAGTCTCAGTGTGTCATGGACATCATAGTGACAGCACACAGCAGCATTTGAAAATGATGACATGTGTTTTTTGTTGTGGTTGTTGTTGTTTTAATTAATTTTTAAATTGAAGGATAATTGCTTTACAGAATTTTGTGTTTTTTTTTTTTAAATATATAACAGGTCAGGTTCTGGGAAACAGATTTTGTATGGAAGTTTACAAGCAGGAAGTTTATTGTCATCTCTCGGATTAATACCTTTGGGGATGAGAAGAAAATAAGATCCTGAAGAGGAAGGAACTGAACTCTGACACAGATGAGAGAAAGGCTTCGGTCAGTCCCACTGGAGTTCTGGAGCTGAGATGGCCCTTCAGTAGGGCCCAAGTCAGGAAGGGATGAGAGAGGGCCAGGTATCTGGGGAGAGCAAGGCTGGTGTGGTATGTATGAGTTTAATCCTGATCCTAAGCCCTTGACCTTTATGAGCACTGGCAACCGTAACCCCTCTCCTTGCAATGTTTGGAGGTCACCTCATTTAAACTTGGCTCTTCCCCTTTCAGCTGCTTTCTCTTCTCTCAACCCCTCACCCTGCCTTTATTCCCCCTAGCACCTCCTCCCTCCTTTACCTCTCTCTCCTGCCTTAGAGGATCAGGGGACAAGGAAAGAGAACCACACCTCTTGCCATCATAAAAAGGGCCACCTCTTTATACACCGTACTCCCAGGGATCAATCAGACTGGATGCAGGCTCCCCATAGGGAGGGAGCCTAATCTTGACAGAGGTCTTTCTCTTAAGCCAGAGACAAAACTGGGAGAGGGACTCAGCTGAGAGCTGCAGCTGCAGATTGTAGACACAGGAGCTGGGAGAACAAGGGTCTGGAGCGTGCACCAGAGTACCTACCAGGAGAAGGCACTAGCATTACCACCGCTAAGAATGCTTTATACCTGGGAGGATGGAAGCATTAGAACCACCAGCTGCCCACAGGGAGGAACTGGCTTTCAAATCCCAGGTCTTCCACTTGATCCTCCGAGGTCCATTTCCTTGGCTATACGGCAAGTTGCTGTAAGTCATCACGTGTGATGCACTCAGGACAAATGAGTATCAGTTCTCTTTTCCTTATGTCACCCACAGCTGACTTACCAGAAATTGTATGAGCTAATAGCAGGAGTCACACCGCTATATATTTTTCAGAAAGTCTTGTGAGTAGTTCATGCTCGACGCTTCAACTTAATATCTACCGAAAACACCTACTAGAGACAAGTTAGAGATTTTGAGGTTCTGTTTTTCTGTTTTAACTCTAAACACTAATATCTGTCCTTGGGAAGTATGAGAGACACAACAGCTGAAGGAAAGATGTAAGATCTTGTAGGGCTTGTGATTACAACAGTCAGGGTAAGATCTTCAGAATCTGAAAATTCTGAAGTTGTCCTGAGAAGTCATTTTACTCAAGAAAAAAAAAAATTGTTAAACAAATCAAATTTCCAACAATCCACAAGAACTGGGGCTTTTATTTTCTAACGTTAAAAACACACACAGACAGTCCACATGACAGCAAATCTTATTTTCATCCTTTCGAAACTGTGATCAAATTCTCCACACCTGGCTCTCTCAGTCTCTGAACAACTTTGTCCTGAATTTCTAGGCAAACTGGCTACTCCAGAAACTACTCTTCCATTTGGGGGAAAGAAATTTCTGAAACTACTGGTTACTGTACTTTAACAATAGTGCACTTACTGGCTTACAGTTGCAAATGGCCAGTATGCACCTTTCAAGTTCCGAAACAGAAAGTCACATGATCTTGATTCAGAGAGAACAGTGGGGGAATTAAGCAGGAGTGATGAAGCAAAGAACAGACAATGAGGGATTAGGAAACAAGGATCTATGGGAATATCCAGGGGATATGGGGTAAAGGAAGGGGCTCAGCTCGGAAGTGGCACAGTCTGCAGTGATCATAAAGCAGAGTCCTGGGAGAGGCAACTGTCTCCCTTGCCCCAGCTCCACTCCTGCAGCTCATCTTAGAATAAGAGAAAGATGCTTCTGTCATAGGCCAGTACAGATGGTGCCCACAGATAGAAATGAGAAAAATAAAATAAAAATCTTATAGAGATACACCCAGATACCTCCTTCGGGCACGCCACTGGAGTCAGTGTGCTCTCAGGAAGCCTAATGCCAAGTCACAGAGCATACTGAGCAAGGAGATTTTGTCTGAGCCCCTGGCCACCGTAGCCGGCTCTTTCCCCTGATAGTGATGGACATTTGAAAACTGTCTGATGCCTACTTTACAGTATCTTCATGTCTGATGGGGCCTGGCAATCTGTGACAAACGAACTTCATTGCTTTTTCTGCGAGTTCTAAAAATTTACTTTTACATCACTGGAGGGACCTAGTGAAACACATGTCAAGGACCCGTAGGTCAGTGGGACTGAAATAGCAGCTATGAAATGAATACTTGATACTGTATATAAATTGAATGATCAGCTGGGTGATTTTAGAACTACCTGAGTGGAATTTATGTAGGGTAGGTAAGTGGTAGAGGTAGGTAAGTGGCTTGACCTTGACTTTGTTCTTTTTCATCCCTGTAGCATGAATGCTGGGACTGGCAGGGCAATTGCCTCCTTGCTGTGTGGGCTCAGGAGATGGCTCAGCACCTGCTGCCTGTGAAGGTCAAGTGCTTCTTGACATCCAGGTCACTGGTAGATTGGAAGATTCTAAGAGTGAGCTTGTGAATTCATAACTTTTACTTGGAAAAGCAAATCATTACAGATGATGATAAAGAAAAATTTTTCTAGTATTCACATACTCAGCTTTGACCTTTTAATTTACATCCTGGGTTTTCAGAGAGAGAGAGAGAGCTGGCAGACACAGAAGAACATGCACAGCAGGAGACAGAGATGGAGACATGTACTCAGAAACTCAGAAGGGGGGAGAGAAGAATATTTTCATATAATATTCACAGAATATATTTTCATATAACATCTCACATACTATGAAATAAGAATATTTTCATATAATATGAAAGTATTATGGCCAGGAGGAAAGGGAAGAGGAGAAAGAGAAATGGAGACACACAGATGAAGGGAGATGGAGAGAGAGATCAGAGAGGGAGGGAGGGATGAACATGGAAGAAAGGAAAACCAGTAGAGGGACTTAAGGTATAATCATGCCGTTACTCAAATGGTAACTTACATCTTAAAATAGGCATAATTTCCTTTCTTTCCTAGTTATCTTTTCTTATTCTTTTCTAATCCATGTTAGTTTGTCTCCTCTCTTGGTTTCAAGTTAAATTCACCTCTTAAGACAACAAATGCAACTAGAATTACTTTAAGATTGAAAATAATTTAATGGTAGCACTGGGAAAAATGGAAACAGAGAATAAGGAAAGATGAAAGAGAAAAAAATCTCACTGAGTACCCAGCACCAGAGGCAGAAAATCTACGTTAGTACTTGCAGATTTGACATGGCCTAGAGATGACTAACCTAATTTCTCCCTGAATAGTTCACAGATGTTCACAAACAATCTTAGCTTGACTTACCCACAGAAAATGGCTTCACTTGTAACCTCTACTGGATTGTGAGTGGAAAAGGAGGGAAACGCTACATGCGGAGGAGGAAGGTGACGCCAGCTTAGCTCTGACCAGGGGTATTTAAAGCTGTTGCCAGAGCACAGAGTGGGAAAGAACTTCTATTGAGCATCTTCTGTTTGCTGCATCAACCACATGTGCTTCACTATATTATGTCACTTAAATCCCCATGTTACCCGTGTGGGCCTGGCATCTCCTAGCTGACTGAAAAAGGGCAAGACACACAGATGCGTGTCCTTACCTGCTGCCGTTCTTTGCATTACCAGGCCAGGTTTGAGAATGAGGGCCAGGCCCACTTACCAAGTAATTTAACAAGGAGAATCTATGAGCAAAGCATAAATAATCTTTAAATAACCTTTAGTTCAGCCTCAGATAGTTATTTCTATGCATCAGAGAAGAAATTATTGAAGCAAATTAATAAGTTGCTAATTTTCAATACAGATTAGTGATAAAAAGACAAACTCAAAAGGAGTCTATTTTGGTAGATGAAAATTCTCAGGCATATCTCAATAGAATCACCAGAAATGGACTCCAAAAGCTAAATTTCAGAAAAGTTTCAGACTTCTGGAGAACATTTGTGCTATCCTAAATTGGCACATGCAACTGGCATTTGCTGGCGTAAAGCTGGTACTTGTGTTCATAATTATTTGATTTGCATGAACTAAAAATATTTTATTGCACTGTCCTACCAGACACAGCCAAAAGTTGGGAAATCAGACTCACCTACTTTGAGCTCAAAGTTGAGCTTGTTATTTTGCACAAATAACATGAAGTCAAACTTTCCAGAGGATGTGTGTAGATACATTCTCTGGGTACTGCTTCCCAAAGGAAGAATACATATCAAGACATTGGACTGCATGGACAGGTCTTTATGATATTGCTTAGCTGGACAGGTCTTTATGATATTGCTTAGCTAGAATCTGCACTAGAGAGGAAGTGAATTCATTTGTTATTTATTCATGTTCTATTGCATCACATTTCCTTAGGCTTAGCATCAAATACAAAATAACAGCAATAGCGGTTCTTAGGTTGCTTTTTTTCTGATTAGATATTCATGTAAGGTATCTTTTCCAAGTCCATAATTGAGAAAACAGGATACCTTTTTACAAGGGGCTTAAAGTGAAAGTGAAGTCGCTCAGTTGTGTCCAACTCTTTGGGACTCCATGGACTGTAGCCTACCAGGTTCCACAGTCCATGGGATTTTCCAGGCAAGAATACTGGAGTGGGTTGCCATGTCCTTCTCCAGGAGATCTTCCCAACCCAGGGATTGAACCTGGGTCTCCTGCATTGTAAGCAGATGCTTTACTGTCTGAGCCACCAGGGAAGTCCCAAGGGGCTTGGCTGTAAGCAAACTGAATGGTTGAAAGAGCAAAATTAAGAAGAAATTTAAACCCCAAAGTGCTCTCTTGATGTCAAACAGGTTGAACCCAACATTAAGATAGTTCTTCCAATTACCATATAAGTAATTGATGTGCATGTAAGAAAACACAAGCAAACATGAGTTATAAATATGTTGAATCAGGGTTCACATTAGAAAAAATTTCCTTTCTAGAGGACAAAGCCATATTTGGGCCTCAGATAACAACTGCCCGAATAATTGCCCTGTGTCTACTGAGGTCCTGTTTGCCAACTCAGAAGCCTGCACGGGGGATGCCACCCTCCTCCCCAGTACCTTCCTTATACAGTGGCTCCTTGCTTGCAGAAAAAAAAGCAGGGGGACAAAATCATTGACTGTAAAAATCAGATCATTCATTCCCAGGAACACTGAAATGCAGGCAAGAGAAAAAATGCTCAGCCGCATGCCATGAGAGGCGGGCATCGGAAGATTTTCTCTGATGAGCTATGCAAAGCTGATCGCGGTCAGGCTCCCCGCCTCCCACCTCCCCCCACTCCCCCAAGCCCCCAAGTAATGAACACACAACACGGACAGATCTCAGAGCTGTACATACCTTTATCCGAGCAATTTTAACTTTTCCCATGTCCATTAGGCCTTACAGCCTAATCTTGCTCTGCCAATTGCTCCCATGGTGAGATCATTAAGTAAATTATTTTAAGATCAAACACCCTGCAGTGACAATAGCGTCCCATGTAAGGTAAATGCTTCAAAGGCCCCCCTTTCAAATTACAGCTCTCCAGAGTTATTCATCACCTCTCCGGAGGGCTTGCCCCGCCATTACTTGGCTTTTTGCCGCAGGCGAAGGTAGCACTGCTAATTGGCCTCTGTAACAAAACTGACCTGTGGACAGGATAAAACTTGTTTGGAGCTTAGAGACAAAAATTATTCAAGGTTAAAAACACATGAATGCCCCAGCTACGTCACCAAAAAAAGGGGAGTGAATGAATGTCTTCCCCTGCGGTTCTTAATGTGAAAGAATGTGCTCCCAGCGCGCCTGGATCAGACAAAAGCTCCTTCAGGTAGTCCAGCCTGGCCCGAGCCTCAGGGATCTTTTTCTCCTCCGGTTTTCACCCCCCCTCACCACTCTCCTCTTCGTTGTCCTCTTCTTTTTAAACTCCAAGACAAGGCGCTCTATCCTTTGCTTTGGTCCTTGGGCACCCCTCCCGGGGATGGCCTTTGATCTCCCAGGATAATAGCAGATGGAACAATTTAACTGCTTCGTACAGGTGCAGAGTTTACTTGACAGTTTGGGGCTTTTATTTCTAGCACATTAGCCGGGCGCATACAAATGGGTTTCTGACAGACTCAAGCAGGTAAAATAGCACCGAGGCTCGGCAAAAGCGCGGTCACATCTGCCGGGATGGCGCCATTTGAAAATGCTCCATAAATTAAAGACAGGCAAAACCTTGGAGTTCCCTGCTGCCAAATGATGTCTTTTTTTTTTTTTTTAACTATTGCTAAGGTGGTGTGTAGTAGGGAAGAATCTCGAATGAGTAAACAACGAATGAACTGCTCGATCTTGTGCTCAAAAGCAGCAGTGCTCAGGCCTGGGGCGTCAAATCGGTGCTCCTGATTGAGAAGGAAACACTTCATTGATATTCACCGACAACTAAAGAGAAATGAAAAAGAAATAAAGGTCATTCCAGTATTTCTCCTTTTGCTTCCTTTGAGGTTGATTTTCCCCCTGCCCCTCACCCAGTCCCCACTTTTCCTCTCCAGGTCAAAGACTGATGAACAGTCACGTGGCAGCTTCAGTGAGAAAACTTCGGTTATTGTCACAATGCAGGTAATGGTCCACAGGCTGTTACAGTTGCTGGGATATTTAAAACATTTTTTTGTTTGTTTTGGTGTTTGGCAAGTCCTTGTTAAGTTAGTTCTGTTTTTCTAAGAACATATATCATGTGGGATATATCAGCTTCCAACTTGAATACATAAATAATTTTCTCACCACGGAAGTATTCCAAGACACTCTTTTTGGGAAATGGCACATTGAGGAAATTTTAAAGTTGCATTAAATGATGTTATTTGGTGATAACGTTTCCTCTGTTTTCTTATTTTACATATGTGTTTGTGATAATATTCTCTGTTATCCAATCAGATTGTAAACCAAAAATTAAGAGTTAAAGCTTTCCTTTTATTATTTCTATTTTGGCTTAACAGTTTCAAGGGCTCTGCAGTACTAACTTTAATCATTCTCAATAATCTCAGTAGGTATTTTAGTCAATAATTTAGTTTCTTGGGAATTGGGTAATTCCTTCTTCACTGTGCTTCCAGACACAGAAAGGTTAAAGCTTTCTTTTCTTTACCTAACTCTTCGCCAATGATACGGAAGTGCCTGTGTGTAGAGACAGCATTTACCATGTGAGACAAATCTAGCCCAGTCTGTCTGAAAGGTGGGCTCCTAACAAAGGTGTGTCTTTGAAAGTCCCAGCATTTCCTCCACCTTCTTTGATCAGACTTTATCCCTAGAATTTGCCAGTACCTCCATCAAAATCACAGTCTTGGCCCAATATTGCCTAGAATCAAAAGATTTCAGAGAACACTTGTGCCACTCCCCAGGTTTTATAAGGAAACTATAAATAAAGATGAGAAGCTGAGAGCCAGAGAGCCAGAGACAGAAAGAGAGTTATTTTCTACGAATAGATTACATTTGTTTGCTCATTCATTGCTCCAACACTGCTGAGTGCCACTGTGTAGAAGGCACTAGGGGGCATGCAAGGATGGACAAGGCAGTCAGAAGGAGGCCTAAGAAGTCCCTCCCTCGTAGGGATACACGGGTGTGTGCGCAAACATGCTTGCACACACCCATGTGCACAACGTAGGGGTATCAGGTAAATGGATAATTAGTGGATGATATATTAAGCACTAAAAGTCTGCTGTACATAGAATGTGACAGGAACACAGAAGGAAGAGTAGCTGGCTCTAACAGGGAAGTTACTAACAGGTTTACAGAGGAGGTGATTTTGAACAATCAAAGATTTAAAGACACAAAAGAGTTCAAACTGTTTGCAAAAATGTATATCAATAGTTTTTAGGATATCTTGAAGGAAGTCACAAGAAAAAGCCCTGGTATATGGCAGTCATTGCATGTTACAGGTGCGTCCTGCTCTGCACATCCATTCTCACAAACGGCCAGTTAACACTATCCTAAAAACTGTATGAAGTAGGACATAAGGTAAAAGTCATTCATTGTTTGAGCAAGTATACTAGAACTTTTTGATTCATACAAAATGTCTTTTCTATGAAGGTTTGGGGAATTGCTTTTAGAGCTATCTAACATTTTTAAAAAACTCCTCAATAGTGAATTGTCTATATTTTGAAAATAATTTTGATTTTGGAGAAAAACTGAGCTGTTTACTATAAACCCCCAGTAAGTCAGATATTCTCATGTGGTATAATAACTGTTTCTAAAAGGCAGTGGCAAGAAATATTTGGAACAACAGTTTTCAAAGAGTAACTTCCAAAAGTAACTAGTTTAAAAGTAAATAGATTTGTATGTAAAAAATAAAATCAATTGTATTTCTTTAAAATATGTTTCTTATACTTTAAGTTGCACACTGGTATGTTTTAGGGCATAGGTTATACCCTTAAATGGGTGGCATCTCTGTGAATTAAGGCTGAGACGGAGTGGTCCTCATCATCTGTCCTCCCTGATGTGCTGAAATAGCTGTTGCAGGTTATTTTGACCCTGTGGCTAAGTCCTGGCCAATGGAGTGGGAAGGGAGGTGATCTGTGCTATCTCCAGTCTGCCACCCCCTTCCTCTGTCCCTTTCCCGCTCACTGGAATGCCCAGGTGATGGTGACGAGTCATCTCTGCACTGTGAAGATGGGGCAGTAATCCAAGGGTGACAGGCAGTGGCATGAAGCCTAGGTCTGAAACTGAGGAACTGCCATCCCAGTCCTGGAATATCAACTCCGAGATAGCTTCACAAAGAAGTCAACTTCTGCATTGTGTGTCCCTGCATTTTGAGTTTCTCTTACAGAAAATTGAATCTATATCTTTAATTAATAAATGGCAGTAGATTGAACCAGAGGATATGACATAATCAAGACAACTATTACCAACACCAGAAACGCAATGAAAAGGATCTGTTCCGATGAGGGTGTGTTTGGTGACATCTCTGTAACAGTTGGAACCAACTGCTATTTTCTTGTCATGTGGGGGACTCTGCTATTAGCTTTACTAGCTTTTTCAGCTTACTTAAGCTGCAGCTTTTTCTCTCATATCTCAAAATATATCTACAATGTCACAATGTTTTTTCAACTGAAAGAAGCTGTCATGTCTCTGGGATTGTTAATTTAGAAATGATGAAGGTGTACTGTGAGTGAGGAGTCATAGGCTCTCAACGAGCTCTAAACTTAGGATAGGCTAAGCCTTTCACATGGGGAAGGACTGGGAGGGAGATAGTTTAGTAACCTGGGCTAGACTCTTGATGAGATCTACTGGATCATGGCAGTAGTTCCCTGGCTCTACTTTCCACATGAAGCAGCTAAAGCTCAGAGAACTGAACTGCTAGAACAAGCTCAAAGATCTGAAACAATTTGTCCGAGATCACATCTAGCAAGTAGCCGGACTGAAATTCAGATCTACTCTGCTGTAGACTATATATTTGTGTCTGTCCCTGTCCCCAAATTCATATATTGAAATCCTAACCCCTAATGTGACTGGAGGTGAGGCTTCTGGGGGTGATTAGGTCCTGAAGGTAGAACTCTCATGAGTGGAATTAGTGTCCTTATAAAAGAGACCCCAGAAGGTTCCCTTATCCTTCGGCCTGTGAGGTTGCAGCAAGAAGATGTGCCATCTGTGAACCAGGAAGAGGGCTCTCACCAAACAATGTGTCATCTTCATCTTGGACTTCCAGCCTCCAGAACTGTGAGAAATACATTTCTGTTGTTTATAAGCCACCCACTCTATAGTACTTTTGTTATAACAGCCCAAACGGACTAAGACACACTCTATGATAGAACTCTGCCACTAAAATAACATCTTAACTTGGTAAATTTTTGTTGTTTTAGTCACTAAGTCACATCCAACTATTTTGCGACCCCATGGACTATAACCCATTAGGCTCCTCTTTCCATGGAAATACCTTTACCAATTTACTTAACCAAGTAAATTATTTCACCACATTTGTGATGCTTGTTCACCCAAACTGACATATCCCTTGAAGTGAAGTTGCTCAGTCATGTCCGACTCTTTGCAACCCCATGGACTGTAGGCTACCAGGTTCCTCCATCCATGGAATTTTCCAGGCAAGAGTACTGCAGTGGGTTGCCGCTTCCTTCTCCAGGGGATCTTCCCAACCCTGGGATAGAACCCAGGTCTCCCGCATTGCAGGCACACACTTTACCGTCTGAGCCACCAGGGAAGCTCTTAGCCATATCTAAGGACGCCCTGAGCCACCAGACACATCCCTTAGTCAATCACAATTCCATCACTTAACTGTATTTTATTTTTGCCTAATGTGTATTCTTGCCTAGAGAATCCTGTGGACAGAGGAGCCTGGTAGGCTGCCGTCTATGCGGTCGCACAGAGTCGGACACGACTGAAGCGACTTAGCAGCAGCAGCAGCAGCAATGTGTCCCTTAGGCTTCCTAGGTGGCGCTAGTAAAGAACCCGCATGCCAATGCAGGGTATGTAAGAGAGTCAGGTTCGATCCCTAGGTTAGGAAGATCCTCTGGAGGAGAGCATGGCAACCCACTCCAGTACACTTGCCTGGAGAATTCCATGGGCAGAGGAGCCTGTGGGGCTACAGTCCCTAGGATTGCAAAGAGTTGGACATGACTGAAGTGACTTAGCACAGCACAGCACAATGTGTTCTTGTTTCTTATTTCCCTGCTGCTGCTGCTGCTGCTGCTAAGTCACTTCAGTCGTGTCCGACTCTGTGCGACCCCATAGACGGCAGCCCACCAGGCTCCCCCATCCCTAGGATTCTCCAGGCAAGAACACTGGAGTGGGTTGCCATTTCCTTCTCCAATGCATGAAAGTGAAAAGAGTATAAATGTGGTCTTCAGTTTCCTGCTGCTGCACCCTCATGCCCAGAATGTTGCCTGGAACACCGTGGCCACTCACTACTTGTTGAGTAAATGAATGATCAGATGATATCAAGAAACTGCAATCACCACAGTGAATGGTTCATGAGCAGTCACTGTATTCATCAAGTCTCCTTGTCCATCTGTGTGTCATCAGTCATAGGGAGGCCCATGACACAGGGAAGCTGTGTGCAGGCCATATCTCAGCATGAGCTATGCATCCTTTTACTACCAGTTTGACTTTAACACCATTTACTTCCTACTAATGCTTTTGCAAACTACCCCAAGGCAGCACCATTTTGTACCTAACTAGTTGTGCTGAACAAGACTCCCTAGGTAATGACATTAATCCTTGAAATTTAGGGATGCACCTTGCTGATTTAAAATGAAGAGCGTGCTTGGCTCCAGGTGGCTGATCCAGGCATGTTCCTAAGTTTTGCCTAGGATGGTGAATCTGAGGAAGCACATTCATTCTCACCCTCTCTTAGGAGGAGAGGATTCTGGAAGATGGAGGGCAGTTTCCAATGATGAAGGGCCCTTGCTTGGTCCCAGGGCTTCTGAGCAATTAACTCAGCCTCAGAGGGGAGCTTAATCATCCAATATAGCAAGCAAGTCTATAAACATTTTGGGCTAGAACTGTGTTCTATAAATGGAAATTAGAGCAGTGTATTGAAAGGAAGGGGAAAAAAAAACCCACCACCCAGCATTGTGAGGAAAAAGCTGCTTCCATGAGAATACATTAGAAATGTAATCAAATGCTCAAGGTTTTAACAGTGGGTAAAGATCACCAAATTAGTCCTAGAAGCCTTTACCTCCTTTCCTGTTTCTATTCTCAAATGCCATTAAATATTTAATCATCCCTAGGTCAGTTTCTTCCCCTTTTAACCTGACTGTTACATATTGATATTCCCTAGGACCCTATCCCTTTAATGCTCGTTTTCACTCACTTTAAGGCACTCATACTCACTTGTATGTATTTGCAAGTTATGTATTTATTCTGGCTGTGCTGGGTCTTCCTGCCGCGTGGGCTTTTCTCTAGCTGTGGGAGCAGGGCCCACTCTGTAGTTGCCGAGCGGGGGCTCCTCTTGTTGCGGTTCCTGGGTTCTGGAGCACAGGCTCCAGAGTTGGGGCGTGGGCTCCATTGCTCTGCGGCATGTGGGATCTTACCAGACCAGGGATAGAACCCAAGTTTCCTGCATTGGTAGGCGATTCTTTACCCCTGAGCCATCAGGGAATTCCTCACTTGTATAATTTCAACCACCATCTACATGTTGGTGACTTTTAAATTTATATTCTCTGCTCAAACTCCTCCTATGAGTTCCTCCTCATGTATTAACAATCTACTTGAAGTCTCCACTTAGATGTTTCACAGGCACGTCAACCTTCAAACCTGCAAACTGGGAACTTAGAGTCTCCCCTCATGCCCCAAATCTGCCCTTCTGTGTTTCTAGCTCGTAGATGGCACCTGTGAGAAACATGTGGCTCAAGCCTAGAATCCTAGAGGTCATTCCTGACTGCTCCCTCTCCTCACAGTCCACGTCAAATCAATGTCCAAATCCTGCTCTTGTTACTTGTATATCCCTTCTTAAACCATCACTTTGTTTTCACCAATAATCACCCCTTGGTTAACCCTATCATGTTCACGTAGAGTTGGTTATTTCAAGTGGACTACTCCAAAACTCTGATTGTTATTTTCCCTGAAAATTCTCTTGCCTTCCTTGAATTTCATCTCTACACAGAATCCAGTTATCTTTCTAAAACGCAGATATGTTGAAGTCACTTCCCTTTTTAAGCTCTTCATTGCTTTCCACTGCTCCTAAGATAAAGTACAGAAGCCTCAGTGTGTCAGAGTTCTCTGCAGCATCAGCCCTCCCTGATGTAAACCCTACTCAGGACCCCTCTCTTGCCCACTCTTTGGACTGGCGCTTCCATGCTGCTCCCTAAGCTACAAATGCTGTCTTCCACTTCTTTGTCTAGTCAAATCCTGAGCACTCTTCAAGTTTCAGCCTAAATATCATTTTTCTCAGGGCAGCCTTGCCTGATGAGGACTTGAGCTAAATTAGATCTGTGTACTCTTGTTCAGAACTCTTGTCTTTGTTACCGTCACATCCTCACACCCAACTCAGCGTGCAGCCCTTGAAGAGTTTTAATGACATTTGGTGAATGAAAGTGAAAATAATCATAGGCTGGGCCCAGAGTAAGCCAGACTATTGCTATGTAATATATTTAAAGTAGGGAAAAGTAACTCAAATTAGAGGGATATATTTATGCAAGTCATCAGTGTATGTTATTATCTGATGTAACATGGTAGCATGCTATTAGCTAAAACTGGGGGAACCACTAGGTTGAAATAACCATTTAGAAAACCTAAATGGATTAAAAAAATCCCCTCTGCACATGCACACATACATACAGAGCAAAGCAATGAAACACTTAGAAATGCATATCTAATAAGAAATATGCAAAATCTATGGTTTTAAAAACCCTGAAATAAATCAGAAAAATATAGGACATATAAGAATATCTGAATGAGTAGAGAGACATACCAAGTTCCTGGTTAGACATCAATCCTGTAAAATTGTTGATTCTCTCTCTTTGTATATTCCCATCAGATCAATGACTTCTGTAGGGGAATCCTATAAAATTTATCTAGAAGAATTGAACAAGGAGAATAAACAATAAAATATTAAAGAAAAACAATATGGCAGAGGTAAGTACTTGCATAGTAAAGTGAAGTCGCTCAGTCGTATCCAGTTCTTTGTGACCCCATGGACTGTAGCCTGCCAGGCTCCTCCATCCATGGGATTTTCCAGGCAAGAATACTGGAGTGGGTTGCCATTTTCTTCTCCAGGGAGTACTTGCATAATCAGATACTAAAACATAGTCCAACACCAAATAATTAAAATGGTGAGATATTATGAGAACCAACAGATAGATCAAGGAATATAATAGAAATCCTTGAAACAGATCTGCAAATATATATGGGATCTTATTGTGTACTGAAGATGACAATTCAAGTTAGCGGGGAAAATGTTTTTTTAATTGAAGTGTAGTTGATGTATGATATTATAAAAGTTACAGGTGTATAATATGGTGATTCACAATTTTTAAAGGTTATGCTCCATTTATAGTTATCATAAATATTGGTTATATTCCCTGTGTTGTACAATATATCCTTGTAGCTTATTTTATTTTATTTTTTAAAAATGTTTAAAACACTCATTTATTGTTCATGAAAGTACAAATTGGTACAGATTTTTAAGGAGTACAGTTTTGAAGTATCTATCAAAATTATTTAGGCAGTCACCTTATGAGCAACCAATTCCACTTTTAGGATTGTTTCTTACACATATTTTCACAAACACATAAACTAATGTATACACAAAGTTATTAATTGTGGCATAGATTATAGCAGCAAAGTTTCTAAAGAAGCTAATTATTTATCAATTGTTGACACATATATATTATAGTATACTCACACAACATAATAGTATACACTGTACATGTTGGTCTAAAGTAAAAAGCACAAACGTACAAGAGTATGTATAGTATGGCATCATTGGTGTAAAACAGGAAAATAATATAATCACATTTGCTTTTATTTTTTTTTTAATTTTTTTATTTTACTTTACAATTCTGTATTGGTTTTGCCATACATTGACATGAATCCACCATGTGTGTACATGCATTCCCAATATGAACCCCCCTCCCACCCCCCTCCCCACAACATCTCTCTGGGTCATCCCCGTGTACCAGCCCCAAGCATGCCGTGTCCTGCATCGGACATAGACTGGCGATTCGATTCTTACATGATATTATACATATTTCAATGCCATTCTCCCAAATCATCTCACCCTCTCCCTCTCCCTCTGAGTTCAAAAGTCCGCTATACACATCTGTGTCTTTTTTGCTGTCCTGCATACAGGGTCATCATTGCCATCTTTCTAAATTCCATATATATCATAATAGTTTGTACCTCTTAGTCCCCTACCCTTATATTGTCTCTCCTCCTTCCTTCTTATGGGGGAAATAATTTTTTAAAATAAATGTTATTGAGTAATTGTTTAATTGGAATCATTAATGTAAGAGTCTTACTTCATTCTGCACCAGATGTGTTCATTATAAATTATAGACAAATTATGGTATTAATACCAAAGTCAGAAATTATTAAACAATCTATAGACTGTATGACTACACAAAACTTTTAATCTTCTTTCAAAACCCACCATATACAAAAGTTTGACATCAAAAAAAATAAGCTGGTGTTATAGAGTGAAGTAAGTCAGAAAGAGAAAATCAAATATCATATACTAATGCATATATGTGGAATCTAGAAAAATGGTGCTGATGAACTCATTTGCACGACAGGAATAGAGATGCAGACATAGATAACAGACTGTGGACACAGCGGAGGAAGAAGAGGGAGGGACAAACTGAGAGGGTAGCATTGACACATATACACTACTGTGTGTGTAACAGACAGTAGGGAGCTGCTCTATAACACAGGGAGCCCAGCCCCAGCTCTGTGATGACCTAGAGGGGTTGGATGGGGGGGTGGGGGGAGAAAGGCTCAAGAGAGGGGGGATTATACACACACACACAGAGACACACACACAGACACATATTTATGGCTGATTCATGTTGTACAGTAGAAACCAACACAGTGAAGCAATTGTCCTTCAATTAAAAGAAAATAAAAACAGAAAGCACTTGATACCATGTACTATAGCAAAATGTGCAAAGATGTAATAAACAATTTACAAAAGAAGAAATGCAAATAGTCATAAACAACATGTTCAGTTTCACTAGTGAGCAAATAAATACAAATTAAAACAAGATTAAAACAAGATACCTGTTTGACTAATACATTTATTAAGTTTAAATAAAATGATAATATTTGTAGTCTCATGCATTTGTAGAATATCTATTGTTCCTGATAGATTTATGAATGGATACTGCTCCTAACGGCTAACCCTATGTCTAGCATAAGCTTGCATATAGCAATAGTTAAACAAATATTTATTCAAGTGAATGAATGAATGCTTTTTAACGCCTTTGTGGGTTTCAGGAAACAAATTCTTTCAAAAACTCTTGATATAATTAATATAGTATTTTGGGATGGCATTTTGATAAAACCTACCAAATGTCTTAAAGGTTTGTATACGTTTTGAATAGTGCAACCATAAATGACAAGATTTGCCAAATAGGCCTGGCATACACACCTATTATCCTGGTATGTATAGTGAATAATAGCACCACATTCACTCTCAGAGGTCCTGAGATTGGGATGATAAAATATATGGTCTTATATCTCAGCAATTAGATACATAATTACAGATGTGTATTACAGAATCTTTTTAAACTTCATCTTTTCAGTATTATGTAATTATTAAAAAGACAGGAAGTGACTTAACTGTCTAAGAAAAGAGATCATTTAAATCAGCATTCGTCATCACTGACTGAATATTAGAATAACCTGGGGTGCTTTCGCCTTTAAAACACTACTGTCACCCAAGTTTTCGGCTTCCCAGGTGGCCCTAGTGGTAAAGGACCCTCCTCCAAATGTAGGCGATATAAGAAAGATGTGTTCAGTCCCTGGGTTGGGATGATCCTCTGGAGAAGGACATGGCAACCCACTCCAGTATTCTTGCCTGGAGAATCCCATGGACAGAAGAGTCTAGCAGACTATGGCCCATAGGGTCACACAGAGTTGGCCACAACTGAGGTGACTTAGCACACGTACCCACATACCTCCCCAGACTGGATGAATGAGAACCTCATAAGGTAAGGCTTGGTAATCTGTTTTTTTTTTTTCCCAATTTATTAGTATTTTTATTTATTTGTTTTTTATAAATTTATTTAAATGGAGGCTAATTACTTTACAATATTGTATTGGTTTTGCCATACATTAACATGAATCCGCCATGGGTATATACATGTTCCCCATCCTGAACCCCTCTCCCACCTCCCTCCCCGTACCATCCCTCTGGTCATCCCAGTGCACCAGCCCCAAGCATCCTGTATCAGGCATCGAACCTGGACTGGCGATTTGTTTCACATATGATATTATACATGTTTCAATGCCATTCTCCCAATTGGTAATCTGTTTTTTCCTTAAGCTTTCCAAGTGATAATAATGTGCAGTCAGGGTGAGAATCACTGATTTAAATAATCTAAAGCACATCTCCACAAAGTGGAATATTCTATAGTATAGACACTAAGATGTTGCTCTTGAATTGTATTAACAGGGAGAGATTGTTGTCTCACATTGGTGTAAAAAGAGTAACAGAGTAGAACATTTTTTTAAAATCTCATTTAAAAAATATGTATTTTTACTGTGGTAAAATAAGCATTAAATTAATTTATTTTAACCATTTTTAAGTGTTCAGTATCATTAAATATATTCATATTCTTATGAAACTAATACCACTATCTAGATATATACTGCGAATTAAATTCAAGCATATTTCATTACAATCAAAATATATATAGTAAATTTTTATACATAAGTATAAATCTTAAAGGACAGACATCAAATCTTGAATGTTCTTTTTTTTTTTTTTTTTTGGTGATATATTGCTTTCATGTTAAAAACACTAGTTTTAAAAAGGTAGCCTGGTGGTTCGGATGGTAAAGAATCCGCCTGCAGTGTGGAAGACCTGGGTTTGATCCCTGGGTTGGGAAGATCCCCTGGAGGAGGGAATGATAACCCACTCCAGTATTCTTCTCTGGAGAATTCCATGAACAGAGGAACCTGGCGGGCTGCAATCCATGGGGTTGCAAAGAGTTGGACATGGCTGAGTGACTAAGCACAGGGATAAATATTTTCCTCTGTATACTTTAACATGTATACTTCCGCCTTACTTACACAGAATTTAGCACAATATAGGACATCTTTGGTCCCAATATACCAGTTTCATTTCTGAGAAGAACTTCAAAGCCTCAACTATAACGTGGCCCTCATGGAGGAATCCTAAGACAGTTTTACCAAAGACTCGGTCAGAGTAGGGACCACCATCCAGAAGCTCACTGTGTGGGAAACAAAGAGCTTGTAAAATCATCACATTTGGTAAAATATGGAGTTATGTAGATTTGACCAGCTCTTTTTCAAGATCCAACGGTTGGGCTAAGAAACTTAGCCCAAACTTCTTTCTAAGAATTATATTCTGTCTGATTGTACTTTGTCCTGATCCTGTAAATCATAACCAGATACCAGGTTATCTGCCCCCATGTTAAAGACAGAGGGTGAACTATAAGTCTTATTAAAATGTGCCCCTAAATTTGAAGGCAGGGGCTGTTTAAGAATGTTTTGAAGTTTCTATTCATTAGGCTTGCATGTGGAGGAATAAAATATGCCTCATCTGGCCATATTTCTGTTAAAGCTACTACAGGTTTATGGGAGTGCTAAAATGGTGCGGCAAACATGGAAATTAGTGACACCATCTCATAAGATTCTTTATGTATTGCTCTTATTTTCAGGAAACATATGATGGTTATTTGGCACTTTCAGATAAGTAGGTTTGTTTTTCAAAATTTGAATTCCTGTCAGATCCACAGACAATCCATCAGTCCACTTTTCCACAGCGCCTTTCAGAGACAAACACCTTTAAGCACTTCAGAAATATCAGATTAACATTAATACCCAGTGGATTAGAAACCAGACAAAAGTGGGCTTAGGCAAACACTGCAAGTGGAGTTTGAAGGTAGGTGTACATCATATCAGTTTCCTGCAGGGCTCAGCTCTCAGAAACTTGAGGGCAAGAGGCTCATTTAAAAATATTTGCCATTTTGATGAGCCTTGGGGTGCTGAAAGCATTGCAGACAAATCACATAGCTCACTCAGGACAGCCACTGAGAGCAGCTCGGGTCCTGTATTTCAAATAGAAAATTTCTTCTTTTCTTTCCTTTATCTTTCTCAACTCAACTTCCTTTCTTTCTCCTGCTCCCCACATTATAGATAGGGCTGCTGCTCCATAATGCAATGGAAAAATCCTATAGCTGGCACTCCAAAAGTACTAAAATCGTTATATGCTTGACAGGACAATGACTTTGGCTTATAGGTGTGAGGAAAAAAGAGCCCATGGTGTCAGCTCTTTAACACACAAATGGATACGAGCTGAAAAGTCAGCCAGTGCGCGCTCGTAGCTCGTGTCACTTGGAGTGTGAGTTTATGATTTGCAACATGCCCAAGGCATACGTAGATAATAAAATTGTAATCACAAAGATGGCTGAAGACTATTTACTCGTACAAAAGTTCCTCTGAGAAGTATTCATCTACCTTCTTTGAAAGTTTCTCTGTCCAGCCTTCTCTGAAGCACAAGGGATTCAATTCTTAGCATCTGTGACAGATTCTTTGCTATAAAACCTAAATTTCCCCAGAGCACATCCATTTTGTTAAGTACCTTTAATACACTGGGTCATATTCTTCTTCTTCTTTTTTTTTTAAAGTTCTCAAGAACTCTTACTGGGAGTCTAGGTAATTAAAAATCCCACAGATCATTATTCCTGTAGTCAAAAAGCCTGCTCAAATCAGTGGCAAGATACTTCCATTTTCAATAGTTAAAAGTCTATGGGCTTTTAGAGATAGAAAGCGAAATCATTCATGATTCTAAGGTAGAGATGAACAATGTAGTTTTTTACTGCCCTATACACTGATGTGTGAGTTACTGTTATATTTTAGAAAAGAGAAATCACTATTCCATCACTACTGAGGGTATTACATTGCCTATTCTGTACATCATCTATATGAAAATTTTCACCGAAAGGATTATATAGCTAGTCACTCTTTTTGTTTTCCCTTGCTATAAAGGAATGAAAAACGACTTTGTTAATTTCTTGGCAATATTGTTTCATTAGTCCGCAGACTATGGTTTTGTAGTTTTCTTATCTTGCTTTCCTCCATGATTTTAGTAACCTCATTAGTAATTTACTATAAGAAGACAATAAGCTTTAATGGCAAAATCAAGAGAAAAGAAGTTAGGATGCTGAATTGCAGTTTGATTTCATTGCAGACTAAAGCAAATCTTTTCCTTGCTCCAGCTATCAATTCCCTTCTAGAGGTTATAAGTTCAGTGGTACCAAGCTCATTCTCTGTTCAATTATTCAACCAGCTGTTCTGGAGCACAAGGAAGAGTCAGACATCTACTTGCTCACTCTGAATCCAAAATAGAGTCTGCAAAATCCATGCACTGAAGTGTGGTTATTTTACTAATCAATGGTTCCTTACTCCATGGGTGTGTCTCATGCTTTAAACCTTAGTTCAACCAGCTGAGTTGTCAGCTCTTCAAGCCTAGAGCAGATTCACAGCCATATAGTAGGTGATTAATAAATAACTATTGACTAATAAGCTGAACTGAGAAGAGAAGAAGGAAGAAGGCTACTGGATATAGTAATAGCACTAAAAATAACAAGTAAGAGAAGACAAAAGAAGGTATGAGGGGAAAAAGTGCAGCTACTTGCTTTAAACTCAGTAAAGGAAAAGAGTCTTAACCTCCCAACTCTTAAAGGCCCAATATTTTAGAAAATATATAATAATCTGGACATTACAATGAACTTTATCTCTTATCACAAAGATTTTTCTTCATGGAATATTCAGTTCAGTTCAGTTCAGTTGCTCAGTCATGTTTGACTTTTTGCGACCCTATGAATCGCAGCACACCAGACCCCTGTCCATCACCAACTCCCAGAGTTCATCCAAACTCACGTCCATTGAGTCAGTGATGCCATCCAGCCATCTCATCCTCTGTTGTCCCCTTCTCCTCCTGCCCCCAATCCCTCCCAGCATCAGAGTCTTTTCCAATGACTCAACTCTTTGCATGAGGTGGCCAAAGTACTAGAGTTTCAGCTTCAGCATCATTCTTCCCAAAGAACACCCAGGGGCTGATCTCCTTTAGAATGGAATATTATTCAGCCATAAAAAAGAATGAAATAATGCCATTTGCAGTAACATAGATGGACCTAGAGATTATCATCCTAAGTGAAGTAAGTCAGAAAAAGACAAGTACCGCATGATATTGCTTATCTGTAGAATCTAAAATATGATACAAATGAACTAACCTACAAAACAGAAACAGACATAGAGAACAGACAATGGAGGGATGGATTGGGAGTTTCAGATTAGCAGATGCAAACTAGAATACATAGGATGGATTAAACTGCAAGGTCCTACTATATATAGTAATAAACCATAATGGACAGTAATATGGAAAAGAATGTATATATTAATATATATGTGCATGTATACATATGTATACCTGAATCATGTTTCTGTACTCAGAAACTAACACAACATTGTAAATCAACTCTACTTCAATAAAATAGATTTTTAAAAAATATTTTTTCTTCAGTGACTGCTTGTGGTCCTTCCTTACTTGGAAAATCAAATTAATGACAATCATTATCTTTAAAAGGCACCTCAGAGATATACAAATGCCCATGTTAAACTTGTATCAAACTCTGAGATCTAAGCCTAAATGAAGGGAGTATTTGGTTATGCTCTTCAGATTCTGTTCTCTTCATTTATTTGTTCAAGCACACTGATTCAATACATACTTCTTGAAATCCAGCTACAGGCAATACCATGTGCAAGGTGGAATGACTCAGAAGAAATTTCCTATGCCCTCTGAAAAATTACAGTCTGGCAGAGACGAGGCACGTATGTACAGTACTTAGAGAACAAAGGCCCTTGTGAGACTGATAACTAGAGTAGTTCAAACCCAAGGCTATAGATACTCTCAGCAGGAAGTATGAGGCTGAGGTAATCAGAGAAGGCTGCCTGGCAGAGGCAGCGTTTAACTGGCACATCAAAGGGTACAAGGGATTTCTATAAACAGACTGGAGGGAGAGCTCTTAACACATTTAAATCACCAATTATTGAGCACCAAAAACACAAACACGCTATAGGGGATACACAGATTAAAAAGACATGACCTCTGACCTTGCAGGTTGATGACAGATGTAGAAATGGAACCCACTAAACAGGAGGGCAAAACAGCATAAGGGCTATGGCAAAGGCTTAAGCAAATGCCATTCCTGGGAGCAGGAGCAGCACGAGTAACAGTCTGTGGTGAGGAAGCCAAAGCCATTTGGAGCAGGAGTGGACCCACAGTGCCCAGCTGCTAAATCCACTGATATGTGGAAACCAGACTGCTCGGAGACCCCAGCTATGGGGGCAGGAAGGCTCTATCACCTGGCAGAATGCAAAACTGGGGGAAGCAGGGCCTGGAGCGAGGGAGGACCTATAGGGTGGAGGAAAGGAAGACAGGGGACTACAAAGGCAGGAAAATGGTCTCCGCTGGAGAGCCTCCGTGCTGGAGCTCTGCGGCAGAGTCATATAGTACCCTAATTAGGCGTTTGCCTTTTTAACAGGCTCGCCGTGACCCTGAGGACAAGGTCCCTGCTGGGCCTGCTTGTCCATCACCACTTGGATGGCACTCTGTGTCTAGCATGAGATATAATCTAACCAAACATTTTCTGAACAAATGAATGAATGAATGAATGAGGTGGATCTAGCCCTGCTCCTTAGTGATATTAGACTCCCGCACAATTTAGAGGATCAAGAAAGATCTCTGACTTTCCCCAAAACATCTCCTGGCAAGTTGTGCAGTACATTTTATCTTACTCCCTCAGATTGTTTAAAAGTGGATTTCAGTTCAGTTCAGTTCAGTCGCTCAGTCGTGTCCGACTCTTTGCGACCCCATGAATCGCAGCACGCCAGGCCTCCCTGTCCATCACCAACTCCCGGAGTTCACTCAGACTCACGTCCATCGAGTCAGTGATGCCATCCAGCCATCTCATCCTCTGTCGTCCCCTTCTCCTGCCCCCAATCCCTCCCAGCATCAGAGTCTTTTCCAATGAGTCAATTCTTTGCATGAGGTAGGTCCACTCAAAAGTGTTCTCTCTCTTTTAAGATACAAATCCTTTTAGAAAGCACTCTCATTTTGTAACTCATTTTTTAGTTACATAACGTCTCTTCTATCTTTTTCGGTAGATCAGAGACCACTAAGAGCACTGCGTCTTGATGGGTTACAAGTGGCAAGTGAAAGGCAATTTTGGATCTCAGGTCCCCAACAGAAGGGCAAAGTCTCAGGAGGGGATTCAAGGGCAGGGGAAGTCCTAGGGCTGAAAGAGCTGGGCCTCAGACTAGTAATGACTAGCAATAAATATGGGACAAATGGACTTCTTCTCTGAGTTATGAGATCTTAAAGTCCTCCTGTATTTAAAAGTTGTGTACCAAAAGCCAGTTTGTAAAGGGGTGGTAAGAGAGTTTCTAACTTGCTGATGTGAGTGCCCAGACTTCACACTTGAGGCATCAGAAGAAGAAAGCCAGGTTGATCCTGACATGATAAAGGAAAAAGGCATGGCCAGCCCAGTACCAGGGCCAGCTGATATCAGGAGTGCTTGGATGAGTGAATCTACACTGAAGTCTGTCCTAGAAACACCAGCTAGTCTTTTTTTAGTGACTTTTGCACCTGAACCTGGTGAAGATGTGCTGGGGAAGGGGACACATACATGAGGCCTCTTTTTTTTTTTAATTAACTAATATTTTCACTTTTGGTGACTCAAGGATGGCCGTGTTCATAATTTAGACCTGACAATATGAGGTCCATAATTTATCTCTATTTTCCAGAAACTTTTGTCTTTTTTTTCCAAAAGTCTTCAATCCCTCTGTTATAAAAATTATAGTCTACCCATATATCTGTCATATATATATATTATCAACTTTTCTTGAACCTGTAGTGCTTCTCTTGCCAGTGTCTTATTTTTCTCTTTCCACTTCCAGCTAAATTTACATATTCTTGCCTTCACTTTTCCCTCCCACCAGGCTCTTACTCTTAATCTCAGTCAGCTGCTACCACTCATGCTTTCTCTGCAAAGGGCACTAATCACATCAGCCCAGCCTTTGTCTTTGCTTCAGAGCTCCTCCTTGACAATTTCTGTCAGTACTACCCATCTTTTGAAAATGGGCTCATCTTTGGGCTTGCAGAACCCCACACGATTCTGTTTTTTTCTCATACTCTGAACTTTCTATATTAATTTCTTTCCTTGGTCTTTCCCGCTTCTCCTGCCCACTTAACAATATGCATCACAGTCCAAATTTCAGTTTGAGGCTTTTCTGTTTTTCTTGTTTTCCATCTCTCTAGCAATTTATGTGGTCATCATTTCATTGTAGAAGACTCTGTAGTTCTTCATCAATCTTTTCATCTAAGTGCAGTCCTATATTTTCATCTATCCCAAGAGCATTTCAGTATTGGTATATTGCAATCAGCTTAAATTCAAGATTTTCAGAACTAAACAAGCTCTTCTTTTCAACATATATACTCTATCAAAAGGTTTCTTTTTTCAAGGTTCAAAATCGTCAAATCACTTTTATGATTCTATTCACTATTTAGTTTCCAAATCCCATCAAATCTTTCTTTGAAATGCCTTTCTTCAGTGTCTTCACCCCTCACATTCTCACTGCCTTCATCTGAGCCACAGCCCTTATCAGCTCATTCCTGGATCACAGAAGCAGCTACCTATCTGCCCTCCCTGACCCCAAGCTTTCTCCTCTCCAAACTCATGTTCATGCCACTGCCAGACTAATCTTCTTTAAATGCCACTTTCATCTTGTCACTGTCTGCTGAGAAGCCTTCAATAGCCCTTTTATCACAAGTGCAAGCTGAAGGTGACCTTGGAGTTTATCTCATTTAACCCCTCACTTTATAGACGAGGAAACTGAGGTTCAGCGAGAGTAAGGGGTTACTCAAGGTCTCCACTAATAAACCCCAGAAGGAGGATTTAAAACCAAGCTGTTATTACCTTGAGGGCCAGTGCTCTTTCTGCTTCAACAGTATATTCCAAAATCCCACTCACATACCCACTTCAGGATCACATCTTGATGCTGCTTGTGTGCGTGTGTGCAGTTGCTTCAGTCATGTCTGACTCTTTGCAACCCCATGGGCTGTAGCCCAACAGGCTCTTCTGTCAACTGAGATCCTCCAGGCAAGAATACTGGAGTGGGTTGCCATGTCCTCCCCCATGGATGCTGCTTGTATCACTTCTTATTTCACACATTGTTAACTGTTCTGCTTTAAAAAAAAATCACACATATATATACATAATACATATGTGTATATCAATATATATTTTTATATATCTCACAACTATAGAAAGAAAGCTATTATCACTGAATGGAACTAGAAGTACAAAATAGTCTTAAAATTAACACACTGGGGACACAATCATATTATTAACTCATAGGTGGACGAATTTCTATTCTGAAGGTCTATTTTCTTTTTCTCTACAAAGGAAAATTAAAATGTGATAGCTAGGGTGATGTAAAATGTGTATAAAATGTGATAGAAAGTCTTACTAGTACAACTAAAGGAATTGAAAGGGGAATAACTTTCTCATAAAATAATTCAGCATTTCTAAGAGCTTAGTGTCTACTTACACCTAAATTTGTCTTCTGTGCCACAGTTATAAGCGTCTCGTGTTTAGAGACACAGAGCAATTCATAAGGTTTCATTTTTGCTACCATTGCTTTGCTGAATAATCCAATTCTCATGACTAGATTTTCTAGAGTCTATAGCATATTCGTCAAAGTAAATTTTGGAGTTTATTAACTACTCTTACATATGATTCAATAATTCTTTTGTGTGTTAATTTTATCTCCTTAACAACAATGTATAGTACTTGAGGGCTGATATCTTTCTTTTATGACTTCCATATCCTGGTAGACCTGGTTTTTTGCTGGACACCCACAAAGTGCAAATCCAGTCAACTTATGACCACTGAGTCCCAAATGCTCATCATGTGGTTAAGTTCTCAGAATGGTGATCCCAACACTTTGCATATTTAAATATTATCAAGGGCTTTGGGTCTTTTCAGTGGGAGAGGGTCCATCTGTTATATTCTCTGCAAAAGACAAGATTATTTTATTTCATTACAATAATCATCATTTGCCTTAGTATAGCTTAGTAAAGTAGAAACCATTTGTACTGAGATCATCAACAGTCAAGAGACATTCATAGTAATATATAATTAGTAAAAGAATGAAGACTTTAAAATCACTCTCCAATCACCTAGTTCAGGGTTGGATTTCTATGGATGGGAGAAGACTTCAAAATTACAGCTTATCTCATTTTGCAGGTGAAGAAGAGACCCCCAGCTAGAAGGTGATGTATTCAGAGTTCCAAAACAATTTAGTGCCAGTTATAGTCAGCCTCCTTCACTCCTCAATGAGCCTGGCTCCCACTTTTCCTGGGATAGTCCTGGCTGAGGGCTCTCTCTACTTATATGAACATGTTCACCCACTTAACTACTCAGTCCAATATTTTTTCTCCTGCATTAAAATAAAGAATATGCTTATTTCTTTTTGCACATTTTTATACTTAAATGTTCCTCTTAAACATTTTGAGCTTTGCTTCTAAAACCCAAACGATCAGTCAATATCAGGAAAACAAACACTTTTTCTCCATTTACACAGAAATTTCCTATATGTACGGCTCTTCTGAGTTGCTAAATTTACATGGGCAACAAATGAATTTTCGACAACACCATTTGGTTGCTTTAATAGAAATAGAGGTCTAGTGTGTTATTACTGTAACTATGGAAGGTGAATGACCTGTTACAATTAACAGGAGAACTATTCACCAGAATTTATGGATTTTGTTCTTTTTAACCTAATGAGCACTGCAGTGTATTATCACTTATATCACCCTAGATTGCCCAATCACCCTGCATAATATTACTTCAATCCATTTTGAAATAGGCCCAAATTGTCATTTTTTTGTTGTTGGAGTAATGATCAAGTATTGATGTTTCTTGAGTTCATACAAATGGCTACAACCTCTTGCATGCAGCCTGGTCAATAGAGTCTGATGTTCACATTAGGGATTTGGAAATCAATGTAGTTTTCCTGTTATTCTTTTATGATTAAATCAATTGAAGTTATTTACTCATAGCAGAAAATATGGGTGATTGCCAACCCTATGGCTTAGTGAATTGCTTTCTCACCACCGCTGCCCTGTAATGAGAAGGTACATATTCACTTCAGGGGTTGACTAAAACCTGTTCATGTATAGCAGCAATTTGAGATGCAGAAAGTGTTTATTATTAAAGGCTAAGAGTGTTGAATGCCAAAGGGCATCTTTATCACTTGGCATTGCATTAACATTGACAAAGGAGAGAAACACGCCCAGAAAGCCCCTCGGCATTGGTCAAATGGCATTCAATTACAGAAGTGAAGCCAGGCAGCAGCCAATGGGTGCTCTTGCCACATCCTTCCTGGTATACAGTGTTATGCAGAGACCCTAGATAAAGACAATGGAAATGTCAATTAAACTGAATGGACAGGGCCTATTTGTTGACGGGTTTTCTCTCTTTAGCATGTAGTGGGTGACCCACAGTGTTTTGATGTGAGAATAAATAATGGCTTGTATAACATGGGTTGCATTTAATGTGCTTGAATGCAAAATAATATAAGGGAAAAAGCAAATGGAGACAGTGATGGGGATGGCTGTGGAGGCGGGAAGAGGCTGCACAGGGAGCTGCATGTGAGTGAAATCTCTTGCAAGCTGAGAAGGTCATTTCTCTTGTATTCTCTATGTGACATGAGTAAAAAGCAAACAATAGAAGAATCCTTTCATTTTTAGACCAGTTCTGTGCAACCAGCTGCACAGGACCATGGTGATGCCAAGTCCTTTAGTTACTCGATCTTGTCATCATGTTTGATGAGAATGGCGCAAAAGTGGGAAATATGGGTTGCTTTGGTCTATTTCTAAGTGGTCTGGATTGCTCTTAATTTCTTTAACTTCCTTCCTCAATAATATCTCATAGAACAAGAAAAACAATCACTCTGATAAAGCCTTAGCACAAATTTGACTTTAAAGATTTGCAGTCTGCTTTTAGGGAATGGTAATGAAATACTCCATATTTTTATGAAGGAGGTTCTGGTTGGCTGGGGTAAGGATTCAGATACATCTGAGTGGGGAGGCAAACATTGTCTGTCCTTGCCTATACATATCCACTAATTTACCAAGAGAACAGGGGCTTCTCTGAAAAGACCAAGTTGTGCCTGTCTTTGAGGTTCCAGAAGACAGGCGCTACCTGGAATAGTGTGGAGGGTGGGAAGGAGAAACCTGAATCAAATTGCAAAGGAGGGCTCTGAGCCATTTGAAAAAACAGACACAGGAAAGTAGGGGTAGGCATGGTTGCTGTGACCCGGCTTCCCTTTGTATTCCTCCAAGGAGAGCCTGGGTTCTGGAGGCGAGCATGCTGCTTTTCACTGAGACTTTCTAGGCTTCAACCAGCTGGCACATGCATGTGTGAATCAGAATGGCATGGCCGTTAAGGATGCAAGTTCCACAGTCTTGTTGCAAGCCCACCTTTCCTCCTTGCCTACTTCCAGCAATTCTTCACTGGTTTGTGCCTTGCTTTTCTCATCTGGAACAGGGGGATGGTAGTAATGGAAGCTACCTCACAGAGTCTTTGTGAAGATGAAATGAGTAAATGCATGTAAAGTGCTCAGAATGGTGAATGATAAATACATATCAGTGATTGTTATTGCTGTTACTCTGGAGTTATTACTATTGCGGATCATAGATAAATTGAAGCCCATCAGGCTTCTTAACATTGCAAGGTACTGGACTCACTGCCATGAGCCCCTCAGAGCAAAGCATAGCACACAAAGGAAACAGCAAGTCCCTCCTATAGAGCCAAGGCTGCCTTCAGCTCTTTGCACTTGGGATCAAAGCAGTAACAGTAACGGCTATGGTGGCAGAGCACTGTCGTGAACTCACAAAATAGAGAGGGAGCCTGGTGGAATTCTGGCAGCAGCAGGAGTGACAGGAATGAACTATGTCCCGTCTGTGGCCAAGCTGTGGCTTCACCAGGATGGATTGAGTTGGTTGGGGGATGGGGTGCTAATTAGAGATGGCAGTGGGGTCACAAATGCAAAGTTCTCTCTGAAATGTTCAAAAAAAAAATTGCAGAGAGGAAGAGGAAACTCAGATGGTGGGAAGGATCAAAGCTTTAAAGCAGCCTAAGTGGGCTAAAGATCTAGTGAAATCTGGGATTCAGTCACCATGAGACCACACCGGAAGCCCCCACGGGGAGGTGCAGGGTTGTTTGAGCTACATGCTGTAGGGCTTCTCTAGGGTTATTTGAACCCTGGATCATGCACTTCTGCACCAGGGATTAACCATTGCTCCAGAGATTAGAGGTAATTGATTTGTTTGTTAAAACTTCTCCTCAGGCATAGAAAAGTGCTTGTCAGAATGTTCAGGAGAGAACAAAATATGAATGCAGCCTTTCAGAGCTTGTGGAGTGTGTCGATTTTCATTCTATGCCAAGGAAAATGCAAGGAAAAGAAAAGGGTCCCTAGAAAATGATCCTTAATTCTTCTACATTGGCTAGAGAATTTCCAAGAGTAAATCTTTTTCTAGAGAAAGATGAAATGGCTGGTGGCAGGTATAGCTAGCATCCTTGTCTGTAATGACAGCGCCCTCAACTTTGAGCTTGGGGGTGTCCTCAGCCCTAAGTGTACCCTCTCATGGGGTCTGGTGGAGAGGAAGAACATTCAGCAAACTGAGGCATAAGGTACTGGTACACTAGCTGGCACAGGTCACACAAGGGGGCCAGCATGGCTGGCCTCAGAGTAGGCAAGCAAAAGGTGATCAGAGGAGGGCCTGATACCTCTGCAGGAGTAGCACACAGATGAGATGAGAAGAGACAGGTGTTCAGAAGCTTGGCCCACCTTGCAGATGTTGTCCTAACACCTAGCAGCAGGCAGGAGTGAGTCTCCCCAAGTACGGTGGTTAGAAATCTTGTTTCAGAAGGGCTCTGCCCTGCCACAAGATGTCGTATAGATGGTGCCAGCCTTGAATGAGTCCCACTGCTAGCCTCAGTACCTGCTCTGGGGCAGGCTTCCAATTTCAGAGGGATGGATGGCCACGGTTGGGTGGCTTAAGAGAAAACTACAATCTGTCTGAAAGTGTCTCAACGGTTCCTGCCCGTCCTTCAGTGCTCAGAGCAGCCAGCCACTCCATCTCTCAGAGCCTGGTACAGTACAGTTAGAGGCTGCTGTAACAAGAGGAAGCACCTTCCAGCCCCAAAAGGCAAAATGCTCGACTTAGTGAAACAGGCCTGCTGCCATTTTGTTTTTGTTGCAGGTAGGAGAGCAGTTTCCTGGCGGACTAAAGCACTGCCAAGAATTAGCCTCGGGGCTTTCTGGGAGAGGCGAAGGATGAAGGTGGGACCATCTCCTCTCAAATAGCTCATGTAAATCTGGGAAAAATAAAATCCCAAAGGAGAATCTGAAAAATTCAGGATGACCAGAAATCAAAAGGAAGAGGGAAGAGCATGAAACCAGTTTCACCTTTGCCAGGCAACCATCATAACTTATCACTTCAGGTGAAATTTGAATTTTGCCTCAATACTCTGCCTTCTGTAATAAAAGACTAGACTAGGGGGAGGGTACTCTAAACAAAGGTAGGGATCACCACCTCTGGCTCTGTGGGACCCAAAGACCAGTCACGAAGTCCACTGAAAGAAGAAGAAGATGTAACTAGAGGTAAGGGCGGTGGAATGAGCTTGCCTCTCCTGTCAACCTCCGTCTCTGACCTTCCTTGGTGAAACAGCTGCTAGCCTCAGGTTACCCAGGGCCATGACAGAATTCCCTGGAGTTGGCAGAAACTTGGTCCATAACCCTGACCACCTCAGAAGATGAACCTGTGACCAGAAAAGAGAGGAAGGCAGAGACAGCCCAAGAGAACTGCCCTGGTCCAGAGGGGATCAAATTCTCAAGCAAGGGGAATCTTGATTCCAAGTGGTCTCAGCTCAGTCTGATTTATCAGCACATGCAAGACAGCCCAGGGATTCCCGAGTAGGGACAGTCAGTCAGTCAGTTCAGCTGCTCAGTTCGGTCCGACTCTTTGCAGCCCCATGGAATGCAGCACGCCAGGCTTCCCTGTCCATCACTAACTCCCAGAGCTTGTTCAAACGCATGTCCATCGAGCTGGTGATGCCACCCAACCATCTTAACCTCTGTTGTCCCCTTCGCCTCCTACCTTCAATCTTTCCCAGGATCAAGGACTTTTTCAGTGAGTCAGTTCTTCGCATCAGGTGGCCACAGTATTGGAGCTTCAGCTTCAGCATCAGTACTTCCAATGAATATTCAGGACTGATTTCCTTTAGGATGGACTGGTTGGATCTCCTTGCGGTCCAAGGGACTCTCAAGAGTCTTCTCCATCAACACAGTTCAAAAGCATCAATTCTTTGGTGCTCAGCTTTCCTTATAGTCCAACTCTCACATCCATACATGACTACTGGAAAAACCATAGCTTTCACTAGACAGACCTTTGTTGGCAAGTAATGTCTCTGCTTTTTAATATACTGCCTAGGTTGGTCATAGCTTTTCTTCCAAGGAGCAAGCGTCTTTTAATTCCATGGTTGCAGTCACCATCTGCAGTGATTTTGGAGCCCAGAAATATAAAGGCTCTCACTGTTTCCATTGCTTTCCCATCTATTTGCCATGAAGTGATGGGACTGGATGCCATGATCTTAGTTTTCTGAACGTTGACTTTTAAGCCAACTTTTTACTCTCCTCTTTCACTTTTATCAAAAGGCTCTTTAGTTCTTCACTTTCTGCCGTAAGGGTGGTATCATCTGAGTATCTGAGGTTATTGATATTTCTCCCAGCAATCTTGATTCCAGCTTGTGCTTCATCCAGCCCAGCATTTCACATGATGTACTCTGCATATAAGTTAAACAAGCAGGGTGACAATATACAGCCTTGACATACTCCTTTCCCAATTTGGAACCAGTTTGTTGTTCCATGTCCAGTTCTAACTGTTGCTTCCTGACCTGTATACAGATTTCTCAGGAGGCAGGTCAGGTGGTCTGGTATTCTCATCTCGTTAAGAATTTTCCAGGTTGTTGTGATCTACACAGTCAAAGGCTTTGGTGTAGTCAATAAAGCAGATGTTTTTCTGGAACTCTTGCTTTTTCGATGATCCAGTGGATGTTGGCAGTTTAATCTCTGGTTCCTCTCCCTTTTCTAAATCCAGCTTGAATATCTGCAAGTTCTTGGTTCATGTACTGTTGAAGCCTGGCTTGGAGAATTTGAGCATTATTTTGCTAGCATGTGAGATGAGTACAATTATGTGGTAGATCAAACATTCTTTGGCATTGCCTTTCTTTGGGATTGGAATGAAAACTGACCTTTTCCAGTCCTGTGGCCACCGCTGAGATTTCCAAATTTGCTGGCATATTGAGTGCAGTACTTTAAAAACATCATCTTTAGGGACTTGAAATAGCTCAACTGGAATTCCATCACCTCCACTAGCTTTGTTCATAGTGAGGCTTCCTAAGGCCCATTTGACTTTGCATTCCAGGATATCTGGCTCTAGGTGAGTGATCACACCATTGTGGTTATCTGGGCCATTAAGATCGTTTTTGTATAGTTCTTCTCTGTATTCTTGCCACCCATTCTTAATATCCTCTGCTTGTTAGGTCCATAACATTTCTGTCCTTTATTGTGCCCATCTTTGCATGAAATGTTCCCTTGGTATCTCTAATTTTCTTGAAGAGATAGCTAGTCTTTCCCATTCTATTGTTTTCCTATATTTTGCATTGATCATTGAGGGAGGCTTTCTTATCTTTCCTTGCTGTTCTTTGGAATTCTGTATTCAGATGGTATATATTTTCTTTTCTCCTTTGTCTTTAGCTTCTTTTCTTTTCTCTATTGTAAAGCTATTTGTAAGGCCTCCTCAGACAACCATTTTGCTTTTTTGCATTTCTTTTTCTTGTGGATGGTCTTGATCACTGCCTCCTGTACAATGTCAAGAACTTCTGTCCATGATTGTTTAGGCACTCTGTCTATCAGATCTAATCCCTTGAATCTGTTTGTCATTTCCACTGTATAATCAAAAGGAACATTATGAATAGGGATAGTCCCTCTGAAATGAGTAGGGACAGTTCCCTTGAAAGACAAAGAGCAGAAATCCTACAGTTATCACATGAAATATAACATACTTGAAATTTGGGCTTTCAGATCAATTACATTAAAAAACAACTACTCATAGTTGAAGCTGTACAGGGTGTGAGAAAAGCATGGAAGCAGGCAAGACTGGCCTTTTGGTCTGTACCAGCTTCATCTTGTGGTGGCAAAGCTCTTAGAGAGATGCTTCTGAATGCGTGGGGAGGGGGGCCCACTGCACTCTTGTCAGGATGACTTGAGAACCATAAAGTCAGTCCTGTCCAGGCTCCTCCTCCTCCTGCAGCCTCACCTGGCACTGCCTGTAACAACATCACCCTGACCTACAGAGCCAGAAACAGAAGAGCCAGGAGTGCTGGCCCCTGCAGCCGAATGCCATGAGTGTTTCCTGTTTTATCTAGTATCTACTGTGGGAATAGATGAGGCAAATGGAAGGGGCCAACCTTCTCTCTGAACTCCCTCTCCATCTCCTTCTCTTCCAATAAATGCTTATTGTGCAATGACCAGGTACCTGTTGTACCCAGATCCTAGACGCTTCCAGTCCAGGAGTAGAGATTAGACACACACACAAATAACCCTATTACAAGGCCAAAAGGGATAAGGGCTGGTACATAATGTGCAAATGGTGCCAAGGGTTTTCAAATACAGACCCCCATAAGCTTTTAGGTCAATTTTCAGCTCTTTTTCAGCTACCTAGGGATCCATTTAGTACAAAGCCAGGTAAAAATAACCTAATGGCCCCATTATAGTTTGAAAGAGTTGTTGAGTCCCATTTGGTCACTTATAGACTTTAAAAACATACAATAAAGCCATAAAATTGGCAGATCTCCTTTTTGAGCATGTCATGATTTGGGGGTTGTTTTTGTTTCTCAGCAGTTCAGGGAGAAGCATTCTCTCATGGTTATGTACGTGTACACATTCTGCTGTCTGGACCTCCATTGCGGTGTGTGACTCAGGAGTCAGGCTGCAGGGATGGACGCCCAGGATGATGATCTCAGCCCTCTAGCATCTCTGGCACTCTTCATGGGAGCATCAGCACTGGCAAGAGTAGCTTCCCTCTGCACCTGGGTGGCACCCGTTCAGGCTGTATAGGGATTCATTATAATTTACTGCTACCTATTGGAGAAGGAACCAGTGTGTTGTTCCATGTCCAGTTCTAACTGTTGCTTCCTGACCTGCATACAGGTTTCTCAAGAGGAAGGTCAGGTGGTTTGGTATTCCCATCTCTTTCATAATTTTCCACAGTTTATTGTGATCCATACAGTCAAAGGCTTTGGCATAGTCAATAAAGCAGAAATAGATGTTTTTCTGGAACTCTCTTGCTTTTTCTATGATCCAGAGGATGTTGGCAATTTGATCTCTGGTTCCTCTGCCTTTTCTAAAACCAGCTTGAACATCTGGAAGTTCACGGTTCACGTATTGCTGAAGCCTGGCTTGCAAAATTTTGAGCATTACTTTACTAGTGTGTGAGATGAGTGCAAAGAGTCGGACACAACTGAGTGACTGAACTGAACTGAACTGAACTGAGTGCAATTGTGCGGTTCAGTTCAGTTCAGTTCAGTTGCTCAGTTGTGTGCAACTCTTTGCAACCCCATGAATCGCAGCACGCCAGGCCTCCCTGTCCATCACCAACTCCCAGAGTTTACTCAGACTCATGTCCATTGAGTTGGTGATGCCATCCAGCCATCTCATCCTCTGTCGTCCCCTTCTCCTCCTGTCCCCAATCCCTCCCAGCATCAGGGTCTTTTCCAATGAGTCAACTCTTCGCATGAGGTGGCCAAAGTACTGGAGTTTCAGCCTTAGCATCATTCCTTCCAAAGAAATCCCAGGGCTGATCTCCTTCAGAATGGACTGGTTGGATCTCCTTGCAGTCCAAGGGACTCTCGAGAGTCTTCTCCAACACCACAGTTCAAAAGCATCAATTCTTCGGCGCTCAGCCTTCTTCACAGTCCAACTCTCACATCCATACATAACCACAGGAAAAACCATAGCCTTGACCAGACGGACCTTAGTTGGCAAAGTAATGTCTCTGCTTTTGAATATACTATCTAGGTTGGTCATAACTTTTCTTCCAAGGAGTAAGTGTCTTTTAATTTCATGGCTGCAGTCACCATCTGCAGTGAATTGTGCGGTAGTCTGAGCCAAATAGGAAAAGGAGTACGTCAAGGCTGTATATTGTTACCCTGCTTATTTAACTTCTATGCAGAGTACATCATCAGAAAGGCTGGGCTGGAAGAAGCACAAGCTGGAATCAAGATTACCGGGAGAAATATCAATAACCTCAGATATGCAGATGACACCAGCCTTATGGCAGAAAGTGAAGAGGAACTAAAAAGCCTCTTGATGAAAGTGAAAGAGGAGAATGAAAAAGTTGGCTTAAAGCTCAACATTCAGAAAACGAAGATCATGGCATCTGGTCCCATCACTTCATGGGAAATAGATGGGGAAAAAGTGGAAACAGTGTCAGAATTTATATTTTTGGGCTCCAAAATCACTGCAGATGGTGAATGCAGCCATGAAATTAAAAGACACTTACTCCTTGGAAGGAAAGTTACGACCAACCTAGATAGCATATTCAAAAGCAGAGACATTACTTTGCTAACAAAGGTCCATCTAGTCAAGGTTATGGTTTTTCAGTGGTCATGTATGGATGTGAGAGTTGGACTGTGAAGAAAGCTGAGCCCCAAAGAATTGATGCTTTTGAACTGTGGTGTTGGAGAAGACTCTTGAGAGTCCCTTGGACTGCAAGGAGATCCAACCAGTCCATCCTAAAGGAGATCAGTCCTGGGTGTTCATTGGAAGGACAGATGCTAAAGCTGAAACTACAGTACTTTGCCCAACTCATGTGAAGAGTTGACTTATTGGAAAAGACTTTGATCCTGGGAGGGATTGGGGGCAGGAGGAGAAGGGAATGACAGAGGATGAGATGGCTGGATGGCATCACCGACTCAATGGACATGAGTTTGCGTGAACTCTGGTAGTTGGTGATGGACAGGGAGGTCTGGCGTGCTGCCATTCATGGGGTCGCAAAGAGTCGGACACGACTGAGTGACTGAACTGAACTGATTGGAGAAGGAAATGGCAACCCACTCCAGTATTTTTGCCTGGAGAATCCCATGGACAGAGGAACCTGGCAGGCTACAGTCTATGGGGATCACAAGAGTTGGACACGACTGAGCGACTAAGCACAGCACATCTGGTATTACTGCTAATGCAATACACAAAATTGGGAAAGCCATTGTGGGGGCCTATGCCAAGTTAGGGTAGTTTGAAGACTCACTGATTTTATAATTTTGTCATCTATGTAGCTGGACACCTCATTCATTATCTGTCGACATCATTCACTGAAGGCAGCAAATGCACAAGATCTAATTCCCAGGATGGCCTGAGTACCAGTGTCCTGTTGGAAGCTGGTGCATCCGTTCTTGTTGCTCATCCTCTCACACAGGTGAGCAGAGGACTGGCTATTTCCTCTTGGTTGAAGGAGATAGTTATAGGGATTGCAGCTCCTGGTCTAAGATGCACCTGTTAGGAAGGTAGAGTTGGATAAACTGGGCTTAGCTATACGTGCACTTTCAGAAGTAGCTTACTTAAAAGGTGATGAGAAGTAAACACCATAGTTTCACATGAATGTAAAGCCCAAACTTTTCTACTGATGACTTTTAAAAATGCTTCCAATATCCTCCTAACAAATAAAGGAGTCTGCACTGAGCAATAAGTCAACCTGAACAGTCCAGCAACACAATGCACAAAGAGCATCCATCATCCATTACTTTGGGAAGAAGATCCCATGTATTTAATACCCTATTCCTGAACCAGAGCAATTAGGATTTGGTTTACAAGTAACGATTACAGGGCATCTGAAACACTGATCATTGAGAAAGAAGAATAGCTCACAAATTTTTAATAAATAGCTTTCCTAAAGCATTTCCTTTTATGTTTCTGAAAGACACTAGCAGCTCTTTAAAGTTTAAAGATAATGAACTTGATCTGTGTCCTTCTTACCTGATCTTCAATTTTCTGAAGTATTTGTGTTAGTTTCTTCTTGTTGCCATAACAAGTTTCCACAAAATTAGGGGTTTAAAGCAATACAAATTTATTCTCATATACTGGAGTCAGAAGCCTTAAGGTCAAGCATGACAGTTTTCTTTCTGGAAGTTCTAAGGGAGAAGCCGTTTGCATGACTTTTCCAGCCTGCAGAAGCTTTCCATATTTCTTGTCTCATAAGCTCACATCACTAGGACCTCTGCTTCTGTCTCATCTTCTCCTCTGACTCCCACCTTCCCACCTTGCTCTTGTTCAGAACCCTGTTGGCCACACTGGTTCCATCAGTCAGTCCAGGACAATCTCATCTTGAGACCCTCCACTTAATCTCATCTGCAAAATTCCTTTTGCCACTTAAGGTAACATGTTCACAGGTTCCTGGTATTAGTACATGGACATCGTTGGGAGGCTATTATTCAGTTTGCCACAGTATTTTATCTTGAGGAGTATTTCTTATTATAAATGGGGATCTTGGTGGCTTTTTCCACATTCAGGCTGTTGTATTTACCCATTTAGAAATTCAACCACAAAAGTGGCATGTTCATGTGACATCTCTCTACCCCTCCCCACACAACAACTGAGAAAAGGCCATATATATTGGTAGGTCGTTGGACATAATTGCCTCAAATGTGTTAATAGTATATAATTCTTTAGGTTATTTACATACAATTATATAAACACATCATTTGTTGCATTTAATATAGTCATTACTGCTAATGCTTGAAAACATAGCATTAGGTTTATAAATCAATCACGTTGTGAAATTTCTTACGCCCAATAACAATTTGTGTTCCAGTTTATCATATCTAGATTTAAAAACTTTTTTTTGTTTTTCTTTTTTAATTAATTTATTTTTAACTGAAGGATAACTGCTTTACAATATTGGATTGATTTCTGCCATGTATCAACATGCATCAGCCATAAGGATACATATGTCCCCTCCCTCTTGAACCTCCCTCCCACCTCCCTCCCGTTCCTACCTCTCTAGGTTGTTACCCCTAGAGCCCTGGTTTGAGTTCCCTGAGTCATACAGCAGATTCTCACTAGCTATCTGTGCTACATACGGTACTGTATATATCTAGACTTTTAATTTAATAAATATTGATGACCATTTGGAAATGAAGAAGTTGCATCTTTGTTCTTTTGAACATAAAAGTATTATGAGTAAACTAGTATTTGGGAAACTAACTATAATTTTATGCCTTTAATGAAAAGTGTGATCATGCATGGAGTGAAGCATGTCAAATTTCAGTCAAAAGTAAAGTTTATGGCTGTGTGTTAGGTCCTTTAAAACAGCAGTGTGTAATGGAAATTGTGACAGGAGCTTAATTATAACGATGTTAGTTGATGTGGATATAATAAATGTGCTAAGCTGGTTCATAAAACAATATAATGAAGCCTAGAAACCTGTGAGTAACAGGAACCGTCATCAAATGGTCACATCTTTTAAATTCACTTTAAAACCAAGCCGGTAGGGAGACTGTCTCACAGATTCCACTCAAGGATGCTCCTGACTCATAGTCCCATGACATGGGCCTTGTAGTCCAACAGAAAAGCATCAAGACAACATCTCTCAGTGGCACAGAGTTAACTGTCTCCCATTGATCTGAAACAAAAGCTGATCCTCTAGAGGAAGTTAGTTTGAGTGAGTGTTTAAGCAGATGATGCTGTCTGATTGGTACTAGTCATTTGAATACAGTAAGCCTGCTGACAGCAGTTTGCAGAGGGCCACTTGGAAGGAGATTTGCAGTAACTCTTGTCAGTAGGCAATAAAGGTATGAGAAAGTGTCAAAATATCTCAGGATAAGTGATAGAGAAGAACTCTCCATACACACCTGCCAGGACCTCAGGAAATGGGTGAGCTTTTGGCCATTAGAGACCTGCTGTGCTGTTATGGGTGAAAAAGAGACAACAGTTAGTCTGGAGGGCTGCAAAAAATCAAAAGAGGCCATGTTTATTTAACAAGAATGACAACTCCTTGGTTGACAAGAGAGTACAAGATATTGGGTGGCTAGTAAGTAATCCTGGATGCATTTCACAGAGAAAATTCTGCTGGACAAGTCAGTATGCTGAGAGAACAGGAGAGGAAACCGGCTCATGGGAGAGTAGAGCTGGAAGCGACTAGAGAGCATTTAGATGCACATTACTCAAACTTTGGTGTGCACAGGAATCAAAGAGATTCTGATTCAGTAGGTCTGGGATGGAGCCTAAGTGCCTGCATGTTTCACAAGCTCCAGGTGATATGGATGCTGTATCTGTAAAATACACTTCGAGGAGCCAGGATTTAGAGAATTCCCTCTCAGTAGGGATTCTTGAAAGAAAAAAAAAAAATGGAAATAAGTCAAGTTGGTTTAGAAAAGCATAAGTGACATTGGGTATTTGGGTATTGTTTTATTCAGAACAAGATAGCAAGTAAATGAAGATGCTGAATGACTCTGTATCTAATGGATAACTCACTGAGATGCTGGCCTCAGTCTGCGCATTTTTACTACATTCTAACTATATGTCCTCAAGTAATTTTCGGGACTCCTCCCTGCTTCAGCGCCATCATCTGTGAACAAGGACTGATAATAGACCCTATCTGGCAGGACTGTGGGATGCTTCGGTCATGGGACACATGTAATGTGCTTACAGAGACGCTAGCACAAGTTCTCAGCATGCGTTAGCTTGTGTCGTTGTTTCATGTGCAGGATAGTTGTGCTCTGGTTTTGAAGTTTTAGAAAAACAAAGTCATATTTTTAATTCATTCAGAATGTTAAACCAAATCTTCAAATCTAGGGTACAATTTTCATGCTAAGAAGTAGGGGACCTTTCAGAAGGAGGAATAAAAACCTAGGAGACATGTTTCTTGACTAAAGTTTCTTACAAAAACAGAGCTAGAATCTGGTCTTCAATCCTGGTTGAAAAGTACTGAAACAGAGCAGGACCCTATGGGGTCTTCCTGGGACAGACCACCCTCCCACCTCCCACCATGTCATCCACCTGCCTTTTGTCTGTAGGAAAACTGAGCCAAAGAGTAAATTTAATCAGAGAAGTGAGGAAATGCAGAAGCAAAGGAAAACTGTCAAACAAGACCAAATAACAACAGTTGAGTCATTAACCAAAGTCAAGGACATTTAGTTCTTCCTTAAGGGCTATAGATAATATTCTAAGCCATATTTTTTGAACCGTTTCATAGACACTGGAACCCCATCAGGTAAAAGAAGTTAACTAGATGATCACCAGATTGTAGCCATGACATAAGCTTCCACAATTCTGAGAACTGGCCTCAAAGAAATGGGGACAAATTGACCCTCGAACTAAAGGCTAAATATACTTAAAATGATCAAAATGACACTGATCATTGTATGACTAATTTCAAGATGACTGTCAGAGCTAACTGACAGAGGGGGGTGTAGCCTCCCCTCTTGTCTGTACATCCTTGAAACTCCCCCTTTAAAAGCTCTTGCCCCCAACCAGCAATGGGGAGTTGGCTTTTGGACATGAGTCCATTTTCTACCCTGGTTGCCAGCTTTCTTAAAAAAGCAATCTTTTCTTTCTACTAACACTTGTTTCCTGACTACCGGCTTTTGAGCAGCTATCAGCTAGACCTGAGTTTGGTAAGAATATTGCTTAACTCTAAAAATACTTTCCAAAGCTTTCCAATAACTTAATCATAAAGTAGGTGAAATATGATTCACAGTCAAACTTTTCAAGCAAGTGATGGTATTTTTCCATTTTCTCACCATTCACTCACTTCCTTAATTCTTACAGTCTGGCCCCAGCATAGCCAGGATGTTCTAATATCAGTATTCACTCTTCTTGGCCCAGTTGAAGATGAGATGCTGTTGCCAAATTCATCTATTATTCTTTCTTTCTAAATTACACTTTTCTAATTGTGAAATTTTGAAAAATTGTGTTGAAATACATATTACATAATTTATCTTCTTAACCATTTTTTAAGTGTACAGTTTGGTAGAATTAAATACATTTACACTGTTGTGCTACCATTACTACAACCTATTTCCAGAACTCTTTTCATCTTGAAAAATTAAAACTCTGTACCCATTAAATAATAACTCTCCATCCCCTTCTCTCCTCGGCCCCTGGCAATCACCACTCTACTTTCTGTCCGTATGAATGTGACTGTCCTAGGCACTTCACATAGTGGAATCACCTAGTACTGGTCTTTTTGCGACAGGCTTATTTCTCTTGGCATAATGTCTTCAGGTTTCATTCAGACTGTAGCATGTGTCATAGTTTTCCTCCTTTTTAAGGATGAATAATATTCCATGTAGGCACATGCCACATTTTGTTTATCTATTCATCTGTCAATGGTCACTTCCACATTTTGGCAGTGTGAATAATGCTGCTATGGACATTGGTATACAAATTCTATATCTGAACCTTTGCACACAACATCTCCTGCCCTATGGAAACATCCTTTTCTTTCTCTTCACTAATTAGATTTCAATCAAAATGTCAAAGGTGAGGTTCAAATAACATTGCCTGAAGCTTTCCCAGCCACCTCTGATAGTAGGTATTTTGAGGAGCGCTTACTTGGTATTTATCTGCAGACCTTCATTTCAATTTATCTTTTCTTATGTCAGTGTTTTGTAAGTTTTGTAAAGCAGTATATAATGGGAGGTTTTTTTTACTGTTTGACTGGTTTGTTAATAGGTTATTACAGAGCTTGATTTAGTGATTTTCATAGAGTGGGTATGCAATTAATACATTTTATGGAGGTGATCTTGAGGAGGAGGATATAGAGACAGGAGTAGAGAATTAGCAGACTATATTTCCATTGGTTACACATCTGTATGATTGTTGAAGATTCAAGAGTAACAACAATACTCTCACTTAATCTTTCCTAACTTTCAGGTTTTTTTTTTTAATATGTATCACCATAGAAGTAACATTTGCACAAAATATATATGTAAGATAAGGATAAAATGGTTATGTGACTTACTTAAAGTCACAGCTTATAAATGCTAACCCCCTAACCAGAACCTAGGTCTCTGTTCTCTCCCCACTGCTAGTTCTCAGAACACAGTGCTGCCACAGGCTGATTTCAAAACCTGAGGAGTGCTTTACCCATTTTGTTTTGGATCTTCTTATTTTACATATATTATCCTTGCCTTATCCTATCATGGGCAGAGAAAACACAGAATGTTCACATCTAGCATGGAAATTTAAAATAGTTTTGACAAGCTGTAATATGACTTAGAATAAGCAGAATGAAAATTCAATATGGATGATCACAGCTCAGCAAATTGCAGAAATAAGCTCCAGAGAATGGTAGAATATTATGCACAGCAGGAAGATCTTTAGAAGCTAGTTGACCATGAACTGAACATGGATTAGTAATATAGGAACATGATACACTATTGATAGAATACCACAAAAGAAATATAATAAGAATTATCTATATAGGAATTTTTTTCTCCCCAATTAAAAAAAAACATTATCAGATAATTTTTTTCTATTATTTGGAATTTATGATTTGTGGATGTATCTAGAGAGTAATAACCATAAATGTATACATTCATTTACTGAGATATTTATTAAATATCTATTGTATACCAGGCATTGTGGCAAGGTTACAGAGTACAGTCTCCAGCATAAATTCAAGTAACGACAGCAGAGATGTCTAACCCTGACTAGGCTGTGGGATTTGGTCAGGGAAGACTTCCTGTCTGGACTAGGAGTTAAGCAGGAAGAGAAGGGGTGGGGTGGTCATTCCCATTAATAAAGTCACTTGAGCCAGGACAAGAATGTAAGAGAAAATGCGGCTGCTCCAGCTAGTGAGGAGGCAGGTATGCCCAGCATCATGTGTGTGAGCCCGGATGGTGATGGGAAATGGCAGGCGAGGAAGTAGACGGATTGAATTTTAACCTACAATTTATTATGTTGTCCCCAGGACAGGGTTTGACCCATAGCGAACACTGTGTGCTTGTTGTTTGGACAAATAAATGATCCTTTCACAGACCTAGATATTTGAACCTGAGAACAGTCAGCCTCTAGATATTATTTTATAAAGAATGTGTAGGTCATTGGAGAAAATTCTCTATTTTCCCCAATGACAGCACCAAAGAGAATAAGGGAAACTAACAGATAAAGACTTGAGCTTTATGCAAGAAAGAATCTACTGACTGTGAACAAGTTATTTGGCAAATAGCTTGACTATGCAAACAGCAAAGTCATTGATTCCTCCTTGGAGATCTCTCAAAATGTGGTCAAGACCCATTCTGGGGGTCGGTTCTGTGCAATCTTGCCAAACTGAACTGGTGAAAACCTTCACTCTGATCTGGGGGACAACCTCATTCTTTTAGCACCCCAGTAGCAACTTCACATGCAAGTTCTTTCAGCAACCCAGCAGCAACTTCGCATGCAGTTTCAGGGTTAACATAACTTATTTCTCCCCGCTGCATCCTGAGTGATGTGATTGCAGTTTTATTTTGACTGCTTTCAAGGTAACCTTCTCTGCCCTTTATGAGTATTCAGGAGAGTTGGCAAGTGGCGGTGCCCATATTGCTTTATAGTCATCTGTGGGGAGTGTAGTGGGGTGGGGGTGGAGGACATTTAAAGAAAGAGCAGTTTGCTGTGGTCCCTCTGGAGACCCTCCTGCTGACACCCCTCATTACCTTTATCAGCATTCTGCTTTTGCGCCACAGCTAACCTGCAGCATGGGAAATATACTGGTAGCTGCTCTCCCAGTCCATAACAGGAAGGCCCTCAGATAATCCAACAGTCCTTTCTGCTCACAAAACTTGAGCCCTGCTTGGGGAAATCTCCCTATTTGTAAAAGGCTTTGCACAGTTAAAGCCAGCACACAAGAACACACAATCTGATTTTAATGATAAAAGACCATTTTCTGCAGAGGAGAATCAAGCCTAAGCTCAGGTTGATAGGTCTCCAGGGCCATTTTTGCTGGCCTGGTGGCAACTTCCTCCAGCAGAGTGGTGGCAGAAGGAGTCGGGAGATGTCTACAGTTAGGGCAAGCACAGCCAGGATTTGCTAATAGAGACAATACCTTGCCCTGAAGGCAGTTTCTAGCTGCAGCCCTGAAGCACACACGTTGAGAATGTATCACACAGAACTGTCAGTCAGTACCAGAGCGAGAAAATTGTTGTTTCAAATGTTACAGTACAGGAAAATCGCCTCTCTGCACTTGCTGCCAAAAAAATGACAGCTTAATTTATGCCACACTGAAGCTACATTACAGAGCCATTCAGCTTGGCAGTTAAGTACGCTCCACGCTCACGTCTTCCCCCTGTGCAAGTGTGCTGGGGAGAAATACACAGGCGCTATAATAAGGACAATTGTCCGAGGGTTTGCCATGTCAGTGGGACTAAATACAGGTGAAACAGTATCAGCAATAAAATACATCACCCCTACCTCATTTGCAAAACCCACTCTGCCCTTGCAGTTGCAAAGATTCAGGTGGGTTCTGTGGCAACATTGTTATGCATGGGCTAGATTAGGGAGAGACGTGCTGGTGTCAGCCCCCTGGGTTTTATGTTGAGGGAGGTGCTGCAGTACTGCCATGACTTTGAAAATTATGTCAGTATCCTTGATGCAGACCTTCAAAACTTGGCAGTGGTTTACCCTTTCTGAAATTAAAAAATCCGACATACTATACTATAGTGGCCAAGAATCTGTACTTGTCGTTTAGAGTTACCTGAAGGTACTAAAGATAAACTTGATAGTCAGTTTTTTAAACCAACCCAAGTTATTATCACCAAGGTTGTGTTTCACATCCATTTCTGCAATTTTCACAAATAATGGACCATCTCATACTTGAATGGCAAGCAATATGTATTCTTCAGGCAGCAACAACAGAAAAGTTAGTGATTAACTAAAGGTGTTCTTTTCTTTGCATTCTCAGCCATGAAACTTCCCTAATGTCTATCAAATTCTAATAAATACATAGACTAATTCATACTGACATTTCAGATGAGAAATCAAAGTCTCCCTGACATAATTGTGTCAGAGTACACAGCTACTGTTTTATGTAAAGGAAGCCAGTTTTCAGAGTCCCTTTCATAGGGACGCCCTTTCTCAGAATGGCTCCATGAAATTGGAATATTAATTGGGCCTCAGGATATTTTGCCAAGAAAAGATTTATAAGTAATATACAAAGTATTTATAAGGCAATCCTTATTAAAAAAAAAAAATCATAGCCCTGAGAAAGCAGTCCTCTGCAATTGGCTTCTCTTTGCTCAGTAAGCCATTCATAATAAAATGAGCAGCCCTCAAAAGAGAGCAAATGCATTTGCAATAGCTGTTGATGTGCTATAAATCATTCTCAATAAAACGACTTGCAGAGATAAATGATACATATCTATTTAATAATCCATTATCCAAAATAAATATTCTACCTTAAAATAAAGCAAATGCACCTTCCCTGGTTGTTGATGTGTTAGAGCTCAGGCTAATGGAAAAATGATTTGTAAAGTGGGGCTCCAGCGCTGGCCATTGTCTTGTGGGCTCTGGAGAGATTAATACCTCTTCATTACTCATCAAGAGAAATGCCTTAAAGTAAAAATATCATCCAAAATGTTCCCACATACCTGTAACCATACACATTTTAACTTTCTCATCGGCTGCCTTTGTTGTCAGCAGCTGAGCATTTTTTAGCCTGACTTCGCATGGGTGTGATTCGACTGTGACCAAGAAGTCAAATAGACCCACCTCTTATCTCTAGGATCTATTGTGTAAAACAGGTCACTGTTAGGTACACCAGAATCAACACTCAAGAATAAGAAGAGCCCTCGTATTTTAAACAAGCAGGAAGAGAAGGGGTTTCTCTAAAAAGTTGAATTTTTCCAGATTTAAAATCCTGTTGACCTCAACTTGCTGTGTACATGGTGTATGTGGCTGTTTCCCACTCAGATACTGTACTCCAGGTCCTTCTTTCAGCACCTGCTAGTCTGTGAGCCTGTGGCTCAGCTCTCAGCTCTGCAGGTTACCAAGCAGGATGACCGAGGATAAGTCACCTCTCTGCTTGCCGTTCCCTCTGCAACAAAGGGACTCAACCTAAGGTGATCAGTAGAACTTCTACCAGCTTTAAACACCTGCAGTTCTTAACATCTTGCTTTCTAATGTTTGTCTTATTATTTTAATTCTTCTGCCTGTCTTTTTGGTTCCTCTGTCCTGAGTTTTTAATTTTAGAGAGTTAGTTCAGTTCAGTTGCTCAGTCATGTCCAACACTTTGCAACCCCATGGACTGCAGCACTCTAGGCTTCCCTGTCCATTACCAACTCCTAGAGCTTTCTCAAACTTGTGTCCATCGAGTTGGTGATGCCATCCAACCATCTCATTCTCTGTCATCACCTTCTCCTCTGGCCTTCAATCTTTCCCAGCATCAGGGTCTTTTCCAGTGAGTCAGTTCTTTGCATCAGGTGGCCACAGTATTGGAGCTTCAGCTTCAGCATCAGTACTTCCAATGAATATTCAGGACTGATTTCCTTTAGGATGGACTGGTTGGATCTCTTTGCAGTCCAAGGGACTCTCAAGAGTCTTCTCTAACACCACAGTTCAAAAGCATCAATTCTTCAGTGCTCAACTTTCTTTATAGTCCAATTCTCACATCCATACATGACTACTGGAAAAACCATAGCTTTGACTAGACGGACCTTTGTTGGACCCTTGTTAAATAGTAGGAGGCTCTTTCTAATTAAACTTAACACTGTTATCCCACAAAGAGTCTTAAAAGGATAACTGTGCATGATTATGGAATCCACTGAATTTACCATTCAGACATCCCCACTCTGTACAAAACATGGTTCCTGTCTACCCTCATCATCCAGAATCCAATACAGGGGAATATGCTCATTTGGTAGCTTCTAGCCAAGCAGTGTTCTCTGCCCTTTTTTTTATCTACCACTCACAGTCTTGTTCGTGACCATAGCCTACCTGTCACAGGACTCTTGCCTAAAGGTGACTGACAGGTGAACTCTGACTCTGATTAACTGACAGTTCCATAAACCTTTCACCTGCCCCCATGTCAGGCTAGATGTTACCAGTTGGTGTAGCCTGGGTTTTTAATACTCCTTAACTGGAGCATTTCGGTTACTGTTATATCTTAATGAGCCTGATGGAAGACATTCCAGGCAATCAATGTCTGATAGATACACCTCCACTGAGTCACAGGTAATTCTATTACAATAATTTTTCTCCATGAGAGTTTTATCAGTCCACTAAGAGGAGGCCTAGTTGCAAAAACAAACTGTATTATCAACAGTAATGCAGTACTATGGGCCATGTCTTAGGTTAGGCTTTAGAATAGGTCTTTTGTCTCAAGGATATGTAAGTTACTGGCTATACAGCTAACTTTATTTTTCATAAAAGTTTTTCATTATCCTTCACATTGATGCACTTATTTGAAAGCAGAAGTTAAGGCTTTTCCTTTTGAACAACAGAGTACTTGTGGTCTTCATGTCTGTGCCTTTAACACTCCTGTGACTCTCCAGGGAAAGAGTTCAGAAGGCAGAAAAGTGTGGTTATCACTTGGCCAAAGTTTCAACCCCAGGTTTCTCACTGGATTATCGTAATATGAATGCAGATCCCACATCTCTAAAGTCAACTGTTTCTGAAACTATGGAAACAACAGGTATAATTCCTATCAATTAGCAGGGCAAGTCACACTGATCACCTGCTGGCCAGGCCACCTGTGTGACTGTCTGATGCTCCCCACCCTGCTGTCCTCTGCATGGCTTCCCAATTTTACTCTGAAAAAGCACCTTCTGTTTTCCCTGCCTGAACCATTTTTCTTTTTAAATTTGGGAAGTTAACTTTTCTTTTTTTTTTTTAAATTTATTTATTTATTTATTTTTAATTTTTACTTTACAATTCTGTATTGGTTTTGGCATAGATTGACATGAATCCACCACAGGCGTACATGCGTTCCCAAACATGAACCCCCCTCCCACCCCCCTCCCCACAACATCTCTCTGGGTCATCCCCGCGCGTCAGCCCCAAGCGTGTCATATTCTGAAGAGGAAAATAACTCCAGGAGGTTTTGCCCTACCTAAGGCATATGGTGCCCCATGATGATTCAATGGAATTGACATAAAAATAGCTACGAATCCAAAGAAAAATGACTCTTGAAAAATCTAAATCAAGGATTTAACCAAACCAGCTGCCTTGTTAGATGTATATTCAGAGGTCAGTAGATGCCTTTGTCCCATAATCAGAGCTGGATTTATAATTTCGTCAGTAGACACTCAGAGGGTTCGCCATAGAGGGTTTAAGTCGTGTGAGCTGTATCATGGGGGCCACTGTCCAAACATAAGCCCTTTGAAAGAAAAAGTACTCGCAGCTAGAGCAATTTGCAAACATACTGCAACCTCTGTCTGTCCCGTTTGACACAGTCAAAACTTTCCTGATTAAATTTTCTATCTCCCGATGTTAATTGTGACTAATAGCCAGCAAGTCTAAAAACTAATTAAAAGTAAAGATAGAGTTACTTGTCTTCAAGGTACAGAGCACGTATGTAACTATTTTGTTCCAGCCTCCTTCAAACCCATGATCATAGAAGGTCACACCAACAGAGGTGTCAGTACCATGGTTCTGTCTGGTTTCTGACCCTCTAACCTAGACTATTTGGCTTCCCCGGTTGTTCATTGGTGAAGAATCTGCCTGCCAATGCAGGAGACGTGGGTTTGACTCCCAGTCGGGAAGATCCCCTGGAGAAGGGAATGGCTACCCACTCCAGTATTCTTGCCTGGAGAATCCCATGGACAGAGGAGTCTGGTGGAGCTTGCAAAGACTAGGACACAACTGAGCAACTAAAACAACAGCCTAGAACATTACTCCAACACAAGGAGAGCACACCCAGGCCTGATTTGTTTTAATCAAGCAAAGTTAAAGGAGGGATATTTACAGGATTTTAAGGTCTGGGCTGAGTGATTTCCATGTGGAACTTGCAAAGTGCAGCCTGACTGGCACTGGGAATAGATTATAACACAATCACTTTGGACTGATGGCTATAGCTAAGAGAGGGTCTTGAAGCAAGTTGCTTTGGTTAGATCATCAGCTTATCTTCTGAGAGTAAGCATTTCCTGGAGTAAACAGCTATATATATTTTATGCCTTTGTGTTGCTTAATTCAGGGAAAGGGAATTATGTTGGTCTCAATTCTCAGGATCTACATTTCCTTAAATAATATCAGAGAGAGAAGCACCCCAGAAGCTGTCAAATATACATTCTTAGATTAACATTTACACAACTGCTCCTACTACCTCCACCAACCAATGACCCAAACAAATGAACTACTCTCCTTCCTTCCTTCCTAAGCTCTCTTGACTCTGCCTTAGATTCAGGACCAGTTCTTCTTCAGGACATCTCTACAATGGCAGCCACATGAAACCATGAAAGTGAAAGGACCAGTTCTTCTTCAGGACATCTCTACAATGGCAGCCACATGAAACCATGAAAGTGAAAGGACCAGTTCTTCTTCAGGACATCTCTACAATGGCAGCCACATGAAACCATAGGCACCCATGAATCCTGACCACTCCCACTGTTGGTCACTGTAATATTCAGGGAGCTTGTTTCCATGGGTTAATCTTTGTTTTCTGGGTAGCCTTTCTTTAGGACCAGAGCTAATGCCGACTGGCTTTGAGTACTGCAATCATATGATACTTCTTAGATCAAAACTCCATAAGAGATTGTTTTTCTCCTCCTGCCCTATCTTTCTGACCATGGTTCAATTCTGACCTTTGAGAGTACACATTCAGTAGGTCCTTTCTTTGTTTTCACCTTGTTTCATGCCTTCTGGGCAGTTTCTTCATTTACTAAACTCCTTATCTCTGACTTACTTTTGTCTGGTACTCAAAACTGGCAATACACTGGTGTTGAACTCCATTGCTCTACATTGGTCATGGTTTTTCATTCATATTCTAGCTGTAAGCTCTCCCCGTGGCTTCAAGCTATCATTCCTTGACCCTTTGGTACCCACATGAGGTCGTAAGCCCCTCTCCCCTATTCTGGCCTGCCTCTCACTCCACTGTGAGTGAAAATAGATCAACTATCTACCTGAACTGCTATTAATACCTTGAAAAGTATGCTCCGTTCTCTCAGGAGTTGTCTCTAATATTTAAAATATATAAATATATACAAATATAGTGACAAGTACACTTTCTTTGTGTTATCATAACCCAACACCCTGTTTTAAAATGTGAACCCTCCAGGACAGGATACAGTTAGCAAAATTGTTAGAAAGGTTGACTGGTCCTTCAAAATAAATTCAGGGTGTCCAATAAAAACCAAAGACAGCTGTGGAAATTATCTCTAGGTACTGAGCATAGAGGGCTTCCCAGGCGGCTCAGTGGTAAAGGATCTGCCAGGCAGGTTTGATCCCTGCATCAGGAAGATCCCTGGAAAAGGAAATGGCAACCCATTCCAATATGCTTGCTTGGAAAACCCCATGGACAGAGGAGCCTGGCCAGTTACAGTTCACGGGGTTGCAAAGAACGGGACATGACTTAGGGACTGAGCAACAGTCGCTGAGCAAACAGCAATAACTGAGCATAGAATGATTAATAAGTGAATAGACGTAGCAACTGTTGCCTTGCTCTGGCTCCAGTTCCTATTTCACTTTTGGTTTGCAGTGACCACCGGTAAGGCAAATTGTTGTTCACACTGGATTAGACTTGCAGAAAGTGAAGGGGTGTCTTTTTTCCCCCAGGAGAAATCCTCTCCTCTGGTCTATAGTTTGGCCTGGGTGGCTTCTTAAGTTTGTCCCAATATTTTCAACATCTGTCAGTGAGGAGGATGTCATTTTCTACTTGTAAAAATGAGTTTAGATATGTAACTGATCAAGTCACTTAGGTTAATTTGATCATATAACTGCTAAAAATGATGGATTATCATTATTCCAAGGAATAAAAACACGTGTTGTCTGAAGTACTTCTTGGTGCTGCTACAATAAAATGAGGACAAGGTCTGAAAATGCTGAACATCTGCAGTGGATTGGTAGATAACCAAGACTCTGAGATATATATTCTTTCTGCTAGACTTTAATAAAAGCATTTGTCTTAGGCAAATCTAAGTTATCAGGTTTATCAGATAATATAAGTATCTATGAAAGTGAAAGTGTTAGTCGCTCAGTTGTGTATGACTCTCTGAAACCCCACAGGCTGTAGCCCACCAGGTTCCTTTGTCCATGGAATTTTCTAGGCAAGAATACTGGAATGGGTAACCATTTCCTTCTACAGGGATCTTCCCAACCAGTGATTGGGTACAAGTCTCCTGCATTGGCAGGCAGATTCTTTGCCGCTGCACTACCTGGGGAGCCCTATAACTATCTATAGCTATATATTAAATAGACAGATAGATAAAACAGAATTAATCCATCTGTGTAAAGCCCTACAGGATAAGGAGTAGTATGCTGCTGCTGCTAAGTCGCTTCAGTTATGGCCGACTCTGTGTGACTCCATAGATGGCAGCCGACCAGGCTCCCCCGTCCCTGGGATTCTCCAGGCAAGAACACTGGAGTGGGTTGCCATTTCTTTCTCCAATGCATGAAAGTGAAGTCACTCAGCTGTGTCTGACTCTTAGTGACCCCATGGACTGCAGCCTACCAGACTCCTCCATCCATGGGATTCTCCAGGCAAGAGTACTCGAGTGGGGTGCCATTGCCTTCTCCGAGGGAGTAGTATGGTCCCTGGTAAACACAAAAAGAGATGGAGGCAGTAGGCAGTTAAGTCCATTGCTCACAGTCATATAACTAGTCAGTGAAAGTGAAAGTATTAGTCACTCAGACATGTCTGACTCTTTGTGTCCCCATGGACTGTAGTCTGCCAGGCTCCTATGTCCATGGGATTTCCCAGGCAAGAATATGGGAGTGGGCTGCTATTGCCTACTCCAGGGCATCTTCCTGACCCAGGGATCAAACTCTGGTCTCTTGCACTGCAGGCAGATTATTACCATCTGAGCCATCAGGGAAGCCTCAATAATGAGCTAGAATTTGAAGCCAAGCAATCTGGCTCCAGATATAAGGATGTTTCAATAAGGGAAAAATATTCCATTTTATGGATACATGCATATGTATGGCTGAGTCCCTTTGCTGTTCACCTGAAACTATTACAATGTTGTTTGTTAATCAACTCTACCCCAATACAAAATAAAAAGTTTTTTTAAAAAAGCCACTTTAATAGTTTATAATACATTTCAACATGACCCAAAATTCAGGACAAGGTGAGACTTAGCTAAACGCCAAGCAATCTGCAAACTCCAAATATCATGGAGTTAGGAGTTTCCATAGGGCCTTACTGTAGGAGAAGGCAATGGCAACCCACTCCAGTACTCTTGCCTGGAAAATCCCACAGACTTAGGAGCCTGGTAGGCTGCAGTCCATGGGGTCGCTAGGAGTCGGACAGGACTGTGAGGCTTCACTTTCACTTTTCACTTTCATGCATTGGAGAAGGAAATGGCAACCCACTCCAGTATTCTTGCCTGGAGAATCCCAGGGAAGGGGAAGCCTGGTAGGCTGCCGTCTATGGGGTCGCACAGAGTCGGACACGACTGAAGCGACTTAGCAGTAGCAGTAGCAGCAGCATAGGGCCTTACTGTAGGTCTGTCTCATAGATCAGTTTCTCCATTTCTGTGTCCCTAGCCCAGCACAGAGGCTCTTCGGGTGTCTGGAACAGTAGGGGGGATTAACATCCTAGGGCATGGAGTTGAGGCTGTGAAAAGAGGGACGGGAGCAGTGAGTGATCTCTGATGGGCCATGACTCTCAGCACAGCTCAGTGGTTAAAGGCAGGGGTTCTAGAATCAGATTCAATTGGACTTAAATTCTGACCATGGATCATGATGGGTCCAATGGATGCCTAGATCAGGAGTGTTGGCTCTAGCCCTAGAAACTCCATCAGCTGCTGCCACAGTAAACAAGCCTCTTCTCTTCTCCTGAAACAGAATGCTTCCCTGCAAATGTCACCATAAAGCTCTGGCTCCCTCAAATCCCCTCCAAACAAAACTGCCTTGCCATGCCTTTCCTCATCAGTACTCTGCAATCTCAGTCACCATCGATGGTGAGTACACTGTCTGGACTATTACACCCTTAGTTTCAACATCTGAAAAGTGGGAATTCTGGCAAGGCTGAAATAAAATCATTAAGTCACTTAGTACAATAGTTAACTCAGAGTAAGCACTCTTTTAAGATGATTGAGCACTCTGGTTTCCTCTGCCAGTGAATAATTAGAATTCACAAACTCATCAGTATTTCAACAAGTTACTGGAAATTACATGTTTATTCTTAGGAATGTTGTATAAACTGAAACATTAAGTTTCTTTGCTTCTGGTGGTATTATAATTTAGTGACATTTGTTACATGGCCCTCATTAAAGAGTGGAAAAAGAATTACTTTAAAATGCAGATTGATATATAAAAATTATCTAAGCATTCTAATTTATACAGGCTAAAATGCTATATATTATTAACAATCAGTTCAGTTCAGTTCAGTTCAGTCACTCAGTCATGTCCGACTCCTTGCGACATCATGAATGGCAGCACGCCAGGCCTCCCTGTCCATCACCAACTCCCGGAGTCCACCCAAACCCATGTCCATCGAGTCAGTGATGCCATCCAACCACCTCATCGTCTGTCGTCCCCTTCTCCCCCTGCTCTCAATCTTTCCCAGCATCAGGGTCTTTTCCAATGAGCCAGCTCTTCCCATCAGGTGGCCAAATTATTGGAGTTTCAGCTTCAACACCAGTTCTTCCAATGAACACCCAGGACTGATCTCCTTTAGGATGGACTGGTTGGATCTCCTTACAGTCCAAGGGACCCTCAAGAGTCTTCTCCAACACCACAGTTCAAAAGCATCAATTCTTTGGTGCTCAGCTTTCCTTATAATCCAACTCTTACATCCATACATGACTACTGGAAAAACCATAGCCTTGACTAGATGGACCTTTGTTGGCAAAGTAATGTCTCTGCTTTTTAACATGCTGTCTAGGTTGGTCATAACCTTCCTTCCAAGGAGTAAGCGTCTTTTAGTTTCATGGCTACAGTCACCCTCTACAGTGATTTTGGAGCCCAGAAAAATAAAGTCAGCTACTGTTTCCACTGTTTCCCCATCTATTTCCCATAAAGTGATGGGACCGGATGCCATGATCTTCGTTTTCTGAATGTTGAGCTTTAAGCCAACTTTTTCGTTCTCCTTTTTCACTTTCATCAAGAGGCTCTAGTTCCTCTTCACTTTCTGCCATAAGGGTGGTATCATCTGCATATCTGAGGTTATTGATATTTCTCCCAGCTATCTTGATTCCAGCTTGTGCTTCTTCCAGTCCAGCATTTCTCATGATGTACTCTGCATATAAGTTAAATAAGCAGGGTGACAATATACAGCCTTGACATACTCCTTTTCCTATTTGGAACCAGTCTGTTGTTCCGTGTCCAGTTCTAACTGTTGCTTCCTGACCTGTATACAGGTTTCTCAAGAGGCAGGTCAGGTGGTCTGGTATTCCCATATCTTTCAAAATTTTCCACAGTTTATTGTTATCCACACAGTCAAAGGCTTTGGCATAGTCAATAAAGCAGAAATAGATGTTTTTCTGGAACTCCCTTGTTTTCTTTTATGATTCAGAGGATATTGGCAATTTGATATCTGATTCCTCTGCCTTTTCTAAAACCAACTTGAACATCTGGAAGTTCTGGCTTGGAGAATTTTGAGCATTACTTTATTAGCGTGTGAGATGAGTGCAATTGTGTGGTAGTTTGAGCATTCTTTGGCATTGCCTATCTTTGGGATTGAATGAAAACTGACCTTTTCCAGTCCTATGGCCACTATTTAATTACTATTATTAACAATAGTAATAAAATTATAGTTCTATAGACTTTAATTTATTAGCTTTTCTTTATTAGCCTCAAGGAACATTTATTAGCTTCCTATTAATTTAATTGAGAATTTAATAAGCACCAGACATCATACAGAAAGAAATATATTAATGCAGCCTATTGGGATATACAGTTTTATTTTGCTTATGTTTCTTTCTCATTCTTACCAGACTTCAGAATGTCTAGATATAAAAGCCTAGTTCACCAGCTCCTTATGGCTCAAAGTCACTCTTCTAATAATTCACAGATCAATTTATTGAGATACTGATTTGTATTTGTTCTGGCTCTATTTTTTGCCTCCCCACCCCCAAGCAGGATTTGCATTCCTTTTTTCTGGAGCATGGGAAAGAGACCTACTCTGGGAATAGGTTGTCATGAGGGGAGAACACTGAAGCTACTTGGAGTTGGCAGTACCTTTGTTCTTCTGAACGAGCCCAAACTCATCAGTGACAATACTATACATCTTAGCAGGCAGGAAGAAAGAGGAAGGTTGCAAAAGGAGAGAAGTAGAGGATAGGCTTTCATAACCTATTGGTGTCAGAACCTTGAGGAAGTGGCAAGTTCTTGAGGAAATGGCTATGTGTGGACTTTAGAAATCCAGACCCAGATATCAAATGAAGCCTCCCATCCTCTGAAAAGTTTCCCATGTCCCACACAATACACGGCGACTGAGAGCTGTCAGAACTCAAGGACTGTATTGGAATAATACCAGTAGTAGCTACATAGCCACCTGATGTTTTGGGCACCATGTAAATCTAGATTTTCATATTACCTAAAGAGAGATGGAGATGGAGATGGAGATGGAGTTCTAACGGTGCTACGGAATTCAGAGTCAGTTTTATTTAGATAATACAAAGAAAGATGCTTGTCTTGTAGATTGTACAGTCTGTAGACAAATACTCTTACAGCTACACGTGCTTTAGCAAAGCCCTTTGCACATGTTAGGTGCTCAGTGATTTTTTTCTGAAAAGGTTTGACGCTGCAGGTGGAAATGCTAATTGAGGTTTACATAATAAGGTAGACACTTGCCCGTTCAGATATTAAAAACTATCTAGAACCAGTGTTCTTGCCTGGCGAATCCCAGGGACGGGGGAGCCTGGTGGGCTGCCATCTATGGGGTCACACAGAGTCGGACACGACTGAAGCGACTTAGCAGCAGCAGCAGCAGCAGAAAGCCATTACTTCAGTGATTAACCGTGATGTTGCCACAAGGCAAGTGTGTGTTACAGAATATGTAGAAAAGAGTAAACAAAATAACGCCAGTTCAATGTGGCAATCTTTGTGTCACTTGCTAGCTGAAAAAATGAGTTATGCCCTTGTTTAATTTGTCAGCATTTCAATTAGAACATCATTGGTGACCCTTCCTCCTGACACAGGCTATTTTATTCTTGCAACAAACTTGGCCATTGGCCATATTTCCTGTTATTGATGATGTGAATTTATGTATTGCAGATATAAATGATTTAATTGCAGATATAAATGATTTAATTGCAGATTAGATAAATATGATGCAGACATTCCCAATCACATCATTATTCAAAAGATGATAATAATTTTGTCCCATTTGTCAAACAGTGTTATTGCATTTTAATTTACATTTTCAGAAGATTTAATTAACCAGGTTTTGGGAATTTAGACAGGAACAAGCCATCTTAAATCCTTCCTAGAACAAGGGATATAAACAAATAAATAAACAAACAACAAGAGCAGATTGTTCCTTTTACTGATATGATTTCTTTCCTCTAAAGATTCCCTTTTTTCCTTCTGGACAAGAAGAGGCAACATTTAAAGTGATGTATCAAAACTCTAATTAATAATTAGAACAAATATATAGAAAGTGTAGTCAGATTTAGGACTAATATTTTAAGATCCACTTTGTTTGAAGTTGTTCTTTGGCATTAACTTAGATCAGGGATACATAACTAAAGCTGGGCTCCTTAAACATGGGTGGGAAGAGAAGTACATCTTTACTTTCCCTGTAATGAAATTTAGCTTTTTCTTCCATTATAGTGTTGTCAATTCCTGTGATGTCACGGTCAAAATCTTCTTAGATCTTGTTGTAAAATATGTTAGTAAAGAGGCATGCATCTTCTGTATTGTTATTATGTACTTTTAATATTCATTTCCTTTGTAGTCTTACATATTTGACTTAAAAACATCCTGAGAATGGGCAGCACCATGCTGTCAAAAGAGACCATGGCAGAGAAAACAATTTAAGAACGTTGGCTGTATACAAGCTTTCAAGAAGGAATTCTGCTTCACAGCCTCATCAGTGAGTGGGAGGGATCATCATGTATACCTTTGTATTCCTTTGTTTGTTCTTCAGTCACTCAGTTCAGTTGAGTTCAGTTCAGTCACTCAGTCGTGTCCGACTCTTTGCGACCCCATGAATCGCAGCACGCCAGGCCTCCCTGTCCATCACCAACTCCCGGAGTTCACTCAGACTCATGTCCATCGAGTCAGTGATGCCATCCAGCCATCTCATCCTCGGTCGTCCCCTTCTCCTCCTGCCCCCAATCCCTCCCAGGATCAAAGTCTTTTCCAATGAGTCAACTCTTCGCATGAGGTGGCCAAAGTACTGGACTTTCAGCTTTAGCATCATTCCTTCCAAAGAAATCCCAGGGCTGATCGCCTTCAGAATTGACTGGTTGGATCTCCTTGCAGTCCAAGGGACTCTCAAGAGTCTTCTCCAACACCACAGTTCAAAAGCATCAATTCTTCAGGGCTCAGCCTTCTTCACAGTCCAACCCTCACATCCATACATGACCACAGGAAAAACCATAGCCTTGACTAGACGGACCTTAGTCGGCAAAGTACTGTCTCTGCTTTTGAATATGCTATCTAGGTTGGTCATAACTTTTCTTCCAAGGAGTAAGCGTCTTTTAATTTCATGGCTTCAGTCACCACCTGCAGTGATTTGGGAGCCCCCCAAAATAAAGTCTGACACTGTTTCCACTGTTTCCCCATCTATTTCCCATGAAGTGATGGGACTGGATGCCATGATCTTCGTTTTCTGAATGTTGAGCTTTAAGCCAACTTTTTCACTCTCCTCTTTTACTTTCATCAAGAGGCTCTTTAGTTCCTCTTCACTTTCTGCCATAAGAGTGGTGTCATCTGCATATCTGAGGTTATTGATATTTCTCCCGGCAATCTTGATTCCAGCTTGTGTTTCTTCCAGTCCAGCGGTTCTCATGATGTACTCTGCATAGAAGTTAAATAAGCAGGGTGACAATATACAGCCTTGACGCATTCCTTTTCCTATACTCAGTCGTGTCCAATTCTTTGCGACCCCATGGACTGCTACATGCCAGGCTTCCCTGTCTTTGATCATATCCCAGAGTTTGCTCAAGCTTATGGCCATTGAGTCGTTGATGCAAACCAACCATCTCATCCTCTGTCATCCCCTTCTCCTCCTTCAATTTTTCCTGGCATCAGGGTCTTTTCCAATGAGTCAGCCTTTTGCATCAGGTGGCCAAAGTATTGGAGCTTCAGCTTCAGCATCAGCCCTTACAATGAATATTCAGGGTTGATTTCCTTTAGGACTGACTGGTTTGATCTCCTTGCTATGCAAGGGACTCTCAAGAGTCTTCTGCACCACAGTTTGAATGCATTAATTTTTTGGCACTCAGCCTTTTTTATTGTCCAGTGCTCACATTTACACAACTACTGGAAAAAACATAGTTTGATTATACAGACTTTTGTAGGCAAAGTGATGTCTCTACTTTTTAATACGCTGTCTAGGTTTGTCATAGCTTTCCTTCCAAGGAGCAAGTGTCTTTTAATTTCATGGCTGTAGTCACCGTCCACAGTGATTTTGGAGCCCAAGAAAATAAAATCTGCCACTGTTTCCATTGTTTCCCTTTTATTTGCCTTGAAGTGATGGGATTGGATGCTATGATCTTAGTTTTTTGAATGTTGAGTTTTAAGCCAGCTTTTTCACTCTCCTGTTTCACAATCATTAAGATGCTCTTTAGCTTCTGCCATCAGAGTGGTAACCTCAGCTATGTTGATATTTCTCCTGACAATCTTGATTCCAGCTTGTGCTTCATCCAGCCTAGGATTTTGCATGATGTTACTCTGCATATAAGTTAAATAAGCAGGATGACAATACAATATATGGCCTTGTCATACTTCTTTCCCACTTCTGGACTGGTCAGTTGTTCTATGTAAGGTTCCAACTGGTGCTTCTTAACTTGAATACTAGTTCCTCAGGAGACAGGTAAGGTGGTAGACAGGTATTCCCATGTCTTTAAGAATTTTTCAGTTTGTTGTGTTCCACACAATCAAAGGCTCTAGTATAGTCAAGGAAGAGCAGATGTTTTTCCAGAACCCCCTTGCTTCCTCCATGATCCAACAAATGTTGGCAGTTTGATCTCTGGTTTCTCTGCCTTTTCTAAATCCAGCTTGAACTTCTGGAAGTTCTCAATTCATGTACTGCTGAAGCCTAGCTTGAAGGATTTTGAGCAAGACCTTGCTAGTATGTGAAATAAGCACAATGGCACAGTAGTTGGAACATTTTTTGGCATTGTCCTTCTTTGGGATTGGAATGAAAATTGACCTTTTCCAGACTTGTGGCCACTGCTGAGTTTTCCAAATTTGCTGGCATACTGAGTGTGGCACTTTCACAGCATCATCTTTTAGGGTTTGAAATAGCTCAGCTGGAATTCCATCACCTCCACTAGCTTTGTTCATAGCTTTCCAAGGTCCACTTGACATCACACTCCAGGATGTCTGTCTCTAGGTGAGTGACCACACCATTGTGGTTATCTGGGTCATTAAGACCTTTTTTGTACAGTTCTGTGTATTTTGGCCACCTCTTCTTAATCTCTTCTGTTTCTGTAAGGTTCTTACAGTTTCTTCCTTTATCATGCCTATCCTTACATGAAATGTTCCCTTGATGTTCTCTTGCCTAGAAAGTCACAGACATCAGCAAAGCCAGAATCATAATGAGAAGAGTGAGCTCCTAACATCCTGCTGCTTCTTGGCATGGAGAGCCCAGAGGACTTGTATTAATGTTCTATCACTGCCACAGCATGTTACCTCAGACTCACCATGCTACCATCTTACATTTCTGTCTGTTGGGAGTCTGGCACTAGTCTCACCAGGCTAAAATTACACATCAACAGGACTGTTCCTTCCAGGAACTCTGGGAAGGATCAATGGAGGGGATCATTATGCTGCCTACCACAGTGCTCACATTGGCATGGCCTAATCCGGTTGAGTCAGAGGGCTCTAGAGAAAAGTGGTGACCTCAAGAAACAAATTCAGATTTTAGGCAATGAATAAGGAGCTCAACTCACCATAGCCCAGTAGTTAGATAGCAATGGGTTCAAGAGATGAGTACATGGGAAGGGGAAACGTGGTTTTTTAAAAAAGGCGAAGAGCAGTGGTGGCCTTTCTGTGTGTAGTTTTTGTTCAGTTGCTCAGTCATATCCAACTCTTTGCGACCACATAGACTGTGTGGGATCAAGACATTAAAGCAAGCAAAGACACACAGGGAAAGAGCAGTACAAGCAGACAGATGACAGTGGCAGAAGAGCCACAACCACAGGCTCAATGACAAATAACAGAGAAGACATCTTTTGCAACAGAATTTGGAACTTAAATAAGAAGTCTGAGAACCCAGCACAGCTCTCATACTTCAAGAGGTCTAATGATCATGTGTGTGTTGGTCACTAAGTCATGTCTGACTCTTTGCAACTCCATGGACTGTATCCTACCAGGCTCCTCTCTCCATGGAATTCTTCAGGCAAGAATACTGGAGTGGGTAGCCATATCTTCTCCAGGGGATCTTTCCAACCCAGGGATCAAACATGGGTCTCCTGCATTGCAGGCAGATTCTTACCATCTGAGCCATCAATAGAAGGAGCCACTTATCACTATGACACATAGAATCCAAAGAACTTTGTAAAAGACACTAGAAATTTTGTGTGCAGTCCATTTGGGTTTCTGGGGAGAAGAGCCACTGAAGAAAGTACCAAAACATACCAGGTAGACATTGTTACATATATGTGAACTTAATCAACTGCTCTGTTGATATGCATTTACTTAACTAATCTATTCCTGAGTTGAAGATTTCTTTATCTGTGAATTTCTGAGTGAATTCAGCAGAAAACCTGGTCACAATTTGTGGAGCTCGCTTAAACAAGTTAGCTTCCTTGGCTTAGATATTTCCAGGTAACTCATTCTTAAGCTTTCACTTCGTAAAAGAAATAGCTTTGGACAAAGATAATATTTCTACATAGACTCATTTGGTATAACATCAGTTTGAAGGGAAATTTTTAATAGACTGTCACATGACTGCTAAAGATTTTGTTTATTTTCAGTGAATTCTCCATCTTTAGAATCCTACTTTCATTTGTACCTGAAAAATGTTTCCTTGAAATACTTGAAAAAGTATTTCAAAAATCTAACAAGCTACTGGATAATCAGTCACCTATACCTGGGCCTCTTGAATCCAGTGATGTTCAATTTTGCCTACAAGAACTTGACAGAACACCTTTGATTCTTTGAAAAGGAGATCCAATGTTGATCATTACATTAAAATAATATCATAAGCAACTCCATTTGGTTTGTATATTTATTGTTGGTGAAGGACCTGTGTTGTTGACAGTAGAGGGATGATGAGACAGTTTTTGTTGGGATCTTGAATCCTCTGTTTTGAAAATAACACAGGGGCAGATGCTTTGGCAGGACTTGATATACATCAAGAACAGGCAACAGCCACAAAAATGCTACTTAGGACAAATTCAATTTGCAGGAGTAATTGATCCTTTTGAAGTGGTAAATTTATTTCTGGTCATAACAGACTGACTTTGAATAACAACTAAATGTATTTTAGTAGAGTAGACCTTTAAAAACAATGATCATTGTGATTGTTTTAAACTATACAGTAGCAGCACCTTAAAAGACAACTTAACAATTTTCTCCCAAACATCAGAGTTTTGCAGTAAACAGAGAGACATATTTAGTTGCTAACAGACCTGTCTTTAACATGGCCACCTTAGATAAACACTTCATGAATTATGGCTTCTATTTTTTGGATATAATTATGACAAGAGTTTCACTTCTATTTTAACAATATGTCTTACTATATATACTACTAATGATTTTGTTGTTTAAGTAAGTAAGCAAAGAAATTTGAGTCAGGACAGTCCTCTCTGAGTTTTAAGAGAGAAAACATAGATAAATTAAAATGCACATAATTACTGTACAGTAGAATTGTGTAACTGTCTCCAATACACTGTCTGTCCTTTAAAAACTAAAAAGGAAGTTCCAAGCAGTATGTTTAAATAGAACATACTTTGTATTGACTGACTTCTATTGTCTGTGCCTTTGATCACCATTTAAGAGAACATGGCTTCAGGCCAGCTATAGAACACCTAAAAACAAATCTTAAAAGACTCCAGTGATGTTTTGTCCAGGAAATCAAACACCTAGCCAAAGGGCATCATAAATAAATTTGATCTCTCTTCAGGGGGTGCCCCTGAACAGGCCATTAGAAAGCCTCTATTTATTTCAACCCATTCTGAGAGGAAACTAATTAAACCCACTCTCAGATAAAGTTGATTAGGCCAGGAGAAGAGCTGGGAGCTCAGAGATGACTGACCCAACCCTCCAGTTGGGGAGAAGCACGTGGGAAAGCTCTTAGCTTGGGCACAAGATGATTCAACAGTGAGACTGAGCCAAGCCATTGAGAAGTGGTATCCTTCTTAGATCAGAAGATAAAGTGGGGGCCATCAGAAGGGCCACTCCTCTCCTGTCCTGCATTCATTTTACTTGGAGAACTAAAACTAAGGGAAAATTTGGTGCAGTGTGATGGTCTTTAAATGATCTGTTGAACAGATTAGGGTTTTTTCTTGGCTTTTGTTTTCCAATCTGTCACAGACAGATACTGTTCACAAAACACAATATGAGCACATTACAAAAATACAAAACAACCAAAACAATTTATAAAGCTCCATTTTTTTTTACTACTATGTTCAATGCATATAAAATTACCCTATCTAGTTACTATGAAAATATCCAAACTCGGACTTAACTCCTGGGTTCATCTCTTTGCAGACGGGCAAGGGGCTGCAGACCATGCTTGATGTGTAGCTAGTGTGCTGAACAGACTTCTGCTTCAGACAGACTTGTGTTTAGATCCCACGTGTCACCTATTATCTGTGTAACCTGAGAAATTGGTTTAACAATGTACGAGAGATCATGGGCTCAGCACACATTTCCTAACTTCTTAATATCAGGGACAAGATCCATGTTCCACTCTATAAATGTTAAAATACTGAGATATCCCCAAATTCCTGTCTATGTTGCTGCCACCTGAAATTGCTATGAGAAGACAAACCATCTCTACGCATGTACATGCTTAGTCGCTTCAGTTGTGTCTGACTCTTTGTGACCCCATGGACTGTAACCCACCAGGCTCCTCTGTGTGTGGAATTTTCCAGGCCAAAATACTAGAGTGGGTTGCCATTTCCTCCTTCAGGGTATCTTCTCCACCCAGGGATCCAACCAGCGTCTCCAGCGTATCCTGGATTGGCAGGTGGATTCTTTACCACTGAGCCACTAGGGAAGCCCAAACCCTCTCTAGTTTTCCCCATTTTGGGTACAATATACTTTTAGTTCATCACAGATGCAAATGATGTCAAGACTTGCTAACAATGCATCCCAGGAAGGGTTAAAAGCTAGAAATAATGGTTTCTGATTAGGAGATCAGAAAAACAGCCTTAACTGCAACCACTGCAGTAGCTAAAACAGGCAATTCAAGTTTCCATACGATGTGGTAGGTGACCTCAGGCTGAGAGGAGAGTAATGGGTAGTGGAGAACTCAATAAATATTTATAGAATGAAGATTAGGAAGAGTATCTCTCTTACTAACAGATTAGTTAGCAACAGATTTGTCCATTGGGTAAAGACATTGTTGATATGTTACCTCTTAGGCAATGCCATTATTATTTTACTATCATGCATACTATCTTCAAGTATCCACTGGCCTACTTACTGGACCAGGAGTCTTCCAAATGATTTTAACCATGAAATCTATCTTCAAACGCAACCTTGAAGGGAAGTCTACTGTACAAAACAGATGAAATCTCTATTGTGCTAGTTGAAGCAGGAGGAAGTGGAAGAATTAATTTGTTTATCTTGCCTTCCCTACTGAAAACACCTAGGACACCACACACAGCAGGATTTGAAAATCTCTGCAATCAAATTCTGATGAATTTCATGCAAAGTCCAAATGATGAGTCAAGTGAATGGTTTAATTGCTGAGAATAGCCAAGTGTTGTTCTCATCTATAACTGGCACGTTTTCCCTTAGCTTTCAGCTCTCCATTGAGACATCTGCAAGATTTTGCCATTGACTGCCCTGCGTCGTGGCAGTCCACCACCATTTTCCCCTGCATAAGACAATTTTCTCTCAGTCTTTCCATATCTCTTTCCTCATATGTTGAGTAGGTAAATTCTACCCATTGTCTACTCTGCCACAAACTAGTACACAGGGCTATGCTGTATTACTGGAGCATGAAAGGAAGAGTGGACAAAGAAAGAAAAGACAGGCTCTCTATCCTCTATCTCTTTCCTGTCTTAGTCTTAAATCCTGTTTGGTTAGAGTATCTAGTGAGTCATCCCTCTTGCCAGTGACTCCACCTGTGACTGTCAAAGAACAAACAACAACATAATTGGCCTTGTATCTATTTCTTTGGGGGAATAAATTCTTTATAAAAGTCTATGTCTATTGGTTCTCTGAGTATATACTACGACTTCAGATTCAGTTATGTGTAAAGGCAAAGTTTAGAAAGCACATATTTAGAGATTTGAACGGATTTTTCTTTCTGAACTTGTGACTTTTGGTATATAACTATAATAGCTCCTGTAACACAGTTACCTCACTAATTCAATGTTAGTGAAATCAAAACACAATAGTTACATGAATAGTTCAGAAATATACAGATGACAGCTTCACTGTAGAGTTTAGGACAGATTACAACTTCAAATAAATAACATCGATATAGTCTCTCTGTAACTCCTGCGAGCCACATTCTACAACTTTACAAGACAACAGGATTTGAGCCAATCTTATATTCATGATTTTAATCCAAAATTTTTAACCAGCCCATTTACAATGGCATGCTTCAGAAGCACATAGCAAGTAAGACTCATTTCCTTTCTTAGATATTATCTTTAATTTCTGAACTTGCTGATACATAAACAGCATTTCTGTCAGTCTTATAAACAATTCTCTTAAATGGAATTTATTTGCATTAGGCTGGATCTATAGAAATCATATAACAAAATATTAGGCAACTAAAACAAATTGATGCCTTAAAAATATATTTCCTTCCCATCTATTCAGAACTTGGGAAGACAATGAAAGACAAATTCTACCTAACTTCTGAAGGGTTTTTTTTTTTTTTTTAAACCATCACTACATATATCAAAACTGTTAATGACTTCTAGGGACTATTGATATGTTACATCAATTCTACAAATCCTTTCTTAATAATTATTTCAAAAGCATGTTTGGTTCAGTTCACTTCAGTTCAGTCACTCAGTCATGTCCGACTCTTCGCAAGCCCATGGACTGCAGCACGGCAGGCTTCCCTGTCCATCACCAACTCCTGGAGCTTACTCAAACTCATGTTCAAGTTGGTGGTGCCATCCAACCATCTCATCCTCTGTTGGCCCCTTCTCCTCCTGCCTTCAATCTTTCCCAGCATCAGGGTCTTTTCCAATGAGTCAGTTCTTCACATCAGGTGGCCAAAGTATTGGAGTTTCTGCTTCAACATCAGTCCTTCCAATGAATATTCAGGACTGATTTCCTTTAGGATGGACTGGTTGGATCTCCTTGCAGTCCAAGAGACTCTCAAGAGTCTTCTCCAACACCACAGTTCAAAAGCATCAATTCTTCAGTGCTCAGCTTTCTTTATAGTCCAACTCTCACATCCTTACATGACCAGTGGAAAAACCATAGCTTTGACTAGACAGATCTTTGTTGGCAAAGTAATGTCTCTGCTTTTTAATATGCTGTCTGGGTTGGCCATAGCTTTTCTTCTTAGGAGCAAACGTCTTTTAATTTCATGGCTGCAGTCAACATCTGCAGTGATTTTGGAGCCCCCCAAAATAAAGTCTCTCACTGTTTCCATTATTTCCCCATCTATTTGCCATGAAGTGATGGGACCGGATGCCATGATCTTAGTTTTCTGAATGTGAGTTTTAAGTTTGCTTACAAACAGATTTAAAATAGGACTAAATTGTGAAAGATTGGTGTTTCTAGAACTGTTTTTCAAATAAGCCTTCTAATAAATATTCATTACTTATAGGAGATGAGAGAAACAATGTGATATTCAACCACAAAAGACTTGAGCAAGGCCATAGACTATTCTGCAGCCTGTAGGTGCTGAATGGAAGAAGCTAATGAGAAAAAGAGTGATTGTGACAAGCAATTATGTCACCTATGTGAACAGCTTAATTTTCTAAATTAGCCGCTTTGATAATTATGACATCTCATTTGTCTTTTAATTCCACAAGCCCTGAAGTTTACCTTTGATTTTTTTCCAATCAGATAAGAGGCTTTGATAAGCTAAGGGTCTATTATGTGTCTGAAAAATTCAGATTTCAGCCTGATTGGCCTTCTTTTTGCTTTAGCCAGAGCAAATGGCTCTCTCCACAAGAGCTCTTCAAGCCTGACTTTCTTCGCTTCTGTCTGCAGTAGTAATGGGGGAAAGCGGAGAGTGTGAGGGAGATTGCAAAGCAAATTAATAGTGTCAACAGGATGGAAGAGAACACTGTCCAGCCTACTTCACAGGAAAGGCAAACTGTTTTTCAAATACATTAAAAATCACTTTAGCAGCGTCCACTTTACATGCATGCCCCTCACTTACTGAGCTAATTACAAATGATTTTGATGTACTCATCAAAGCACTTTCAATTTAAGACTGCGTATTCTTGCTTTTATTGTATTGACTTGGGAGGTTTACAAAAAGTTAGAGGTCTGAATAAAGAGGTATGTTAGAAAGACAGATGAACAGGAAATCCCAATGACCACTGTCAGTTGGATATCTCAAGCAGAGTTGTATAGGAAATGAAGAAGTCTTGATTTAAGCAATTTGCAGGAACTTTAGTAATCAACTGGGCCCTGTGATCTCTCTTACTAGAATGTGTGTGTGCTTGGCAGAAAGATGCCAAGAAGAGCAAAACCAGAAGAAAGAGTAATTGGTTTACGTCATGACAAGATGTATGCATACGTCACTTCACAGACAGGGGCCTGAGATGGGGGTTCAGATCCAATGTGGTGCCTGAAACCCTGAAAGCCATAGACAGTTTGTGTTAACCAGTAGGGCAGTGGCTTAAGGAGGTGGCCCTCAGGAATCAAGAGATGACTGTTCACACACACACACACACCCATAGATATGCATACACACACATGCACATCCCACCATGGCCTGCCCAGACAACACCAATGAGTGGATGCTATTTTTCCTGCTTTCCATATATTCTCAAGGCTGTGAATCATCTTTCCTTTTCCTATTCAGAGCTGCTCTTCTGCTTTAACTTGATCTCACCCAGAAAAAGCAAGCTTTTGTGCATATCCCTGGGTCTCCCAAATCTTAGGAAAATAATTAAATTGGTTATGACCACTTGTTTCCAAGCCTGAGATCAGCTTTACTGCTTAACTCCCACTAATACTCCTGGCCCTGAAAAGATATCCAGGCATATTCAGCCTCACATGGGATGACCTGGTCATCCCAGCGCTGGTCCGGAACCCTTCTGAGTCTTTGGGACTATGCCTAGATATTCTTGTGCTTATGTGGAGGACTCTGTCCCACAATTACTCAGAACATAGGAAATGTCTTTTTTAAATCCCAGCAATACATGACAAGCAAAGAATCATTACCACGACTGAGATCAGAAGGAGTTGCTCTGCTAGAAAGACAGGCAGGTACAAAGGGTCTGAATCAGGATGTATTTTAAGGAAACTGTTTTCTCCCTTTTTAATATATTCAAAGTATCTATAGCACCTCTTTATAAATATAACTGTCAAACTTATAATTAGCTTATTTATAATTTCTTTTTTTTTTTTTTTGCCATGTTAGTGTATCTCAGTTCCCTGACCAGGGATGGAACCTGGGCCTGGCAATGGAAGTGCAGTGTACTAATTGCTAGAGCAGCAGGGAATTCCCTATCATTTCATTTTTTTAATGGAGTAGGTTGTTAATATTTTTATATAAGGTATAGTTTACATGCAATAAAATTAACTTTTTTTACTGTACAGTTTTGTAAGGTTTGACAAAAATGCATAGTTATGTAACTACCACTACAATCAGAATAAAGAACAGTTCTGACACCCCAAAAGCTCTCCCATACCCATAATAGTTCAATCCCTTCCCTCAGACCCAATCTCTGACAACCACTGATCTATTTCCTGCCCCTGAAACTTTGCTTTTTCAGAATGCCATATAAACAGAATCATATAGTGTATAGCCTTTGGGCTTGGCAGAATGCATTTGAGATTCAGCCATACTGTTGTGTATATCAACAATTCATTCCTTTCTATTGATGAGTATTATTCTCTTATATTGCAGATCCACAGACTAAAAGACATTTTAGTTGTTTTCAGTTCTTAGAGATTACAAATAAAGCCACCATCAGCATTCACGTATTTGAATCAGGATTCATCGGACAGATTTAGATTCCAGATTCTAGGATTAGTGCCAATAATTCTATAGGTGCTCTTTCCACAGAATGAGTCACCCCAGCCCCTGGTCTCAGTCTTCCTTGGATACAGGATCTTCTGGGTTTCCAGGAGAAACTTCTTTCACTTCTTGCACATGACTTCTTAAAATTCACATTAGAGCAAGTCTGTATTTCGTTTTCCCCGTAGTAAAAATATGAGGAAGTCATATTTATTTATGATGTTAGCTACATCTTCTAAAGAAATTTCTTCCTTACTTGAGGATACCCACAGCTTGAGCTTGCCTTTCCCTCTTTCTACATTTGCTATAATGTGGAGTACACTCTTGACGTTTAAATGGATGGTCCTGGAGAGAAACTTTAGTTCTTGCTTTGGTTCAGTATATTTTCAATTTCCAGGTAAGACGAAAATTTTATCATTTCTGGAAATCACATAAATGACAGCTAAGAGGGAGAAAATGTCTACAAAGAATGTTCATGGATAAACTGAGAGATTTTGAAGTCATAGAGTAGGCCTAGCCTTTTTGGAGGTGACCCCAGCTTTAAGGACAGGCAGTATGAGACAATGCCAATTAATAAATCACATATTAATATATCAGGCTCTGGATAGTCACTTCCACAATCATCATTTCTTTCAGAAAACATTTACCACAGGTTTCCATTTGGGAAGCAAATTCTCTAGTTCTTTCAATGTATTTATTTAAAACGTGTCCCTTTCAGCAGCGCATTTATGACATCTAGGGAGGTAAGACATAGCTTTAGTGTTGATGCTAGTTTTATTTTATTGGACTACCCATCCTCTACATATTTGGAAGTGGGGGCTACAAGGGGATAGTGGAAAATAGTGAGGCCTGTTAATTTTTCCATGAGATCATTTTTCCCTTGACATGCAATTTAATGCTTAACAATTTTTCTGAAAGTCAAAAGGAATACTACGTTGCCTAATTTTCACAGTGCTATAAATAGCCCCTCACAAAGCATATTTGTATAAAAGAGATGACATTTCTTTATGAAAGAATTTTCACTGGAAAGATAAAAGGAGGTCAGAACTCTTATGTGAGACATGTATTTTCAAGTATTCATAAAAATAGAAATCATCAGCAGTGGGAAAATTCTTTATGATAGGCAGTCACACATAAGATATTGGAGCCAAAGTCATTTTCACAGGCGCCAACTGTAGTTTGAATGGAACTCAGCCAAGAAGAGGCTGCTGGGCATTTAGCTCAAATGCCAGTAAAAGGGAAGAATATACACACACACACATATACTCATACACACATGTGCACACACGTGTACACACACACACACACTCCAGCTTGTAGAGATATTTGCCAGAAACATTTTCTGGCTTCTGCCATCTGTGTCCTGCAGCCATCAATTAGGTCCTATGGTGACTCCAGCTGCTGAATCCTGCTTCAAGAGGTGGAATAATGTGGGAAAAAATGAAAGAGAGGAAAAAAAGGAGAGCACTGATGGACAGCTGGAAGGAGCAGCAAGGCAGCATTTAGATACCAGCCAGACCCCAATTCCTTTGTAATGACTTAGATGCCGTGAAAACTTTAAGATGTCCCCTTGGCTGGGAAGTGACTACACATGCATTTTAATGGTTTTTGTTATTCATAAATCACCAGAGATGTATAGGACAATTTACAAAACACTTGAAAAAGGTCACGACCCTGTTCTACTGGGTTGATGGGCTTATAAAGAATATGTGGACAATATATCACTAATTATTTAAAAAATCATTGTGGTCATGATATTGAGCAGCTATATAGCGAGTCCTTTGCATGTGCCAGGTGGCGAGTGGGTGCTTTATGTAAATTATTTTAAACCTATCAGCACCCCATGAAAAATGTATTCTCAGCAGCCTCATTTTACAGATGAGTGAAATGATCTTAGAAGGGTTAAGAGACTTGCTCGATACTCCACAATTTGTCTGAGATCGAAGGGGTGTTTGAACTCAGAGTGTGTCATATTCTAGAATCTACACTCTGCTATACTGCCTCTTCCTGCCACTCTGTTGACTTGGTCCTCCACAGACTAAAAATGACCCTGCAACTTTCCACTATTCTGCATTTACAACAAGGTGCTGATAGAAAAGTGGAGCCAAGACAGGCATGCTGGGGTTTCCCAAGCAAGTTAGCGCAATCTTTCAGTTCCAGGTGCGACGGCTCTATTATATCTATTATATAATGCCTTCTAGACCGGACGCGGGAATCCGATGCCTCTTCTGGATAGTAATTACTTTGCCCCAGCATCCCATATCTTCGAGGCCACCTTTCGGACCCTGGAACAGCACAGCTCTCCTGGAGAGGGTAGAGCACCACTGTGCGCTTCTTTTCTCGTCCTTAGGAGGGTGAGTGTTAGGCTGGAATGAAAGCTGAAAGTTCAGATGACTTCCTGACTGCACGTGTTGTCTCTTAGCTTCAAGTGTGTGTGCCTTCTTAGTGCATTACTTCCTGCCACACTGTCAGTTATTACACGTAACAAAGTGGGGAGGGGGAAGAAGAAAAAAAAAACTATGGAGGGTCAGATTTTTCTTCAGCTCATCACTTAGCTCATTTCTTCCCTGCTCAGAACCCCCTTTGTCATCCGGCAGAAGGGGAGCTGGGGGATGGTGGGAGAAGAGGTGAAAGAGAACTGGGCCCAAGGTAATTTATAACCACAGGCAACTAGATCATTTTATAGCAAACGGTACTTTCTCAAAATCTCATCATTCATACCAGAAGTCTTGCTTATAAAGTAATATTCCTCTGCTTATGAAAACATTGTGAGCAGTTGAACTTGCTTAATCGGTGATCATTTTGCCTCTCTGAAGATTTGAGGCAAGGGTATTATGCCATTATGCTGTTAAAATGCATCAGTGACTTGATCATTTAAAATGCTTTAATAAAAATGAATTCTGTTAGTTGATTCTGATTATCCAGTGCCAGACTTTATAGGCTTTTAAGATATTTTCCAGTTGTCAGATACTTTTTTCTTTGAGACATTTAAATATTTAGATTCTGTTCTTTCTGGGTATTCCAAATATGGGAAACATATTTTAATAACAGAAATATTAACAGAATTATTCTGTGGACTATCTTCCCTAACAGCCTTTTAAAATCAAATTGTGTTCCTTGATTATGTATCAAACCTTTTGTTTGAAATAAAGTAGCAGCTACAGACCAGGATACAGTTTTGTGCAGATTAGGTGTTTCTTAAAGAAATACACTATTATGGCCCCAGTTAGAGTAGAATGTTTCTTACTGGACTCACTGGAGGCCTTTTTCAAGAGTAGTAACTATTAATAAAGGATACCGTGTGTGACATTAAAGTGTGCATTTAAATATGTGTACTTACCATGCATTCCTTGACTAGTCATTTGCATATATGTACAAGCATGCTGCTATGCAAGCATGCCCACACACATGCACACACATATGCATATACACACAAATAGGATTTTCATGGTAAAGTATAAATATTAGGAATCCTGCAGTTGCAAAAACTAATTTTGATAAATTAATTGAGCTACTTCAAATCCTGAAAGATGATGCTGTGAAAGTGCTGCACTCAATATGCCAGTAAATTTGGAAAACTCAGCAGTGGCCACAGGACTGGAAAAGGGCAGTTTTCATTCCAATCCCAAAGAAAGGCAATGCCAAAGAATGCTCAAACTACTGCACAATTGCACTCATCTCACATGCTAGTAAGGAGATGCTTAAAATTCTCCAAGCCAGGCTTCAGCAATATGTGAACCAGATGTTCACATATTCAAGCAACTTCCAGATGTTCAAGCTGGTTTTAGAAAAGGCAGAGAGATCAGAGATCAAATTGCCAACATCCACTGGATCATCAAAAAGGCAAGAGAGTTCCAGAAAAACATCTATTTCTGCTTTATTGACTATGCCAAAGCCTTTGATTGTGTGGATCACAATAAACTGTGGAAAATTCTGAAAGAGATGGGAATACCAGATCACCTGACCTGCCTCTTGAGAAACCTATATGCAGGTCAGGAAGCAACAGTTAGAACTGGATATGGAACAACAGACTGGTTCCAAATAGGAAAAGGAGTACGTCAAGGATGCATATTGTCCCTCTGCTTATTTAACTCCTATGCAGAGTACATCATGAGAAATGCTGGGCTGGAAGAAGCACAAGCTGGAATCAAGATTGCTGGGAGAAATATCAATAACCTCAGATGGGCAGATGACACCACCCTTATGGCAGAAAGTGAAGAAGAACTAAAGAGCCTCTTGATGAAAGTGAAAGAGGAGAGTGAAAAGTTTGGCTTAAAGCTCAACATTCAGAAAACGAAGATCATGGCATCTGGTCCCATCACTTCATGGGAAATAGATGGGGAAACAGTGGAAACAGTGGCTGACTTTATTTTTCTGGGCTCCCAAATCACTGCAGATAGTGACTGCAGCCATGAAATTAAAAGATGCTTAATCCTTGGAAGAAAAGTTATGACCAACCTAGACAGCATATTAAAAAGCAGAGACTTTGCCAACAAAAGTCCGCCTAGTCAAGGCTATGGTTTTTCCAGTAGTCATGTATGGATGTGAGAGTTGGACTACAAAGAAAGCTGAGCATCGAAGATTTGATGCTTTTGAGCTGTGGTGTTGGAGAAGACTCTTGAGAGCCCCTTGGACTGCAAGGAGATCCAACCAATCCATCCTAAGGGAGATCAGTCCTGGGTGTTCGTTGGAAGGACTGATGTTGAAGCTGAAATTCCAATACTTTGGCCACCTGATGCGAATAGATGACTCATTTGAAAAGACCCTGATGCTGGTAAAGATTGAGGGCAGGAGGAGAAGGGGACGACAGAGGATAACATGGTTGGAGGGCATCACCGACTCGATGGACATGGGTTTGGGTGGACTCCGGGAGTTGGTGACAGACAGGGAAGCCTGGCGTGCTGCGGTTCAAGGGGTCTCAAAGAGTCGGACATGATTGAGCTACTGAACTGAACTGAACTGAAGTAATTTATGTGTTTCATTACAAGTATTTCCTTTTTCTCTCAGAAAAAAGGGGCTTTCCTCCTATTTTAATAGATTATGAAGACTTGACTTCCTCAGGGGTGGGTGTTTGCCACACTAACGTAGATAAAAGGCATTTAATGGTCCAAAATGAAGACTCAAGAGTCTGGAGGAAGCATGTCCCCCAACTTCACGCCTCCTTCCAAGGACTTATAAAAACTCATGGGATGGAGGGAGTGCAGAGAAGGGACATGAGGGTCCACAGAGAGAAGAGCAGAGTCAGTGTAGAGAACATCCCCCTCATGACCCTATCTTGTATCCCCCTCAGGCCATGGAGGTTTCACAGGATTGTGACCAGAGCAGTCACATAGGAACCTGAGCTTAGAAAGGTCCTACACTTCATGGTTCATGCTGGGCTGTTCTTTTGTTGTTGCTCTTGTTGTTTAAAGTGTTTTGCCAGCAAAGGTGGTGAAGATATCAAGGCACATGTTGGAGACTTGGAGTCTTGACTCCACACTTGGTCCCACCTTTGGCTGTCTGCCTCCCACCCTCTCTGGAATAGGTCACTGGGCAACCACTAGTACCCTGGGCTTCCCGAACCTCTGCCTTCTCCTCTCCTAGAAACTTCCACTGCCTCCACAGGTGGTAGGAACCTGGGAGTGGGTATGGGAAGAGCAGAGGCGGGTTGTCTGTGCCCCATGGAACCTCCCTGTGGACACGGTGGTGGCCATCCTGGCCCTGAACCAGCGATACCACATGCGTTTGGTGAGCCTTTCACCTATACCCTACTCAGGGACCAAGTTCACCCTGGCATGAGTTGCATTCTCTGTTGTGTGGCCATCTACCAGGGGTTGGAGTGGCAGGTCCGTTAGAAGGAAAGATTGGATTCCCCATCTCTGGCCTGTCCGTCTGTCTGCTGGTGGGAGGGGGAACCTGCCAGCAGGAGGGTTGCATATACTCATTTGTGCACCAAATTTAGACAAGGGCTTGGCGCTTGGTAGCCAACACTGTCCCCAGGAGTAGCCTCAAGCCCCAGGGAGCATGCTATATCAAGTAGCAAATAGGAGTTAACGTGACAGGTCTAGAAAGAGATTATGGAAGAACAGAAAAAGTTATGTATTAGTATCTTTTTCTAGTTTTTAAACATGGAACATACACTTTTATTTTCCACTGGGCCCTACACATTGCACAGTCCTGCCTCTCAATGACTCCAGGATATCCTGGTACACTGAAGAAAACTCCCAGCACAAGTGACCTTTGTCATTCCCTGAGATTTTTCTCAGTCCTTATGGACCTTAACACACCTGGACAGCCCCAGCAGGGACCCATATCCTAGGTGTGTGTAGGTAGTGTACAAAGAAACACTCCCTATATCCCAGTCCATTCTCTGGTGTCAGGAAAACTAACCAGATTACAACATGATGAGAACACACCTACGCTTCCCTCCAAACCAAAACACTGGTCAGCTCTCCCATTACACCTGCATCTCAATATATCTCTTGATGTTTATTTCCAGAGTAGTAAGCATTTTTCAACAGCATTTGACTTCTTGGTAACTTTTCTTTTTTCCCCTCTAAGGATAAAATGAGATATGACTTGTCCCCTAATTACCTAAAAAAAAAAGTTAATTAAATTAATGAGATCTCACTAATTAATTAAATTACTGAGATCTCAAAGGCCCCAAATCCACCTTGAAGGACAAAGTTTCAAGGTGACTGATAGATAAATCAAGATATGCTTAGCTATTGAGCACATAGGATATGCTCGCCATCTTGGGAAAGACCAGAAGAGGAGAGACAGGGCATGGGTTGTGTATTGGTTTTCTGTTCCTGCATAATGAATTTACAAATTTGTGCCTTAACACAATGCATATTTATCAGCTCACAGTTTCTGTGGGTCAGAAGTCTAGGCATAGTTTAACTGGGTTCTCTGCTCAGGGTCTCATAAGGCTGCAATCAAGGTGATGGCTAAGCTATGTTTTCTCACCTGTTGGTCTGACTAGGGAAAGATCTGTTTCCAAAATCCTTCCAGTGGTAGCAGAATTCATCTTCTTGTGATTCTAAGGCTGAGGTCTCAGTACTTTTGTTGGCTGATTGTTGGCTGAGGACCCCTCTCAAGAGCTAAAGCAGCTGCAGTTCTCTCCCAGTGGTCCCTTCCATGAGCAGATCACACATGGCTGTTTGCTTTCTTAAGGCCAGAAGAAGAACGTCCCTCCTCCATCTCATCACCTTTGCCTTATTGGCTGGAAGCAAGTCACAGGTCTTGTCCACACTCAAGGGGAAGGCATTAAGATTACATTGGTATGACTCCAGGGAGTGGAGACCACCAACTGTCTTAGAAGATTTCTGCCTACCACAGTCAGGATATGGTTTTGTCCCTAAGGGAGCTTGCACTGTATTAATAGCTGGGGAGACAAGACTAACACTTCTGAATCATTGGGACAGGACACTAAATGTCACTATGGCTTCCAGAAAGAAATTCTCTTCCCATCCCCACTGCATACTACTTTCAGTTCAGCTCAGTTCAGTTCAGTCAGTCAGTCTTGTCTGACTCTTTGCGACCCTAAGGACTGCAGCACGCCAGGCCTCCCTGTCCATCACCAACTCCTGGAGCTTACTCAAACTCATGTCCATCGTGTTGGTGATGCCATCCAACCATCTCATCTTCTGTCATCCCCTTCTCCTCTTGCCTTCAATCTTTCCCAGCATCAGGGTTTTTCCCAATGAGTCAGTTCTTCACATCAGGTGGCCAAAGTATTGGAGCGTCAGCATCAGTCCTTCCAATGAATATTCAGGACTGATTTCCTTTAGGGTGGACTGGTTGGATCTCCTTGCAGTCCAAGGGACTCTCAAGTGTCTTCTCCAACACCACAGCTCAAAAGCATCAATTCTTCGGCCTTCTGCCTTCTTTATGGTCCAACTCTCACATCCATACATGACTACTGGAAAAACCATACCTTTGACTAGATGGACCTTTATCAGCAAAGTAATGTCTGTGCTTTTTAATACACTGTCTAGATTGGTCATAGCTTTTCTTCCAAGGAGCACGTGTCTTTTAATTTCATGGCTGCAGTCACCATCTGCAGTGATTTTGGAGCCCAAGAAAATAAAGTCTCTCACGGTTTCCATTGTTTTCCCATTTGCCATGAAGTGATGGGACCAGATGCCATGATCTTACTTTTTTGAATGTTGAGCTTTAAGCTAACATTTTGATTCTCCACTTTCACTTTCATCAAGAGGCTCTTTAGTTCTTCTTTGCTTTCTGCCATAATGGTGGTGTCATCTGCATATCTGAGGTTATTGATATTTCTCCCAGCAATCTTGATTCCAGCTTGTGCTTCATCCAGCCTGGCACTTCTCGTGATGTGCTCTGCATATAGGTTAAATAAGTAGGGTGACAATATACAGCTTTGACGTACTCCTTACCCAAGTTGGAACCAGTCTGTTCCATGTCCAGTTCTAACTGTTGCTTCCTGATCTGCATACAGATTTCTCAGGAGACAGGTAAGGTGGTCTGGTATTCCTATCTATTTCAGAATTTTCTACAGTTTGCTGTGATCCACACAGTCAAAGGCTTTGGCATAGCTAGTAAAGCAGAAGTAGATGTTTTTTTGGAATTTTCTTGCCTTTTCTATGATTCAACAGATGTTGGCAATTTGATTCTACTTTTGCTTTAGCAATTCTAAGGATTATTCAAAGAATTACTGTAAAGCAATGAGCCAATGTGGAGCTCACATGTAAATAAAAACAGTTGTTTCCCTCCACTCCCAGCCACCTTCTGCCCATATGGTTTTTGATAAATTACCTCCTCTGGTGAAATAGATTATTCTATTTTTAAACTTAAAAGGGGGAAAAGCTTCCGTCTTCCTCCTCCCCATGCCCAGGACCTCAGAATACTCCAAGGGAAACTGAGTAATGCCAGTCTTCTCTGCTTCTGGTCCACAGCTGCTCCTTCCTATAATTGCTAGTAGGATGTAGGTAGAAAGAATCCACCTGTTTGCTGATGCCCAGGAGGGACTGGAAGCCAGCTATCATCAGAGAGCTTTCATTCAGCATTTGATCGAAGCAGATTTGGGATGGGATCAGAATTCCACTGCCAAGCCAAGGATGACAGCAGCATCACAGAGATGTCACACTACGTGACCAGAAGATGGAGGAAATTCCTGAGTAGTAAAAATGGGGATGACCTCCATCGTGGAAGAAGGGGAGTGGGGACATACAAGGAAAGAGAAGTTCACAGACTTCTAATCTGGAGCCCTGTGCAGACGACACTGATTCCCAAAAGATCATTGTGCTTCTGGGGTGGGGTAGAGGACTTTTATAAAGGCAAATTCTGTGTATATAAGCTATTCAGTCTGATTGTGCTGGGCTGTGCTTAGTCACTCAGTTGCATCTGACTCTGTGACCCCATGGACTGTAGTCCGCCAGGCTCCTCTGTCTAGGGGGATTCTCCAGGCAGTAATACTAGAGTGGATTATCATGCCCTCCTCCAGGGGATCTTCCCAACCCAAGGATTGAACCCAAGTCTCCCGCATGGCAGGCAGATTCTTTACCATCTGAACCACCAAGGAAGCCTGAGAAGAGTGGAGTGAGTAGCCTATCCCTTCTCCAGGGGATCTTCCTCACCCAGGAATCAGACCAGGGTCTCCTGCATTGCAGGCAGATACTTTACCTGCTGAACTATCAGGAAAGCCCATTCAACCTGATTACTGCCCTATAAAAAGAAAAATAGTGTATTTTCAGTTAGAAAATGTATGCTGATTAATTCAGTAGGAGGTTTTGAAAGTATCTGAACTCAGAAAATAATTGTTTAAGCCAAAATGGGAACATCACTTAGTTTTCCAAAGAACCTTCTATTTCTATTGATTAGTCAAGTGACTTGTCCAAGATTCACTCCCTGGTTGGTAACTTGTAAACAGGGTCATGGAATATTTTATAGGAAATTTATTGAAAAATACATGATGCAGCTATAATTTATCTCCTGCCACATGGGAAAACATTAGGAAGACCCTGGAATAGAAGAGAAAAAGATGCTATGCCTGGGTAGGTCATGTCATAGCATATAATGTATTTAGGCAGACTTCTTTACCCTGTTTTACCCTCAGAAAAATCAGCACAACGACACTAACTTACACTAGCACTCTCTGGAATTCTTAGCCTTGCTCCACACAAATTTTGGGTCAAAGCTTTATCTAGTAGCCCCCTGGTAAACTTTTCTCCTACCACAGATTAGACTTTATTCTTTATTTTCACTCATTTAATAATTATTTTGTACTCTTTATGGGAAAAGCGCTGTTCAATGTAATAGAAAAAGTTATAAATGATAAATATTACAGACCCTATCCCCTGGAAACTTATGCTTTTCTAGACAGGGGTACTTTTTGTTTAGTAGTCATCTTTCTCTCAAGTCTTGTGTGATGGAATATATAAATGAAGCAGTCTGTTCAGATTTCAGCCATAAACACACACCTTTTTCATTCAGGCATTTGTGCAATGATTTTTCCTAAGGTCAGTTACTAATTCTAAAAACTTACTGATCTTGTTTTATATCATTGTGATTTTCCTTATCTGTCCTCCACTCTCCTTTGTGGGGCAGAATCAAGCATGATATTCTTTTTATTTGTGTTTTATCTTCATTGTTATCCTCTTAATATAAACCTCTTTGATTGCGATCAACTGTAAAAATGTTCCTGGCTAAATACAATAGATGTATCTCTCAAGCACTACATGCAAATTGAACTTTTATAAATTGAATCATGTTTGTACTTAGACTATAATTTCAGAAATGTAGTACAAAAGAATGCACATTGTTTCAAGAAGTGGTCAAATAATTTCTGATGCCTACTTGAAATAATTAAATGAATATGCCTGCATCTTTTCATTTTGTATAGAACATACAAGAAGAATCAATAAATGGGAGATAGAAAGGAAATTCACTGTCCAACATTTTACCTGAATGCTGAACACATTTTTTCTGGAAACACTATCTGCATTCTAAACTTAGGATGCTGAATTCAAGTTAGTGCTTTCTCTAGCTGTGGCTGATTCAGTTATTTCACTCACAGGGAACAGACTTGGAGCCTAACGCTTTGCAATTTCTATTTTGCCATTAGGTTATTTTTGGTAGTGTGGGATTATCATATGGAATGTTTAATCCACTTCTGACTTTGTCTAACACCTTATAAGTATTTGCATTTTCTCTTTTCAATGAGTCAATATAGTTCAGGATATAAATCCAACTGAAAAAATCAGAGGAGAGAGGAATATAGGTACAGAATGGACCTCTATTTAGTGTCTTCTATGTCAAGTTCAAAGCCAGGTCCTCTAGATACATTATTTCTCATCTCAGCCTATACCAATGCTAGCAAGAATTTTAATGTATCTCTATACTTTAAGTCGGAGAAGGCAATGGCACCCCACTCCAGAACTCTTGCCTGGAAAATCCCATGGACGGAGGAGCCTGGTGGGCTGCAGTCCATGGGGTCACTAAAAGTTGGACACGACTGAGTGACTTCACTTTCACTTTTCACTTCCATGCATTGGAGAAGGAAATGGCAACCCACTCCAGTGTTTTTGCCTGGAGAATCCCAGGGACGGGGGAGCCTGGTGGGCTGCCATCTATGGGGTCGTGCAGAGTCGGACACAACTGAAGCGACTTAGCAGCAGCAGCAGCAGCATACATTAAGTTAACTTCCTTGAAGACAAAATAATAAGTGTAGTGTGGTATAGAGGAAAACTGGGGATTTGGGAATCAATCAGACAGTGGAGCTGAACACCTGCATGACTGTTAAAGTAGGAAAAACTTTAACCTCCCTAAACCTCAGCTTCTCCACCTATATAATAATATCTCCTTCTAGAATCATTGTGAAGATACAAATAATATATGCATAATATTTAGCATAAGATAGGTGCTCAATAAATTACAGAGCTGGCTATCTACTAAACTCAAGCCAAAGTCCAAATTCACAATGTTCTGTGAAGGACCCCATCCATTTAAAGTGGTGGCCTAACCAAAGAAACCTAGAAACCTCATAATAAGTCCCCCACAGAATGATACTCTTGCGGGGAAAAGTCATGGAAAAACTAGGTTTTTTCTTTTTCTCCTAGATTTCCCTAACATCAAACAGCAAAAATGTCAACAAGGTAAGAACCCCGAACAGGCTTGAGTTCTAGCCTTGATTCTAACATGAGTCACAGGATGTTGGGCGAGTCATTTAATCCTCTGAGCATCAATCTTCTTACATTAAAATAGCAAAGCTGGATAAGATAACCTCTCAAAATGCCTTCCAGCTGGGAAAGGCTGTGACTCTCATTTGACCAAGACTGGAAGACAAACTCCAAGTTGTCTTTGTGCAACTCTCTCCTTTAATAAGGCTGTCAAGCAGAAACTAAACCCAGAGAAGTGAAGATCAGCTGATCATTTAAAAGGCCATTTCCTCATTCTCTGTTCCAGTTTATCAGGAATCTTGTTATTGAACCACACGTGTAAGTTAGAGCCAGAAAAAAGACCTACAATAGAGCTGCTTTCAGCCAAGATGGTTTGAAACCAACCAAAGAAGTTGATGAGAAGAGATAACTGCTGGTCTGCATGTATCATAGACCATGTAATTCTCCAGGTCAAATTAAAAATTGAAAAGGCTCTTTGAACAGCAAGAGTAGCTTTTCTGTAGCTTTGGTATCTGCCATCAGCAAACAAAATTAACCATCTGAGGACCATTCAGTAAAGGACTCATCCTCTGTTGCATTTTGTCAGGTCCACAAATGCATGTGTGATGGCTGTAAGGATATATCAGCGCCAGTCACTGTCTAAACATATGGCCCAGGGCTTTCTCTCAACAGACCTTTACAGTGACTATTTACTAAAAGTGAAAGCTAAGAAGTATATTTATTAAAATTCTCTTTACTCCTGATGAATTTTCCTGGTTTATATATTTTTAAACTCTATCTTTAAAAAGGTACCACTCATAAACTCAAATCAATAAGTATTAATTGAGTATCAGCTGTTTGCCAGGGTCTGAGGTGGGTACTGTAGGGACAGAGCAAAGAAAAAGAATGTTTAAATGAACAGAACATAATATCTGCCTCAAGAAACGACCAGTTTAGTAAGTTCCCTAACTATAAAGTATGTTTTGCATTCTAAGAGTTAAATATGGGAACTTAGCTGAAAAGATTTTATTTAAGGTTTGAAATGAATTTTCCCTACAGACAGAGGAAGCCCAGCCCACTGGGAGTGATGTTGAGGGGTGTGAGAATGGATGCAAGAACACTCTCTCCTTATTCTCTGCTCCCATCTGTCAAGCTTGATGATTCTTTCCATATTTCTTTGGGTTTTGTGATCCCAACAGGGCATAGAGCAGGGCATGGAGCAAATGGATTGAACAAGTTGGCAGTTAGTAATGTCTTTTAAAATGCCTTTCACCTCATTCTAATTTTTATGTGTGAGAATAGATAAAAGATTAAGAAAGTCTCATTCAGCCACCATGTAACTCACAGTATGGCTTTTGCTGTAATCAAGAGATCCGTGAAGGGAGAAGCAAGTATGGGAGGTAGAACTCGTTTCTCTCTCCTTAGTTACTCTCTTAGTCATAAGAAGAGAATTAGGCTATGACATTTTATGACCTGATTTGAAGACGAAAATTTAATTTAAAGGTTGATATCTGTAATTTTGAGATTTGTGATGTTGAAAATTCTACTCCAAGTATGTTATCTTACTGATTCATACAGTTTATAATCAGAAACCCTGATTAAATTTTAGATATATTTTCTTTATACATTATTATTGATACACTTATACACAAATCATAGACAGGATGCACGTTTTACTTACCCATATTACAGGAAATGAAGGGAGAGCACGCTGCTTTATACTGAATATATCACTCATAAGCTTTTAATAGTATACTGCAAAAGGCTTGAAAAAACCAGAGCCTTATCGTGTTCTGCATTTTGAAGTTGCTAGGAACAATATTGTGATTTTTTTTTTCTCCTATGAAATGCAGTGAAGAAATATGAAAACTTCAATGAGTCTCCACAGGGAAAATGCTTGATTGTCAGCATCTTGCAACTCCCCTTGTGCTCTCCCCACCGTGACCATCCTGATTTAGGACCCTATGGCCTCTGCAATCACTTCCTGTCTTCCCCCTTCTAATCCCTCCCTCCCACATCTGCTAGATTTACAGTCATAAAGCTCCACATTCTTCATAATATCCCCTTGCACAATGTTCAGTGTCTCCTCACTGCTTTCAAGACACAACTTAAATATCTGAAACCAGCATACCAGCTCAGCCTGCCCTTGGTTCAGTGATTCTGGGAATTCACCATGGTGCCTTCATTGATCCTTTACTTTCATGACTAGAATGCCCTTCCTCTCATTGGTCATTCTTTATACCCTACTCCTTCAAGTTCTTTTCTCAGCTCCCTCCTCGATCACTTCAGCCAACAGGAGTCTCCAGGCATGCATTCCCCCACAATCATGTACAAAGCTGTCCTCTTCTGCCTCCTCACATTTGAAATTTCTATTTAACTTTCTCAATCTGCCTTATGTCTTGCTTCTCATGGAGTCAGGAACCATGAAAATATAGTCCTTTTTAATCTCCATAAAAACTCCATGATTTTCCTAGATAGGAAAATATGGGCTTTGTTAACTTTGCATTAAAATTTTTTTTTACCTTGATAATATTTTAAAGGAACTGGTTGGTTGTCAAGAAATGACTATAAAACTGTTCAGTCAAGTAAAAGAATAACAGTTAACTTTTCTCAGAAAGTTAAAGGGCACTGTTTTTTCAATGGTGGTAATCACTTTGGATGTACTTGGTCAGTGGTTTAACTCACAGAGCAGGCATTGGCAAGATTTACATATTATCTGCCCTTAATGGTGACAGAGCAGAAGTGCTGGTGGGTCCCTTTGTTATCATTTTTCCTGAGGAAACTCATTTCCATCAGTCTCCAAAGGAGAGGTTTCCTGTTAGAGGGAAATGAGAAAAGTTCTCTGAGGTCATCCATGTGGGTTAAAGGTAAATGGGACATGTAGAATCCCTTAACAAAGGAAACACTAAGAATTTTAGGGTTGGCAATGGAGGAAAAACATGGCCAAGGGCCAATAAGCTCCATGCTCTTAAAACTCAGAGGTTTCCTGTTCCCTTGTGAAATGTCTTTAATGATTATTGCTTCCATCAACAGAATGGCCTCAGGGGTACTGCCTCCCCTTTAAACCTCCAGCTCAAGCAAAGATAAACCACTCTTCCCTCCATCAATCATGCCCTTTTCCATAGGTGAAGGATGTATCTCCATGTGGGCAGGAACCACTAAACCATGCCTGTGAATTCTTGCCTCAGAGGTTGTTCTTCTCTTTGAAGAAGAACAGGCTGTTCTTCCCTTTTGAAGGTCATTTCTAGACCTGCCGTGTATAAAGGAATGCATCAACTTCCTTACACTACCTGTCCAGGAATGCTGAGAAATGTCCAGAGACAGTACATCCCGGAGGGCAGAAGGTGTGGTTCCTTTTGACAGGCGAGGATATTGGTTCCTCATACCTGGGATAAGAGTTAATTTCAATAAGATGACTCAAGATGATCATCTCAACTCATATTTTTACAAGAGAGAAGGGAGTAGGCTTTTCCTTTCTCTTTCCAGATGGAGCTCTTGATACTCATTTGAAACTTTAGAATATCTCTCCCATAAAAAAGTAGACCATGAAGTCTGGACTGGAAGGAGACAATAATGTGATTTTTCTAAAAGGAAGTACTGGCTTTTGTATTGTTTAGAGAGAAACCACATTTTGAGTAAGTTATAATAAGACTGGAGAAAGAGAAGTATTAATCTTGAAAGAAAGATTTTGGAAATAAAAGTATGTATTCACTTCTTGGCAACACATACATGAATATTTTCCTCACAAAAGCTACTAATGTGCAATGAAAGTGTTTTCAAGCCTTGGTGCCTACGACCATGCATCCTGCTTTAGTTGTTCAGTTGTGTCTAACTCTTTGCAACCCCACAGACTCCTCTGTCCACCACACTCCTCTGTCCATGGAATTCTCCAGGCAAGGATACTGCACTTCCCTTCTCTGTCTATGACGATACTTGACAATATAATAGATGCTCAATAATGACCTGTTGACTACATAAGAGACAACAGGGGTATACAGCCAACATCATAATAATGGTTGCTACTTTTGGACTCAGCACATGAATTCATTCTCTCTATATTATCTGTAGCCCTTACATGATTAGAAATAATATGATAGCTAGTCCTATTTTTTTCAGGTGAGGAAATGGAGGTTTAGAGAGGCTAAGTAACTTGCTTGATAAAACATACAGCTAATGGATGGTGGTTGTCTGCGGAAACCCAGGATCAAACCAGGGACCTTTAGATCTTCAGTATAATGCTCTCCCAACTGAACAAAAACGACAGAATGATCTCTGTTCATTTCCAAGGCAAACCATTGACTATCACAGAAATCCAAGTCTATGCCCCAACCAATAATGCTGAAGAAGCTGAAGTTTAAAGGTTCATGAAGACCTACAAGAACTTTTAGAACTAACACCCAAAAATGATTTCCTTTTCATTATAGGGGACTGGAATGCAAAAATAGGAAGTCAAGAAACACCTGGAGTAACAGGCAAATTTGACTTTGGAGTATAGAATGAAGCAGGGCAAAGGCTAATAGAGTTTTGCCAAGAGAACACACTGGTCATAGCAAACACCCTCTTCCAACAACACAAGAGGAGGCTCTACACACGGACATCACCAGATGGCCAACACCAAAATCAGATTGATTATATTCTTTGCAGCCAAAGATGGAGAAGTTATATATGGTCAGCAAAAATAAGACCAGGAGCTGACCGTGGCTCAGATCATGAAATCCTTATTGCAAAATTCAGACTTAAACTGAAGTAGGGAAAACCACTAGACCATTCAAGTATGACCTAAATCAAATCCCTTATGATTGATTATACAGTGGAAAGGAGAAATAGATTTAAGGGACTAGATCTGATAGACAGAGTGCCTGTTGAGCTATGGACAGAGGTTCATGACATTGTAGAGGAGACAAGGATCAAGACCATGCCCAAGAAAAAGAAATGCAAAAAAGCAAAATGGTTGTCTGAGGAGGCCTTAAAAATAGCTGCAGAAAGAAGAGAAGTGAAAAGCAAAGGACAAAAGGAAAGATGTATCCATTTGAATGCAGAGTTCCAAAGAATAGCAAGGAGGGATAAGAAAGCCTTCCTCTGTGATCAGGCAAAGAAATAGAGGAAAACAATAGAATGGGAAAGGCTAGAGATCTCTCCAAGAAAATTACAGATACCAAGGGACTATTTCATGCAAGGATGAGCTCAATAAAGGACAGAAATGGTATGAACCTAACAGAAGCAGAAGATATTAAGAAGAGGTGGCAAAAATACACAGAAGAACTATACAAAAGAGATCTTCACAACCCAGATAATCATGATGGTGTGATCACTCACCTAGAGTCAGACATCCTGGAATGCGAAGTCAAGTGGGACTTAAGAAGCATCACTACAAACAAAGCTAGTGGAGGTGATGGAATTGCGGTTGAGCTATTTCAAATCCTGAAAGATGATGCTGTGAAAGTGCTGCACTCAATATGCCAGCAAATCTGGAAAACTCAGCAGTGGCCACAGGACTGGAAAAGAGCAGTTTTCATTCCAATCCCAAAGAAAGGTAATGTCAAAGAATGTTCAAACTACTGCAGAATTGCACTCATCTCACACGCTAGTAAAGTAATACTCAAAATTCTCCAAGCCAGGCTTCAGCAATGCGTGAACTGTGAACTTCCTGATGTTCAAGCTGGTTTTAGAAAAGGCAGAGGAACCAGAGATCAAATTGCCAACATCTGCTGGATCATGGAAAAAGCAAGAGAGTTCCAGAAAAACATCTATTTCTGCTTTATTGACTATGGCAAGGCCTTTGACTGTGTGGATCACAATAAACTGTGGAAAATTGTGAAAGAGATGGGAATACCAGACCACCTGACCTGCCTCTTGAGAAACCTGTATGCAGGTCAGGAAGCAACAGTTAGAACTGGACGTGGAACAACAGACTGGTTCCACATAGGAAAAAAAGTACGTCAAGGCTGTATATTGTCACCCTGCTTATTTAACTTATATGCAGAGTACATCATGAGAAACGCTGGGCTGGAAGAAGCACAAGCTGGAATCAAGATTGCCAGGAGAAATATCAATAACCTCAGATATGCAGATGACACCACCCTGATGGCAGAAAGTGAAGAACTAAAGAGCCTCTTGATGAAAGTGAAAGAGGAGAGTGAAAAAGTTGGCTTAAAGCTCAACATTCAGAAAACGAAGATCATGGCATCTGGTCCCATCACTTCATGGGAAAGAGATGGGGAAACAGTGGAAACAGTGTCAGACTTTATTTTGGGGGGCTCCAAAATCACTGCAGTTGGTGATTGCAGCCATGAAATTAAAAGATGCTTACTCCTGGGAAGAAAAGTTATGACCAACCTAGATAGCATATTCAAAAGCAGAGACATTATCTTGCCAACTAAGGTCCGTCTAGTCAAGGCTTTCTTTTTTCCAGTAGTCATGTATGGATGTGAGAGTTGGATTATAAAGAAAGCTGAGCACCGAAGAATTGATGCTTTTGAATTGTGGTGTTGGAGGAGACTCTTGACAGTCCCTTGGACTGTAAGGTGATCCAACCAGTCCATCCTAAAGGAGATCAGTTCTGAGTGTTCATTGGAAGGGCTGATGTTGAAGCTGAAACTCCAATACTTTGGCCACCTGATGCGAAGTGCTGACTCATTTGAGAAGACCCTGATGCTGGGATAGATTGAACGCAGAAGGAGAAATGGACGACAGAGGATGAGATGGTTGGATGGCATCACCAACTCAGTGGACATGAGTTTGGGTAAACCCTGGGAGTTAGTGATGGACACAGAGGGCTGATGTGCTGTGGTCCATGGGCTTGCAAAGAGTCGGACACTACTGACTGACTGAATTGAACGGATGGTGGAGTGGGTGCCTGATAATAGTGTTCTTTCTGAAAAACCTTGTCTTTGTTTCTTACCACACCAATGCTGCAGGGGAAAGAAAACAACATCTCCAGTGTAAAGATGCAGATTCTTTTCCCTAACAAATTTCTGCTACCAGTTTGATCCCTGTCATGTCAACTTCCTGCCTCATTCATGTCCATGATTTTGCTGCTACCAACGTACCTTACTTCAGTTCAGTTCAGTCACTCAGTCGTGTCCGACTCCTTGTGACCCCATGAATCGCAGCACACCAGGCCTCCCTGTCCATCACCAACTCCCGGAGTTCACTCAGACTCACGTCCATCGAGTCAGTGATGCCATCCAGCCATCTCATCCTCTGTCGTCCCCTTCTCCTCCTGCCCCCAATCCCTCCCAGCATCAGAGTCTTTTCCAATGAGTCAACTCTTCGCATGAGGTGGCCAAAGTCCTGGAGTTTCAGCTTTAGCATCATTCCTTCCAAAGAAATCCCAGGGCTGATCTCCTTCAGAATGGACTAGTTGGATCTCCTTGCAGTCCAACGGACTCTCAAGCGTCTTCTCCAACACCACAGTTCCTTAAGGGAGTCTCATAACTTGCTTAATTCAAGACTCCAGACAGCCTCTAAGAGGTTTCCTGAGTCAAAGGGGCCCATGGCTGAAAATCTAGATGCCGAAGTATTTGTAGATCAGTGTCAAAGCTGCTAAGGGCCTAAATGGAGCTTGTAGGGAATACTTGACTTAGAAGTACAGGCCTCGGGGCTTTTACTTGGATGCTTTTGAGGGTAAGTTACAGCAAAACAATATGGAAACTTGTCTCACAAGACAGGAAATTCAAAGGGAGAGTAAGTTCCAGGTATATTACAATCAGCTACTAAATGCTGTCATCAGGACCTAGTTCTCTCCGATTTGTAGTTTTCAGGCTTTTGTATTTGGCTGATTCATCTTGCAGAAGATGCAAGATAGCTGCCAGGGGCAGTTGGAACTGATATTTCCTCAGCCTCAAGAGAGACAGAAGAGAAAGAGAGAGAGGGGAGAGAGGAAGTTGAGAGAGAAAAAAGAAGAAATGAGGAAGAACCATGGAATAGAATGTCTTTACTTCATCCTAATGAGGGTCACTTAAGTCACACGCCTATTTCTGGATTAATGATGCTCAGAGGACAGTGATGTACTAATTTGGGGGTAAATATATGAGAAACTGAGGAGTTCTTAGGAAGAGACAGGAGGATGAATTCTGGTTGGGAAACAATAAAGTGTTACTGTTAGGGGAAGTGGCTCAAAAGATACTAAAAATTTAGAGATGCCAATTGTCCCATGAGTGGCAACTGGAGTACACATGCCCTTAGGCAGATCCTCCGCACCCAACACGCACTGCAATTCGGGGAAAGTATGTAAAATACACACTTTCAAATTTTCAGCTTTTTAAAGGAGGAGTCATAACATGTTTCAGGCATTTCATTGACAAAACTCTGATAAATGAGAAGCTGTCAGAGATTTACAAAGAAAAAAGTAACTTTTATGCAAATAACTACACATTCAAGAAAATAATGTTGTTCACGTTGAATAGTTTAGATAACTTGCATAAAACGGTCATTTTGTGATGTTGTTCTATGTAAATTTCTGCCAACATCCCATTTAACATCCTTATATATTCTCACTGGGAGGCAGCTTGAAGTGATGGTTTATGGTGTGGACTAGGGAGCTAGGTGACCAGAGCCGAATCCTCCACCCTGCTGTAGAACAGCTAATTAGTCTTGGGCAAATCATTTAATTTTCTGTGACTCAGTTTCCTCCTCTGCATGTAAAATGGCAATGATAAGGCAATAACAAGGTCACTCTGAGAATTCAAAGAATTAATAGATGTAAAGTGCTAAGAATAGTGACTGATCTGTAAGTACTAATACGTTTGATAGATAAAATGAGTGTCCCAGTATCCACCCTGCATTTACCTCATGCACTGTATGGTTATCACACATTTCCCTATGCATCCCTGGTCTTTGAGAGCTTATTCCATTCTGTGTTCAGGAAGCCTCTCTCAAGACCCCAATTTTACTCTTTATGTCCCCTTTTTAAATCAATGGTCCAAAATCTAGAGAATCTGACTTCATAGGTCAGCCTTTCTTATTTCATAGGAAACGAAATGGAAGATGGGAATTGCCAGCTGTCTGGTGTTTAATGGGGAATTTCCCCCCACCCTTCCAACTATTTTTTTTTTATAGTTCACCTATCGTACTCATGTGCAATTGAATGCCTCTCCCGTACACTACACTTGCCAACTCTATCTCCAGTAATTATTCTGTTTTAGTCCACTGCAATGTACCTGCCAACAATCTGAAATGTGCAGGTGGTGGCTGCTCAGCCCTGCCTGCTTCGCGCTCCCCCATTTGCATGCACCCTGCGGTGGCAACCTAATGTGATGGTTCTGACACCGCTTACAATGGAGACAATGATAGGAGGCCAGGGCTGCACAAGTGCCTCTTCTATTTACCATCCAGATGATTTTTTTTTTTTTTTTGCAATCCCTTTCCTTTCTTTTCCTCAAAGAGAGACAAGGTAAGAACCCGCACACACTATGCTTTAGGCTGATGTGAACCTCTTGTAAAATACAGGAAAATAAAAGTCCTCAGTGCCTGAGGAGAAACATAGTCCCTTCTCTCCCCCATCTCCATTGCTCATCCACTTCACACCTACTCTGAACAATTAAACAAAACACAATTCATCAGTAACTCCTTTTGACACACGAGAGTACGTTTTTTCTTGACTTTTGTCAACAGAGATACCCTTTAAAAATGTATTCTATATTCCTTTAGGGAATGTGACAGATAACAGCTAAAAACGATGGGTTTTGCTGTAACACACCATTTTTGCTCATCGATTCCTTTCTCTTTATTTTCTCAAAAAAGAATTCTTTTGGGCTAAAATTTTCTAAGATTGGACTGAACTTAACTATTATCTAAAAAAGTTCATTATTTTAAAATTGTTGAGTTACATTCTTTCAATTATTTTTGAATTATGGAAGAAGTATAGTTTTCCCATTCTGACAATGGACTCCAAACATGGATTGGTGTGACTCAAAAATAGCGATCAGCTCCAATCTTACGAGATTAGTCTTTCGTGAAGAAGTGAAAAGGAATCCAAATCTGAAGTAGCATGTTTAGAGCCCTTTTAACATCATGATGTTCTGAAATTACAAGCCTGAGTGTGCAATTATTACATTTTTGTCTTCATCTTTCTTAAAGTGCTCCGGTTAAAAGTCTCATTTTGAAGCAGCTCCAATAAAGTATTTGTGACAAAAAGGAAAGAAGAGTCAGATATCTTCTGGATTCATTTTCTAAGTGTAAGAGCAGATCAAATGTCTCTCAGAGCCTCCCTCCCAGGTCAAGAGCTGAGTCCTTGACCACAGTTCTCTTCTCTTAGACATACCTCTGACTCTCTTCTTTCCAGGGGCTTTTCTGATCCTTTTTTCTCCACCCTGTTGCATTTTCCTTTTCAAATGCCAGCCTCCTCGTGGTTTTTTTTTCTATCTCACATCATCTTTTCAAGAGTATAATGAGACAAAAAGACATGTACTGGGAATATAAAGGGCTGTGTCCACTTTTCTTTCCTTCTTCAGGTGATCGCTTTCAGATCAAAGTTACATTATACCTGTTAGAGGCCTCAACACTCAAAATGGAGATCGAAAAGTCAATGGCTTCTAACTGTAAGAAAATGTAAGGACTGATTATTTTATGGTTTAAAAAGGCTTTAGGTGTCTATGTGCCAGAATCAAAGAAGGAAATTTGGGATCTGCTCAGTATTGGGTCGCACAGAGTCGGACACGACTGAAGCGACTTAGCAGCAGCAGCAGCAGCAGTTACTCCCTTAATTTTGTGAATGAAATTGAGTCCAAGACAGATATAGTGACAGGTGATTCAATTCAAACTTTTTTTGGCCTTGTTTTTATTGAACACCAATTATGTGTTAGAAACTACACATATGGAGTTGAGTGAAAAACAAGCACACTTAGGAGAAGCTGACTTCTAGGGAGGAGGCACATAAACAAACTGTGTCTACTCACGTGGCAAATGCAATGAGAAAGATGATGGAAGTAAAGAGGGCTTGAAGAGAGTGCAGAAGATAGCCTGCACCTCTGGAGCCTGGGACTACGGAAACGGGAGGAACTGGTGCCCAGGCTGAGTTACTTGCTCAGGGGCACTCAGTCATCTGACAGCAGAAACATGACCGGAATCCAGGTCTTTAAATCCCTTTTCTAGTGACTAGCACTTGACTAGTCTTCCTTTGAAGCCAGTTCTTAAAGTCAATAGCATGATTTCCCCCCTCTTTCCTTTGTTTCTGGGCATATTTCCCCTCTGTGTGTCTGTGTGTGCTCAGTCGTGTCTGATTCTTTGCGACCCCATGGACTGTATGTAGCTTGCCAGGCTCCTCCATCCATTGGATTCTCCAGGCAAGGGTACTGGAATAGGTTGCCATTTCCTCCTCCAGGAGATCTTCCTGACCCAGGGATTGAACCTACAATTCTTGCATCTCTTGCACTGGCACTGTGACACCTGGGAAGCCATGTTTCCTCTCTAGCCACCACCTAAAATTGGGAATCAATCCCAGCTTGTCTGAGACCAAACTGGATTGGCACAGTGCATGTTTACCAATTAAAAGTCTTCTGCATTTTCTACGGTAACACTAATGGGCATGCTCCGTATTTTGGTTTTCAGATGATTGTTTTTAAGGGCAGTAATTCTAAAAGAAAGAAAATAAATAAGAATACAATTCTCTGTGTTGATTTTTTTGTTTCTAAACACCATAATAAATATATGCCTGAAATTATTTCTTTTATTGGTTTATTTATTTGTATACTCACTAATTTCTAAAAGGACTTGAGGTGACATGTAGAGTTCACACAACGTAAGATAAATAGATAAAGCAATCATGACAAGTGGGAAAACAGGGCTGTATCAATTTACATTTTAACTGATAATGCACAAGAGTTCTTTTTTTTTCTCCACATCTTCACCAACACTTGTTATCTCTTGTCTTTTTGATAGCAGTCATTCTAACAGATATGAATTGATATCTCACTGTGGTTTCAATCTGTATTTCCTGCTGAATAATGATATTGGCCTTCTTTTCATGTACCTGTTTGTCCTTTTTGTGTCTTCTTTGGAAAAATATCTATTTTGGGTCCTGCTCATTTTTTGATTGGAATTTCTTTTTGTTTACTATTAAGTAATATGTGTCCCCTATATATTTTGGATATTAAGCCCTTAGACAGTTTAAAATATTTTCTCCCAACTTGTAGACTGTCTTTTCATTTCATTGATGATTTCCTTTGCTGTGCAGAAGGTTTTCAGTTTGATGATGTATCTTTTGTTTATTTTTGCTTTTGTTGTGTTTTTGGTAGCATATCAAAAAAAATGTTGCCAATATTAAGAAGCATTTTTTCTATGTATTCTTCTAAGGGTTTTATGGCTTCAGGTATTATTTTTAAACCTTTAATCCATTTTAAGTAAACTCTTGGAGTGGAGTCAGATAGGGGTTCAATTTCATTCTTCTGCATGTGAGTATCCAGTTTCCCCAAAACCATTTATTGAAAAAATGATTCTTTCCTCATTTAATATTCTTGGCTCCTTTATCAAATATTAATTGATCATATATGTGAGGGTTTTTCTGGGCTCTCAATTTTCTTCCATGGTCTATATGTCTAATTTTTATGCCAGTCCTATACTATTTTGATTCCCTGGTGGCTCAGAGGGTAAAGCGCCTGCCTGAAATGCAGTAGATCCGGGTTCGATCCCTGGATCAGGAAGATCCCCTGGAGAAGGAAGTGGCAGCCACTCCAGTACTCTCGCCTGGAAAATCTCATGGATGGAAGAGCCTGGTAGGCTACAGTCCATGGAGTCGCAGAGAGTCGGACACGGCTGAGCCACCTCACTTTATACTATTTTGATTACTGTAGCTTTTTAATATAGCTTGGAATCAAGACATGTGATGCCTTAAGGTGTGTTCTTCTTTCTCAGGACTGTTTTGGCTATTCAAGGTCTTTTGTAGCTCAATATGAGTCTTAGGACTGTTTTCTCTATTTCTGTGAAAAATGCCACTGAAATTTTGATGGGGATTGCACTGAATCTATAGGTAGTTTGGGGCCATATGGACATTTTAACAATATCATTTTTTCTGATACATGAACATGAATATCTTTCCATTTTTTTTGTCTTTTCAGTTTCTTTCATCAATGTTTTATAGTTTTCAGTGTACAGGTGTTTCACTTCATTGGCTAAACTAATTCCTAAGCACTTTATTGTTTTTGATGCTACTGTAAATCTAATTGTTGTCTTTATTTCTCTGTTAGTTTGTTGTTAGCATTTAGAAATGCAACTGATTTCTGCATGTTGGTTTTGTATCCTGCAATTTACTGAATTTGTAATTAGTTCCTTTTTTTTTTTTTTTAGTGGAGTCTTTAGGATTTTATCCATACGTGATCATATAATCTGCCAACAGAGACAATTTTACTTATTTCATTCTGATTTAGATGTCTTTCATTTCTTTTTCTTGCCTTTCTTGGACTTCCAGTATTATGTTGAATAGGAGTGGTAAGAGTGGGCATCCTTTTATGTTCCTGATCTTAGAGGGAAAGAGTATGATGTTACTATTGAGTATGTTAGTTGTGTGCTTGCCAGGTATGGCACTGTTATGTTGAGGTACTTTCCTTCTATACCCAATTTGTCAAGAATTTCTTTCATCAATTCATGAAAACATGTATTTTGTCAAATGCTTTCTCTCCATTTCTTGGCATCTCAGTAGATCATATGATTTCTATCTTTCAGACTATCAATGCAGTGGATCATATTTATTGATTTGTGTATGTTGAACTACCCCGGCATCCCAGGGATAAATCCCACTTGATCATGATGTATGTTCCTTTTAATATCTTGTTTAAATTTGCTGGAATTATGCAGTAAAAGAGAGTGGCCCAGCCAAACGACCTTCCGGTGGTCCTGGACAAGACATTCAAGTCTTAACATGTGATTAAGACTTTTTGAGGCCTCCTGTCCAGACTTGTCACCAACTGAATATTATCAAGTGACCCCAGATGTTTCCACAAAATTCAGTAGACTCCTCGAACTAAACCCTGCTTAAATTCCTAACCAACAGATTGTGACCTTGTAAGCATATGAAATGAATAGTAGCTTTAAAGCAATAATTATGGAGTGTCTTCTTAGTTTCAATAGGTAATTGGCAAAAATTTGTCACTGCCAGGGTGATCTTACCAACAAGACTAACAATTCAGCCATCTTATTTCTCTGGGCTTTACATTTTTCAGTGCTTTTCTCCTGATAGATATCACATGACTCCTGGGTAGGTTATGTATGGTCAGAGAGAATCTGGACTCTGTCCAAATTTTCATAATTTTTTTCACATTAATCTGTGAAATAATTCCAGCTTTAAATACAGTATCTTGTATTTTCCCCTAACTGCTTATTCAAATCTCCCACAACAATTCTTCCCCCAAGTAGTTATGAAATTGATCTTAATAAATGCAGATCTGATCTTGTCAATCCCAAGCTTAAAATCCTTTAGTGGTGGACCTTGAGATAAAGTCCACATTCTAACCATTTGTCCCTTCAGTCCTTTCACTGCTATCTTCCCAGCACTCTATAGCTTCAAATCTCCTAGTAAACGGCTAAAGCTCATGACTGGGCTCTGGCATATGCTATTCCCTTTGCCTGGAACATTTGTCTCCCAGATCTCTTGGCTAACTCACCATCATTTGAATCTTAGGTTACCCTTCATCTCTTTAATGAAACTTTTCTTGAGTCTTTCTTCTGTGTTCCTACATCTTGTGCTTACAGAATCTTAGTGCTTATCACCCTCACTTGGACTAAATATTACTCCAAAAAGTGTGTATAACTTTGGATAAGCCAATTTAAATGACCTTATGTTTTTAAATACTTAAAAGATTGATGAAATTATTTTTTACCGTTAATACACTTTCATTACAAAATAAAAGGGCAAAAAGGAAAGAGATAAACAGCCCACACACTGCTGAAATAGTGGGTCACAGCCACCATGATATTAATATTGATGTTCTCATGAAATTCCATGAAAATGGAAATAGAGACTCTAGAAGTATTTCATAAAAGATTAAAAGTCTCATTTGTCTTTCCTATAATAGAGTAAATCAAAAAGTCTTATGTGCATTCTATATGCTATAATACTTTCCAACTTAGTTTTTGCTGAAAGGCTACTTTCACTTTTTCAAATAACAGCTTTTAAGGTGAAAGAATTTTGTAAAAATGTGTTAAAAATAAACCCTATATTTTCTTCGATTATAATTATGTGGTAAACTTAATGAAATAACTTTGAAAGTACCAGGTTATAATCCCTACCAAGGAAGTCAATTTTTTACTTAAATTTCTCTATCCCAGAGTTAACAGAACAACTGGAACAACTAGACCTTCAGGGTTTGCGGCTAAGTTAGCTTCTTACACGAGGCTGCAAGAGAATGTGAATGATCATTTTGTTTCTTGTCCCAAGGTTGGTACATATGTAGTAAGCTCTGGATGCTTAAAAGAAAAGTCAATTTATTGTATACTTTGGATGTCTGAGGGGATTTCACTAAGGCTCTTGGGTCACTTTATGCAAAGACATATGGTATTATGGTTTATTTCCTGCCTTGCAGTTGCTTTTACATGATAATGACTTGAAGTATTTCCAGTTAAAAGATTTGTCTCAATAAACAATAAGGTCCTATCATATAGCACAGGGAACTATATTTAGTATCCTGTAATAAACCATAATGGAAAAGAATATGAAACTGAACCACATTGCTATACACCAGAAACTGATACAACGTTGTAAATCAACTATACCTCAATTAAAAAAAATCATCTCAGAACAAGCATTGGCCCTCAAGGAAGTTCTCCAGTGTGGATTCTACTTAAATGTTTTAAAACAAAGATTTGCTTTGCCACAGAGTAGCTTCCCTTTAATTTAAACTCCATAAAGCAAAATCACAAGAAAACAATGGAGCTTTGTTAAAGAGTTAAGAATGCTCTCCATCTCTTTTTGTTGCAGGGGAATGTCCAAATTACTTTTTTCTCTGAATTTATTACGTTATAATTCTTTAGAAAAGGATCATGCTCCATTTTAAAAGTGTGATTTCTCATGAACTCTTGACATTTATTTTATTTTGCAAAAACAGTCTTCCCTCTGTTTTGCAGAACTCTGTACCTGTCACCAGCAGTCATTAGACTTGTTTTCTACAAGACCATGTCCCTCTGGACAAACTCAGCTTCCTCCAGGGAAGGTTGAGGCACTTGCCATGCTTCAGAGGAGTCAGTGCTCTCCAAATGGAGCTGAAGCAGGTAGACTACATGTCTCACTACTATAGAAGGTGATTCTGGAGTACTTGATTTGGCTTGTGCCAAAGCTATACCTTCCAGGGCTGCTCTTAGAAGATCCCTGAAGCCAGTATTCATCTTTGTCTATGCTTATAGCAAATTGCGGGGTTCCCTTGTGGCTCAGCTGTTAAAAAATATGCCTGCAATGCGGGAGACCTGGATTTGATCCCTGGTTGTGAAGATCCCATGGAGAAGGGAAAGGCTATGCACTCCAGTATTCTAGCTTGGAGAATTCCATGGCCTATAGTCCATGTGGTCGCAAAGAGTCAGACACAATGGAGCGACTTTCACTTGTCACTTGTCATAGCCAATGGCAGGGATGCCACAAAAGTCTACTTCACTGCCAAAGACATTATGTTTTCAATCTATCTTCACTTGATATAGTTTTATTAAAGAGACACAACCTAATTAAAAGGAAATCCTTGTTACTATGATGTCTACTAGGAATGTTATGATTAGAAGTAAATCATCGCAACATCTATAATAAACATATTCTCCAACATTGTGTGTTTTGATTATAAAGTTTTTTTTCTTAGCTGACCATAACACCTCCTAGCTTGGGAAGATTTTATTTTTTGAATAAAAATTGAATCCACTTGGCAGTTTCTAATGAACGTAAATAGAAAATGATTTACCCCTGTGTTGTTCTATCCCATTTAATTGCTGTCTTTGGTGACAAAAGTACCAATTATCAATGCCTTGGAATCTAATAATTAAAAGTAACTTACTTTCTGTAGCCCACCAGACTCCTCTGTCCATAGAATTCTCCAGACAAGAATACTGGAGTGGGTAGCCATTCCCTTCTCCAGGGGATCTTCCCAACTCAGGGACTGAACCCTGGTCTCCTGCATTGGCAGGCAGGTTCTTTACCATGTGAGCCACCAGGAAAGCCCTCATACTACAAAGTGAACAGCATACCACCCGGAGGCATATTTGGGTCCATACTGGGAAAAAGTTCTAGTAAGTTCCATACTCTGCAGCATCCAGAGGTAAGTTCATGCCATGTCTCTGGTAATTCTTCAGACCTTTATGACACCATGTATTTTATACACAATGGATGTACTAGGTGTTTAATGACCATTCATTGTATTGCTTATGAAAAAAGATCTTTCTTCTTCCAGAGAATATTAGAATGATTCACTCATAAGGAGCAGCAAATTTTTACCTTTTTGTAGGAATGAGTTTGAGCAAAATACCAACCAAGGGCCTACAATTCTGGAGATGGAGAGTAAACCCTAACAAAAATGTATTTGCTGATCTGGAAAGCAAATTTCTGTACGAGGAATTCTATTATTAATACAAAACTATTGATGTATGTATGTAGTCATGTAAGGATGTGAGAGTTGAACCATAAAGAAAGCTGAGTGTCAAGGAATTGATGCTTTTGAACTGTGGTGTTGGAAAAGGCACTTGAGAGTCCTTTGGATTACAAGGAGATCCAACCAGTCAATTCTAAAGGAAATCAGTCCTGAATAGTCATTGGAAGGACTGATGCTGAAGCTGAAACTCCAATACTTTGGCCACCTGATACGAAGAACTGATTCATTAGAAAAGACCCTGATGCTAGGAAAGATTGAAGGCAGGAGGAGAAGGGGACGACAGAGGACAAGATGGTTGGATGGTATCACCGACTCGATGGATATGAGTTTGAGCAAGCTCTGGGTATTGGTGATGGACAGGGAAGCCTGGCGTGCTGCACTCCATGGGGTCACAAAGAGTTGGACATGACTAAGTGACTGAACTGAACTGAATTGATGGAAAGGACATTCTGTTTCAGTTTATCAGTGTAGAAGAATCAACCTACATGCATTGGTAAAGTTCAGTTTGAACAAAGGAATACATAAGGGCTCTAGAAGTTTCTGTGTTTAGACCTTCCAACCATAGGCTTAGTCCTTCCCAGGATGTGATCTAATTCTCACCACGGCAACCAATAAAATTCCTTGTATACCTTGAATGCATTTCAGATCTGCTCCCAGGACTGTACCTGGATGTGAAATGCTTCCAGAACCCTGAATCAACTTAGATGAGGACCCACCAGGCTCTTTGAGATCTTGTTTCAAACTCACCAAGAATTCTAACTTCAAGCAAGGTCTCTGTCTCAAACCTCCAGTCATATTCCATCTATCACTTGAGGTTTCTGGGCACAGTTCTAAACTCCTTGTCTATCCCAGGCTCTGTTCTTTTTCCTTCCTAAGCTGTCAAGGCAACCCCACTACAAAGGTCCCAGAAGACTTTCTGGCCAAATTTCCCAAGATACACTAGAGAAATCACGCACAGATTTAGGACAAGTCAGATTGTGTTTTGAGTGACTCTGGTGCATGGTCCATGAAAGGCCCTGTGCCATCTGGGAATGCAGACATCATCTAGGTTCACTTCAAGTGGTCTGTCCTCTGCAGGCTTTCTCCAGTCACTCTGACTAAATATGCTCATGGCCCTTAACTTCTCCTCTGTGGCTGTCATAGGCAGTAACCATTCGGTCACTGGAGTAATTTACAGTATGCCCTGTGCCTGGAATGTAGTAGGATCGTAATAGGTGTTGAGTCAATAAATGAACTAATGAAGTGGCTAATTAGTAATTGGATTAAATTAAACATGATGCCAACATATATAAATTATTTCATTCTAGATTAGGCTTAAAAGTGTCTTACAGAGGTGGTTGTGTCACCTCATTTAAACATTGATTTATTCTGCAATACTGCTAAATGGTTAAGAATAAAGAATTAAAAGTCAGGCAAACCTGACCAACTATTTGATATTTGACAAATTACCATCTCTAAGTCCCATTTCCTTATTTGTGAAATTTTTAAAAATTAAGAAAATATTCTTTAATGTACTAACATGGATATTTTCATTCATAATCTTCAAAAACGAGCCCAGATGTACACTTGTCCTCCCAACATTAGAAAGAGATGAGAGAGAAGAAAGAAAAATGCAACGGGTACCAGCATTGTTTCTAAGCGTTTCCCCAGTGAGGAGTTGGTCCTGTGCTCCCGCCACTCTATCGAGCCCATGAAGGATAGCTCAATGAATAACTAACAGATGATTACATTTATGAGGAGAGAGTACTCAGAGCAGACAGCCACTTCCTACAGGTGACAAGCAATCTTCCGCTGGGGCCTCACCTGACGAGTCATTTTGGGATGCGATCACAAGGGTTGGAGACTGATGAAATTATCCTGTCCAGCATCAAACACAAAGTGGTTGTAAATCAGCAGAGGCTGTGGCAGAGGGAGAACAGCTCATTCTTTATGCTTTGCAGACAGTTTGCACCTGGGGGCTGCATCAAGCATCCTAACAATCATTAAGTGACCCTATCAAGAGATTTAATTAAAAAAAAAAAAAACACAACACATTAGCCATCTATTGACTTGAACCCTTCAGCTGTTGATTTGAAAGCAAGTTATATGATTTAAAAACTTGAATGTGTTGAGGCTAACTCAGCATAGCATGGGCAACTCGTATAAATAAATAGACGCCTGCCTGTTATAACTCTCCACTTGACCTTGCCAGACGATTGTGTACTGAACTTAGACTATCACTGCGTTTCCTGAGGCTTACTTAGGGAAACGCAACCTAAATAAAAAAGCAAGCCAGATAGAGTTTAACCTGGTCAAGGGACTTCTACAAAATCAGAAATTGATCTTGCAAATGCATTCTATAAAAAAAGAAGGAATAAAATATGGATGATTTATCCGTGGTATCTGCTGAACAGCACTTGATTTACACATGAGCTAAAGAAATGTGGAGAAACCATTTTGAAGTTGCCCTGCGGACGGAATCATATTTTAAGAGTAAAAAATTGGCAGGTTTCATTGAATAGGGAAGGAGCTTTCTAAGGATCCCATTTCCCCATCACCGCAAAAGGGATTTATTTGCATTGTTCCCTTTAGTAGTACTGGGAAGTTCCAGTGTAAATCCTTTAGGTTTCACTGTAGGAACCAGCTACTCAGAGGTTCCCAATGCTTGATGCTTTGCACAAAATTGTAGCTTTAAAAAGTGAATGGGAAAAACTATTTTCAAATGGTTATGCTAGAATGGTGGCCAGGCTTACCCAGGGTCATGTTGCAGGCTTATACAAACCCAATGCCTTCCTGATTTCCTCGCAGAACCTGCTATACAAGGGCATGTGAGTGGCTCTGCGTGAAAGGCCTGTGCACATTTAAATAGGCTGTTTGAATAGGAATTGTGACTGATGTAAAAATACCCCCTGCATTTTATTTAGTTCTTAGTTCTCCATTTGTAATTGAAATGAAGCTTTTAAAATGCCTCATTTCCCTTAAATTTTATGAAATCATATATGTTTGATCTCCTAACAGCATTCTTCACGTAATTTTGCAGAGATTATTGAGGGGGGATATTAGTTTACTTTTTTGTATTTAGAACTTTTCACAAAATAGTTAATAAGTGAAGGAAAAAAGAAAATATCCCTGATTAACTGCATTTGAAAAGAAAAGGAAAGCAAATGTAGCAATGAACTCCCTAGGTTCCCAAGGAGCATGATCTCCAACACTTTACTGATAGCTATTTTTGTGCGCGCTCTGTGGTGCTCTCTCGGTAGTTGCACTTTAATTATGCTACACTTTGTTCTGGGAAGGTATGTATTGGCTCTCGGCCAATGTGGGCTAGGATTCTTCCTGTCACTACAGTGTCTAACAGCATGTACAGAACAACATCCCAATTAGATCTTTAAGTGTTAGAAACATGATACACCAGTGCATTTTTCTCAGAGGCTGATCAGTGGGAAGTTTCAAAAACACACAGAAGGTAAGCTTCCTTTTAATCCTTTAAACATCAGCCCAAGAAGGCAGTCACAGAATCTGAAAATATAATAAAATATGCTGTATCACTTTGACTTGTATAATAATTTTATCTTAAAAACAATTTTATCAGTCAGAATGACCAAATCATCATTTTCAAAGAACATTCCCTTTGCTATTACCACTTCCCAAGACACAATTTTATTTCTTGGATAACAAAGGGAACTGTTTTGCCTCTAGATTCATAATGCCTTATTGTCAATTTGAGATATCTGGATAAATTAACGTTAGGGATACTTGAAACAATTATGTAACATATCCCTTTTAGGTTAATTCTCCAAACTAACAACCTGAAATGCCCCTGTCTTTCTCTCTGTGTCACTCTCTCTCTTTCTTCTCTTTCAACTTCTATTTGTAAGAAAAACATACATGGCAAAGAAAGCAAGCGCCTTTTATTCTTCTACTCTGCTGAGACAATAATTGTGTAAAATGTCTGGACTAAGTTTAAAAAAAGCCAAAAACAGTCTTTAATTTACACCCTGCAATGGGTTAAGAGTCTAGTCTGTCTTCTCTGTTTCTATCAGTCACTCTCTTTATAATAATTGAACTAAGTTATTTAAAATGGTGAAGTGTGTAAATTCTCCCCATTGGCCCTACAATCGAACACCACATGGGTTATCACGTCCATGAATTATTATCTCAGTATTCATGCTGAGCATATAAAGGTTTCAGGTACACAAATGCTGGTGATAAGCCTTATAGGTGAGTACATGGGGACTATGGGTCAGAACCAAGGCACAGCAGCAGACACAGTTCTGGAACAACTGGGGAAGAAGAAGAAAGTGAGTTCAGATCTTCACATACTCCTGTGTGATCTTTACTCCCTCTCTCCACATACACACACACACACAGTTAGACTCTCTTTGATGAACGTAACACAACAGATGCCTTAAGTGTGATTATTTGGTACGATATTCCAAGTTTTCTTAGTTTCCCTGTAACCTTCCCCCAAAAGAATGAAGTGTTTCTGCTTTCTATTGTTTATGATGCATAATTATGTCCTCCTTTCAAAAAAATACTCCACTGATGCCAATAAGCTGTACATACGCCTTTCAAGACACTGGCCAACATTTAAATTCTGTAAGTGAAGTACCACAGTATGTTGAAAGAAGAGATGGGATGATTATTAGACACGGGATTTTAAAAGAATTTTAAGCTACTAATACCAGGCTAAATTTTGATTAACACTGTCCATTAGAGAAGTCTGAGACAATTATGGGATGTAAAACTGCTGTCTTCATGAAACTTCTTTATCATGGGCTTCACTCCAAAAGTGACAAGAAATGACCAGTGTCTCTAATCACGTTCCCCAGATTTAGTTCTACCTCGATTCACAAGAAAGGGTCATTTATCTGGAAAAGAATGAGACATTTATAACCACAACATATTTTAAGAGTCAAAAATGCACAACACTTATTAAAGGCACAGAATCTATAAGTTTGGAAGTTTTTTATGGATCCTCATAACAGGTATTATCTTGGCAGGAGTGGAATGGAACTGACCACTGGCCCTCACAGTTGATTTCAGGGCCTTTCTGGTATCCAGATTAAAGGATTTAAAAGCTGACTTAATGAATTGTTTTTATTAGACATATAAACAAAATAATAATTTGGATAAAACTTGAATAAATGCAATTCAATGACCAAGTCATCTACTTTATTATAGATTTCTTTCATTGATATGGTAGGTCCAGAAATATTGCAAAACCCTAATTTTTTTCCAACATTCTTTTATGGATAAGGAAATGGCAACAGGGAAAGTCAAGTGACTTGCCCAAGGTTGCATGGGTGGTAAGTGACAGACCAGGACTAGAGTCTGTGACTGAACTTACTCTGTAAACTTCTCTGTGCTGCTCCCAACCATGACCTTTACAGCATTAACATGTGATAAATGCCTGCTTCCAAAAGATGTCCAGCTTGTTAAAGCAAACCACTGCAGTTACAAAGATGACACTTGGCTTTCTTTAACTTCCTCTTCCACTTACTCTACTTTTGGGGCTTCCCTGACGGCTCAGTTGGTAAAGAATCTGTCTGCAATGCAGGAGACCCACGTTCAATTCCTGGGTAGGGAAGATCCACTGAAGGAGGAATAGGCTACCCACTCCAGTATTTTTGGGCTTTCCTTGTGGCTCAGCTGGTAAAGAATCCACCTGCAATGTAGAAGACCTGGGTTTGATCCCTGAATTGGGAAGATCCCCTGGAGAAGGGAAAGGCTACTCCAGTATTTTGGCCTGGAGAATTCTATGAACTGTATAGTCCATGGGTTCACAAAGAGTCAGACACGACTGAGCAACTTTCACTTCACTTCACTTCCACTTACTTCAGTGGATACTGTGCAGGGCCACACTGAGCCACATCAGAGCAAAACGAAAATAAATAATACTGATCTTGTCGTATTTAAAATATTAGCATTTTACTCATCATGGATTTTTTGGGGGCAGTAATTTTAACACTTAAAAGTATCACTAGGGTCCTCCTTGGTGGCCCAGCGGTTGAGAATCCACCTAACAAAGCAGGGACCATGGGTTTAATCCCTGCTCTGGCAAGATCCCACATGTCACAGAGTGACTAATCCCGTGCACCACAACTACTGAGCCTGTAGTTGGAACCACAGGAACAGCAGGAACTGCAACTACTGAAACCCATGCACCTAGACCCTGTGATACCCGCAAGATAACACGCTGCAGTAAGAAGTCCTAGCACTGCAACAGAGAGTAGCCTCCACTCACTGTAACTAGGGGAAGCCTCACGGCAACAAAGACCCACCACAGCCAAAAAATAAAATAAAGGAGTCAATCTTTTAAAAAGTGTCACTAAGCACTATACACAAAAATAAACTCAAAATGGATTAAAGGCCTAAATAAAGGTAGAAACTATAAAACTAAGAAGAAAACATAGGTAGAATACTCTTTGACACAAATCGCAGCAAGATCCTCTTTAACCCAATTCCTGGAGTAATGGAAATAAAACAAAAATACACAAATAGCACCTAATTAAACTTAAAAGCTTTTGCACAGCAAAGGAAAGGATAAAGATGAAAAGACATGCTCAGAATGGGAGAGAATAATTGCAGACAAGGATTAATCTCCAAAATACACAGCAACTCACCAGATCAAGATCAGAAAAAGAAACAAGGCAATCAAAAAATGGGTAGAAGACCTAAACAGACATTTCTCCAAAGGAGATATACAGATGGCAAATAAACACATGAAAAGATGTTAAACACCTCTCATTATCAGAGAAATGCAAATCAAAACCACAATGAGGTATCATCTCACACCTGTGAGAATGGCAATCATCAAAAAAAAAAAAAAAAAAAACAAAACTACAAACAATAAATGTTGGAGAAGATGTGGAGAAAAAGGAGTGCTCCTGCACTGTTGGTGGGAATGTACACTGCTACAGCCATTATGGCGAACAGGATGGAGATTCCTTTAAAAAAAACACTGGGAATAAAATTACCAAATGACCCAGCAATTTCACTACCGGGCATATACCCTAGGAAAACCACAATTCTAAAAGACACATGTACTCCAGTGTTCATTGCAGCATTATTTACAATAACTGGGACATGAAAGCAACCTAGATGTCCACTGACAGATGAATGGATAAAGAAGTTGTGGTACATATACACAATAGAATATTACTCAGCTATAGAAAGGAATGCATTTGAGTCAGCTGAACTGAAGTGGATGAACTTAGGGCCTGTTATATAGAGGGAAGTATGTCAGAAAGAGAAAAACGAATATCGTGTATTAATGCATATATATGGAATCTAGAAAAATGGTACTGATGAATCCAGCTGCGGGGCAGGAATAGAGATGCAGATGTAGAGAACAGACTTGTGGACACAGCGGGGTAAGGAGACGATGGGAGGAGTTGAGACAGTAGCACCGAAACACGTACATCACCACGGGCAAAACAGATAGGAGAGACAGCTGGGCGGGGGGTAGGGGAAGGTGCGGAGGGAGGTTCAAAAGAGAGGGAATATATGTATACTTATGACTGATTTATGTTATTGTATGGTAGAATTCAACAACATTGTAAAGCGATTACCCTCCAATTAAAAATATATTTTTTTAAAAAGTGTCACTAAAATTTTTTTTTGGTGACTGAGGTGTCAGGCACCATTAATCCCCTTAAATTTGATCTAGTCTCTCGTACTCTGAGTGCTCAGTGTTTTAGTCATGTCTGACTCTTTGCGACCCCGGAATGTAGCCCTCCAAGCTTCTCTGCCCATGGAAGTCTCCAGGCAAGAATACTGGAGTGGGTTGCCATTTTCTCCTCCAGTCCCTAGTAGTCTACCTATGACTAAAACATTCTATCCAGTTTCTCCCACCAACTATCTCAGAGTGACAGATGGCATTTGAGAAAGTACAAGAAGGAAGCAGTCACTTCTGTTTTGTTCTTGGTGCTTCTCTGTGAGCTCAGGGTTGGTATGCATGTTTACAAGCCCCCTAGATGGAGGGCTTGTCTTCATCTGCCCTGGAAGAAGGTGAGATGAGAACTTCCATTGCTTTGGATTTGTTAATAGAAGGCCTGGGACCTGGTCTGGGGCACACACTGGGAAAGCCATCTTCCACCTATACTTTCCCTATTGCTCATCTGTATTATGCTTAAAGCTAGTGCCATTTGGGGGCTCTTTAGGATTGTGGAGGGATGTGGAGAGAGAATGGCTCTCCAGGGTGTCATGTAGCATAACTTCAAATTGATGGACCTGCATCCCAGAGTGTGTAGGGATAGGAGCCCTTCAGTCTCCTTTCTGTAGAAACAAACATGTTTTAAGTATTCTTGTGGAAATTCAGCACTTATTCAATGTGTATTTGCTACTGTTTCATTTTGAGAAACTTGAAATATATTTTGCAAGTTTTTCCATATCCTAAAGGACTTGAGAAGGAAAAGGCAGGGCAAAAATAAATATATTTAAAAAAAGAAACCTGAAATAATATATTTTATTGAATTCTTTCAATCAAATGTAAACTCAACTGTAGTTGTGGTGACAACCACACAAAGATCATTCTCATATTTAGCCTGGCAGTTAGTATGTATTTATGTTCCTGCTCTTGTTCCAAATTACAGAGTCCTGATGACAGATTCAATGAGATAGGGTATGTTTTAAAAAAGGGAAAAAGGACAGAAAACTCATTCAGGAGGTGCTTGAAAACTACTCAACAACTATTAGGTACCCCTTCTACTGCTTTTCTACTGAAGGAACATGCTAGGGGAAACTTCTAGTCTGCAAATGAAATTGTTTTTCCAATAATTGTACCACCAACCTGAGGAGCAGTTACTTTAAAAATTAAAATATTTACATTTAAAAAAGATATTTCCCCTGAAAGTTGCAGTTACATGGGAGGAGAAAAAAAATCGATACTTTTTGTGTCTCATGATCTTTAAGTTATGTCTCTTTTCATAGATTTTGATGGCTTCTGTTTTGCCAGGTTTTCATTTTATCTTAGCTAACACCTTGAACAGAAAACACACCAAGCAGGTAAAAAAAAATCATCTGTGAACTATAATAAATGGATTTCTGCCAATGACAGGTCATGATACAGAAAAAAATCTGTGATGACCCTCTTTCCTCTACACTCATTTATCTCTTCCTGGTGTCCACTGATAGATTCTTGCTGTATGATTTATTGCAGAAAAACACCACCTAGAAATGGGCTTTTGATAAAATTGTTCAAGGATTCCTGGACAATAAATCCTAATCTTAACATGCAATGCTGCAGAATGTTTCACCTTTCTTATGCTATAAATAAAATATGCCAAATGTGATAATAAATCCTTGTATTTAAGCACTATCTGTGTAGTTTAGGAAATAAAGTCATAGTATGTATGCCTGATGTTAATAGCAGCACTAAGCCTGAGGATATTGATGGCAGTATTTGTGCATTTGCCATCCAAATTTTTAGGACTTTACAGTACCTATGAAATTTCATGGCTTTCATCAGCCTGGGAAGGCTTGCTCTGCAGAGCATATGTGAGTTAAGCATAATCAGTTTCTGGTGGCTTGAATCAAAAGCAATGTTCCTGAACACAGACAACTTGCTCTGGGACACACTGAAATTCCGAGTTCATGCAGAGACCTTTTTCAAAATTAATCATTTACCGGAGGAAGTGCTGAGAGGTTTGGTCACCTTACTGTGACCCCCCTAAGTGGCAAAGGGTGTTAAGTATACAGAGCCATAGTATTTAGGCTTCTTCTCATAAGCTCAAGGACAGGTATCTGACCTCCACTCACAGAAGAAAGTTAAGGGAACCAAACCCTCACGACCTTCTCTGAGCTGATTTGCTTAACCTGAAGACAGATTTACATTATCAAGTGCTTTTAAAGCATATAAACTATTGAAAGCATCCATTTACTCAAAAAGATGCAGGCGAGATCTTAACCTGGTTCAGGATTTCTCAAACTTCACACTATTGACATTCGGCGATAGATGATTCTTTGTTGTGAGCGGTTGCTCTGTGCATTGTAGCAGGATCTCTAGTCCCTACCCACTAGATGCCAGTGTCCTCCTCCCCATCCCCCCAGGCTGTGATAACCAAAAATATCTCCAGATATTGCCAAATGTCTACTGTGGGACAAAATCATCCCTGGTTGCAAACTATTGATCATGCCTATAAGAAATAGGCTGATAAAAACTGTGACATAAAGACAAAACTACTTTGTTTACAGAAAAAGAAATCAATTCAAGAGTAAAAGATGCTAAGTTTTAGAGTGAGAGTGAGTTGGCATTTATTTTAGAGAGGGTTGAAAATATTTATGGAATGATCTCCCAATGCCACTTACAGAGAAAAGAAAAAGTCCCATGAAATGCTGGTAGTTTGGCCAGCTGCTAAGACACTGTGTGTTAAATACCATATTTGTATAATCATTTGGATTCCATGGTGGCTTAGATGGGAAACAGTCTGCCTGCAGTGCAGGAGACCCTAGTTCGATCCCTGGATCAGGAAGATCCCTGGAGAAGAAAATGGCAACCCACTCCAGTATTCCTGCCTGGAAAATCCCACAGACAGAGGAGCCTGGCAGGCTACAGTCCAGAGGGTCCCAAAGAGTGGGACATGATTGAACGACTTCACTTCCACTTTCCTTACGTTGAACCTGACAGAATTAAGATATGAATATAAAAACAGTGTGTGCTTGAACAGGGTAACCACACTAGAAAGAAAGAAATGGAAATATGAGACTCAAAGAAACAAGAGAAGTTTTTTTTTTCCTCCAACAAATGGAAAGTGGAGAAATCCATTATGTCATGTGTAGCTTTCTTTGTGTCCTCTGATATTTATTGAAGGTCAAAGACAGAGATGCCTAATGGGTTATGATTATGTGAAATGAAGTGAGAAACAATGTTTTATAACAGCAAATACTTTTTATAGTGACAGTGTATTATGTTCACTAAAACGTCTTACAGCTGCCTTTCCCCTAGTATCCATGGCTCAAAGCAGAAAAATAATATGTTATTCAAGAAATACATAGAAATTGGAGGTGTGACTTGTTCAGAGCTAAGGATCTTGTCTCAAGACTCAGAAAAATTTCCTACTATTTGCTTAGTCCAACTTGAATAACCTGAATAACTATTTGCTCTAAAAATATTATATTGCTTTCTTCATATCATTTTTCCCCATCACAGGTCTGAGAAAAAGTTTTATTTCCATGATAACAAATTTATGAAGAATTATGTCAAGGCTCTCATATTTTTGGGCTTGAGAATACCTTTAAAATGCCAAAAAAAGTTCAAAAGTATTCTCATTCATTCCTTTATTTAGTCAACAAATATTTATGGAGTGCTTCTTACGTGCCAAGCTCTGGGAACACTGTGATGAGAAACCAGAAAGAGTCCTTGCCCTTGTGATGCACAAAGTGTAATTTGAGACTCAGGGTGTTGCGGGGAGAGAAGTGGACTGGGAGCTTGGGGTTAGCAGACTATTACATATAGAATGGATAGAAGACAAGGTCTTCCTGTATTGCACAGAGAACTATAGTCAAAGTCCTGGGATAAACTATAATGGAAAAAATAAGAACATAAAAAAGAATATATATGTATGTATGTCTAATTGAGTCACTTTGCTGTACAGCAGAAATTAACACACATTGTAAATCAACTGTACTTCAATTAAAAAAAAATAGAAGACACAGTGTGTTCACTGTTACATCGTAGGACTCGACAGGGTGCCACACGATGCACGTGTTGCGGAAGCCTGTTTGCTGTCTAATGCATGTAGACATATAGAATAAACCCAAATTGTTTCTTTTGACCTGTGGATCCTGCAACATCTGGCTCCTGTCTTTCTGACCTTACCTCTTAGCACCCTCCCCATCAGTTACTTTGCCCTACCCATATTGCTTCTCTCTATTTCTTCAGTCATGCCAAGCTTGACTCCCGCCACCATCTGACATGTCCCATGGACTTTCTCTTTGCATGAAAATCTCTTCTTGCAAATCATTTCCTGGCTGCTTCTTTACAGTTTAGTGTTCGGCTCAAATGTCATCTCTTCTTGACCTGTCTCTCATAGTTCTTTTTAATTTCCTTGAAAGTACTAAGCACTATCTGATATTTTGCCTCCTAGTTTATTGTATGTCTCTCCATAAAGATTGCCCCATGTGGACAGGAATTTGTCGGCCATGTTTGTTAATATAACACCAGTGTTTAGAACACCTGGATCACAGTGATACTCAAATATTAGTGGAATGCTAAAGAAAACAAATGTATATGTTAATTATAAGATGTAAGGTACTACTAAGGAAATAGAGAATTATCAGGGAGAATAAACAGCAAGGGGAGGTCTATAAAGTACAATTAGTGAAGAGCTTGCTGAGGAAGTAGTATTCTGTTGTTGTCTAGCCGCTAAGTTGTGTCCAACTCCTTGTGACCCATGGACTGTAGCCTGCCGGGTTCCTCTGTCCATGGGATTTCCCAGGCAAGAATACTGGAGTGGGTTGCCATTCCCTTCTCCAGCAGATCTTCCCAATCCAGGGATTGAACCCATGTCAACATGGGTTCTTTAACACTGAGGCACCAGGGAAGCCCAAGGAAGTAGTATTTAGGCCACAGCAAATACTATTGGGAATAGGTGCACACAGACCCCAAGGGAAAACAAGCTTTTTGTCTTAGAGGGGCTATGAGGAAGCTGTGTGATTGGAGCTTAGGAGGCAGAGGGGAGGGAAGAATGGAGAAGTAAGAAGAGGCACGTAATGTACAGTGTGTGTTTGTGTGTGTGTGTGAGTTGCTCAGTTATGTCAGACTCTTTGCGACCCCAGGGACTATAGCCAGTCAGGCTCCTCTGTCCATGGGGTTGGCAAACAATGGCCAGTGGGCTAAATCTGGCTACAGATTTTGGTGAGTAAAATTTGATTGGAATGTATACATGTTAATTTATTTACATACTGCCTATGGTTGTTTTCTTACTACAACAGCAGAGTCGAGTAGATGCACTGAATAGGTATGATAGAGACTGCTGCTTTACCCACCAGCAAACCTAAACTATTTACTATCTGGCTTTTACAGAAAAAGACAATCAACCTTTAAAACCTTAAGTCTAAGGGAAAAGGCCTGGGTTTCATTTTAATGCAACGGTGTGGCAGTTTTCAAACATGTCTGTAGATTCTTTGACATTCTTTCCTTCTAGGGCTGGAGTCTACATCCCTTCACCTGAATCAGGCTTCTCAACCAATAGAATATAACACTCAAGTGACACTGTGTGAGCTGCTGGACTCAGGCTTTAAGAAACTGAGCATTTCTGCTCTGTGTCTCTTAAAACCTAGCTACTAAGTTGTAAGGAAAACCAAGCAGCCCACTAGGAAGTCTGCAGGGTGAGGCCCACCATGGGCACCAACAGCCAGCACAGACTTGCCAGCCTTGTGAAGAAGTCCTCTTAAAAGTTGATCCTCCACTCCGAGAAGAGCTACCTACTTAAACCACATGAAGCAGAGATGAGCTATCCTTACCCAAAGTGAATATGTGTGAGCAGAATGAATGATGGTTGTTGTTTTTAGCCAATATGTTTTAGAGTGTTTTATTATGCAGCAATAGAAACTACAACAAATGGGAAGGTGTTAACTTTATTTTATCTACATAGTTTTATGCTTCCTTTAACATAGGTAATATAAAACCACTTCCTTAATGTTCATCTTGTTTGTTTTCCTTTTAAAGTGTTTTTCAACTGATCAGTCAACTTCATTTGTTTACTAAATAATTAAATGCCTACTGTGTGCAGGAGGTTAGAGTGTAAACAGTCATTGCTTGGTAGTTTGATATTTCATATTCAATTTGAAAATGAAGTCTCATAATTCCAGCATTTCCATCAAAAAGAACATGTATCTAAACACTCATTTTTGCAAAATAAATTTTTCATTCTTGACTTTTAATTGTGAAATTTAGTAACCCCATTTTCTAAAATTTCAAAGAACAATTCAGTGATAATTTGCAGAATTCTCATATTAATAGATAAAGTTGGCACTTCATAAATATCAAATTATCACCCTACTTATTAACTAGATACTTTCCTTTAAATACACACATGTAGTACTAGTTTTTTTCCTTAATATACAAAAATTCACTCATTATAAATGGAATTAGATGTTAAAACTAGAAAAATGAGTACTTGAACAAGAGGAAAAGGATTCAGAAAAGTTGAAAAACAAAAGCTTTCCATACATTGTCCTTTTTGGAAATCTGACCTAGTACTCTGAAGACTGGTACAGGAAAATGCTCATAGAAAAAATTTCTTTAGCACTATGTAAATATTCAATTTATGAAGAAAGACTGAAAATGAAGAATAAAAATCACTAGGCTTTTTTTTTTATTCATTTTACAGGCCACAATAATATGACATGTTATAAAAAAAATATTTTCTGCCACCTTTTTAGTTCAAACTCTGAGTAGAATTGAAATAATTTATGGCGGAGAAAATGATTTACATCTGGACTCTCCATTTGAACCTGCCACATGACTGAGCTAGTTTTCATAAAGAAGTTAGATATCTGGCACCTCAGCAATTGAAGAAAATGAGTTTAATCACTTAAGTTTGCTGCCTTGGATCCTGATGGTTGAATCTAACAAAACAAAGTAAGAAAAGAACAGGTAAAAATATTGAAGAGATCATGAAGAAAGAAAACTGTTGCTTAATTTTTATTTTTATTTTTTACAAGTTTCCTGAACATTCTCTTTGTGTATGTTGTTCTTCAACAAACAGTATTAGGACAACTAGAGATCTACATGCAAAAGAATGAAGAACTCTACCACACACCATATATAAAAATTATCTCAAAATGGATTAAAGTCCTAAATGTAAAAGGGTAAGACTCTTGAGAGAAAATATAGGCATAAGTCTTTGTCACCTTGAATTAAGCAATAGTTTTTTATTTATTGATTGATTGATCAATGACACCAAAAGCAAAAAGCAACAAAATTTTAAAAATAGAAACATTAGACTTTGTCAGACCTAAAACCTATTGTGTTTTCAAGGTTGCAGTAGGAGAATTTCACTACCATCTCAAGGGCTCAGGCTTTCATTTCTTTGCCTAATGAAAGTATAAGTTGCCTAATGCTCTGTAACAAGCCACCTCAAAAATGTAGTGGCATAAAACAATAACCATTTTATGGTTCACCATTCTGTGTTAGGAATTCAGACAAGGCTCTCTGGGGACTGCTGCTCTCTGCTTCACATGGCGTAGCCTGGTTGTTTGACTGGTATTCAAGAAGCCAAGAAGGTCTTACTCACATGTCAGGGGCCTTGGTGCTGGTTTTTTGCCAAGGTATCTCAGTTCTCCTTGAATCGCCCCCCCCCCGCCCCCCGCCCTTTCTACATGATCTCTCCTTATTCAAGCTTTTCCATATGACAGCTGATTGCCAACACAGCGATAAGCAGAAGCTGCAAGGTCCTTTAAGACCTGGGCTCAGAAGTCACACTGCATCTTTTCCATTGCCTCGTATTGTTAAAGCCAGTAGTCTAAATGCAAAAACTAAAGGAAGAGACTCCACCTCTTGAAGGGAGGAGTGGCAAAGTAACAGTGCAAAACATAAGGGATGGATCGTTATGTTCCGTGGGACTCTGAAAGCAATTGGCTCTGGATTGCCGTGATGGTGACTGGTGATGGAGGTTGAGGTCCACATTTTGCCGCTGTTCTGGTCACTCTAGTCCAGACATCGCTGAACCTCTGTACTCTGTCAGAATGCAGAAGCAAAATACGGAAACAGCTGTGGAGTGGGCACCTGACTCTGGCTTCCTTCAGCTTGGGGGCCCTTTGCCTGCTGTCCATTTTTACCGCTTATTTAATCAGGTGTCCTGGTTTCTCAAGCTGTTTTGGGGCTACCTCTGTCTGTTCTTTCTATCTAAACTTCTCAGCTTTAAGTCTCTGACTTCCCTAAAGCCAGCAAATTTGGAAAACTCAGCAGTGGCCACAGGACTGGAAAAGGTCAGTTTTCATCCCAATCCCAAAGAAAGGCAATGCCAAAGAATGCTCAAATTACTGCACAATTGCACTCATCTCACACACTAGTAAAGTAATGCTCAAAATTCTCCAAGCCAGGCTTCAGCAATACATGAACCGTGAACTTCCTGATGTTCAAGCTGGTTTTAGAAAAGGCAGAAGAACCAGAGATCAAATTGCCAACATCTGCTGGATCATGGAAAAAGCAAGAGAGTTCCAGAAAAACATCTATTTCTGCTTTATTGACTATGCCAAAGCCTTTGACTGTGTGGTTCACTATAAACTGTGGAAAATTCTGAGAGAGATGGGAATACCAGACCATCTGACCCGCCTCTTGAGAAATCTGTATGCAGGTCAGACAACAGACTGGTTCCAAATAGGAAAAGGAGTACGTCAAGGCTGTATATTGTCACCTTGCTTATTTAACTTCTATGCAGAGTACATCATGAAAAACGCTGGACTGGAAGAAACACAAGCTGGAATCAAGATTGCCAGGAGAAATGTCAATAACCTCAGATATGCAGATGACACCACCCTGATGGCAGAAAGTGAAGAGGAACTAAAAAGCCTCTTGATGAAAATAAAAGAGGAGAGTGAAAAAGTTGGCTTAAAGCTCAACATTCAGAAAACGAAGATCATGGCATCCGGTCCCATCACTTCATGGGAAATAGATGGGGAAACAGTGGAAACAGTGTCAGACTTTATTTTTGGGGGCTCCAAAATCACTGCAGATGGTGATTGCAGCCATGAAATTAAAAGATGCTTACTCCTGGGAAGAAAAGTTATGACCAACCTAGATAGCATATTCAAAAGCAGAGACATTATCTTGCCAACTAAGGTCCGTCTAGTCAAGGCTTTGTTTTTTCCAGTAGTCATGTATGGATGTGAGAGTTGGACTGTGAAGAAAGCTGAGGGCCAAAGAATTGATGCTTTTGAACTGTGGTGTTGGAGAAGACTCTTGAGAGTCCCTTGGACTGCAAGGAGATCCAACAAGTCCATTCTGAAGGAGATCAACCTGGGGATTTCTTTGGAAGGAATGATGCTAAAGCTGAAACTCCAGTACTTTGGCCACCTCATGAGAAGAGTTGACTCATTGGAAAAGACTCTGATGCTGGGAGGGATTGGGGGCAGGAGGAGAAGGGGACAACAGAGGATGAGATGGCTGGATGGCATCACTGACTGGATGGACTTGAGTCTGAGTGAACTCTGGGAGTTGGTGATGGACAGGGAGGCCTGGTGTGCTGCGATGCATGGGGTCGCAAAGAGTCGGACACGACTGAGCGACTGAACTGAACTGAACTTCCCTAAAGCTTGACTTGTGGGATTTGCCCTTAGTTAACATTAGCACAATCATGAGGTTACAGGTGCTCAAATCACCACCACAGGATTCAGCCCACCTAGGTTGTGCTAGAGACATCTAGGTACACCTTTTAAGGGGTGAGAGAACAAATAGACTTCTATTTCAAGAAAATAAAGACAGTCAGGTAGGAATTCCAAACTGATCTTCCCTCTATTTCCCTCTTCATGTCCATCCATCCTCATTTATGTTCACCTTAAGGAAGAAAAATATGCCCCCTTTTCAAGACCAGCCTATGCTCATGACTCAGTCGCCATACACATTCACCTCCTCCAGGATCTCAATGGTCTCTTCTCTCTTACATCTTCCTTTGATCTTCCAGCTCCACTGGATTGCCCCCATGCATCCTACAAACATGATGCAGTCACTCCCAATTACTCCACTTCCCCACCTACAAATATTCCTTGATATCTACTTTGATTTGCCGTCTAAATCCTAAATCCTTGAAAACAGAAGCCCTACTTCTTGCATCCCTTCTAGTAATTTATCCAGACAGTTGCATTTCTCTTTCACAATCCCATTGAAACTGTTCCTGAAAGCAGCCTTTAAATTTTTTTTTAAATTTTGTATGTGGGTATAGCCAATTGACAATGTTGTGATAGTTTCAGGTGAACAGTGAAGGGACTCAGCCATACATATACATGTATCCATTCTCCCCCAAACTCCTCTCTCATCCAGGTTGCCACATAACATTGAGTAGAGTTTCATGTGCTATGCAGGAAGTCCTTGCTGGTTATCCATTTTAAATATAGCAGTGTGTACATGTCCACCCAAACTCCCTAACTATCCCTTCTCCCCATTATTTCCCCCAGCAACTCTAAGTTCATTTTCTAAGTCTGTGAGTCTATTTCTGTTTTGTAAAGGAGTTCATTTGTATCATTTCTTTTTAGATTCCCCATATAAGGGACGCTTAGGCCATCATTTCAGCCTATGAGGCACATTAAAGTCATCATGGAGCTTCATGGGCCCCTCTGTCTGGGCCCACCTTAGAAATATTGACTTAATTGACCTGGAATATAATTCAGGACAGTTGTATTTCTTATAAACCACTTGGTTCTGAATGTACAACTAGATTTTCCCAAGGTTCTATCCTCAGTTCCCCCTCTATTCTTCTGAGAGCAATTTTGCCAACTCCCAGGGCTTCAGCTTTATCTATAACTTCTAGACATCCCCACACCTCATCTCTAGGCTTGAGTGGCCAATCTCCTGTTAGCACATTCTACTAACCTCCCTCTGCACATTCTGCCTAGGTTTAAAAAAAAAAAAAAGACTATTTCCTGAACAAACTCATTGTCTTCTCTTCCAAATGTGCTGTCCCACTGCCTTTTTTCTCTGGTTCTAAGGAGCATTTTCATTCACCTATAAACTGAGCTGGAAGCCTCAGATTACTTGTCCACTACATGCTAAAAATTGCTTACTTATTTAGGATATGATTTACTTATTTAGAATGTATGATGTGAGAGTTGGACCGTAAATTAGGCTGAGCGTCAAATAATTGATGCTTTCAAATTGTGGTGCTGGAGAAGACTTTTGAGAGACCCTTGGACAGCAAGGAGATCAAACCAGTCAATCCTAAAGGAAATCAACCCTGAATATTCATTGAAAGCACTGATGCTGAAGCTGAAGCTCCAATATTCTAGCCACCTGATGTGAAGAGGCAACTCATTGGAAAAGACCCTGATGCTGGGAAAAATTGAGGGTAGGAGGAGAAGAGGGCAAGAGGGTAGGAGAGCAAGAGGATAAGATGGTTGGATGGCATCACTGCCTCAATGGACAGGAATTTGAGTAAATTCTGGGAGATGGTGAAGGATAGGAAGCCTGCAGTCCATTGGGTTGCAAAGAGTCAGAGACGACTTAGCAACTGAACAACAACAACAAATTTAGGGCTGCCTACCTTCTTAATTGTTGAAACATCATGGCTTTAAAATAAAGCAGCTCTACCACATGCTAGTTGTGTTGCTTCCCTGGTGGCTCAGACGGTAAAGAATCTGCCTGCAAAAAATCTGCCTGAGTTTGATCCCTGGGTCGGGAACTCTGCCATAAGAATGCTACTTCAAGTTCTCCATTCATTTCCATTTATATTATTGCCCTACTCCCTTTTATGTGGAAATTCTGTGGGCACTAGTGGCCCAATTGGAAAGGTTGTCCTTTACCCAACTCTCCCACCCTCTATTCAATGTCCCCTTGTCATCATACAATTTCAGAAGTACCTCTGTAGGCAAGATTCTTCAGATTCAAAACTTTGTCAGCACTAGCTGATCATACTCAAGAAAGAACAGAAGCATGGTAACCCGTGTAGATTTTTTTTTATTACTATTCATACACATTTCTAATAACAGCTGCCTCCACGGTTGGAGTGACAGGCAGAAGCAGGGCAAATGTCAAACTACCAATGATAGTGACAATTCAGTGGGTCCTCCATTCACTAAGTACTTAAAATTCTTTTGCATAATTACGCACATCTCTCCTTAAAAATCTGTACATATTAGTTTTAGCACAACTAATGATAGCTTTTCTGACATAGGATGTCTTTAGTTTTTCTCAATAAATTGCTATTTTTTATTTTTTTATTATGGGTTTTGGAATGAAGATTGATTTCTGAACCGTTTTGGGGGGATAATAGCTGACTTTTGTGTTGCTATGCCACCACACAGTTCACATTTCAATACTTAAATATAAACACGCTCCCTCAAAGAACAGAGTCACTTAAAATATGGCAGTGCTTCATTAATAATCGATTTACAGAATCTCTCATTGTGGAAACGACAGCCTCTCAAAGCTGTCATGACATTGTCAGTCTTGCCAGAGCAGGTAAGAATTACTTCTTGAGCTGCAAACAGAGTCACAAATAGCAATGGTTTCCTTGGAGACTTGGCAGTAGAGCTTAAAGCATTATACCTATAGGATCAGGGCTTTCAAATTAGAAGACAGTTTCTCTCCAGAGATTAGTCAGTCTTTCCCAATTGATAAACTTCCAGCCCAGTCTTAGGGGGGAACCCATAACTGCTTGTTAGTGAGGAGCGGAGGCTGGAGACACGCAGCGTGCAGCCCTGTGGATTACGTCACCACCAGAACCCATGGTCACGAGCAGCGTGGTGTGCAACGCTAAGGAGACTGAGAGCAGCAGGAACAGCTCTCATTAGAACAGAGTCATCCTATGTTAAAAAGTTTACTATCTGTGTTTCCCGACAGATATCACCAAGTCATAAGGCAGAATGATACTCCAAAAAATGGAGAAAAGACAATGCAAGTCCTATTTAAAAAAAAATATGATCCCTCTGGTCCTTCATTCTTATTTATATATTATTTTATTTGTGGAGTCAAACAAATCGGTGCCCTGTTAATAAGTGTAGAATTCTAGATGCTCTTCTTGCAATGCTATGGATAGAACTGCACATTTTTCCTTCTCCCATACTCTGGTTAGCATTCTTTCTGGAGATGTGCGGATTTACAGTGGGATATGGACGAAACTTCAGTGCAAGATGATTGTCTCCCTTCTCCCTGTTTTATCTTTTGCCTGGGGAGGGAATTAGGGTCCCAGGGGTGGAAGTGGAATTCAGATTCAATGCAAATTTGGAGGTGGCAAGAAGCAATATAATTTATCAACATAAAGTTCCAATATGTGCCCCCAAACCAGCATGTCCTTTAGAAAAGTGCATTTGCCTGAAAAGTATAGCAGCTATTGGATTGCTAGCCTGCATTTGTCAGTAATGGTATCTTTTAGCATTACCTATTTATAACTCAAAGTACTGAGTAACAAAACATGGGAAACAGGGACTCTTAATGCCTTGCATTTACACAAACTACAGTTTATATAATATGTTGCATCTGGAAGTGGTTACCAGGCACAACTTTTTACCATAAGGATTCATCTTCATTCACTACCTGTGAAAGCTTATTTTGCGTAGCAAATGAGGCATACTACGTGCATGATTTTCTTTAGATTATACTCATTTTTTTATGAAAGATGATTCAATTACATTTTATGATATCTGCTTCCCTGAACAAATAAAAGCACCTCACTATTATGAGTTTCTGTCTCCATGATATTTTGGTGTTTATTTCATACTCTTTGAGGGCATAGTGCTTAATTAAGATTATGAGCCCTGGAACCAGGCAGATATGGAGGTCAAATGTATGTCTAGAGCCAAGCTTCGAAGACTCAGATCTTTTGTCTGAAAATGGGGCTATTAGTCCCTACTTCAAAGGACTGTTACAGGAATTGATTATGCTATATCAGTGAATAGAGAACTGAGCAAGCACCCAGGATATAATGACAATCATTCAGTGTCTAGTGGACAGTGTTTTACATGTTTGACCTTCTTACACATTTATGTATTGGTTTCATTTCATTTACAGTTTTTAAATTTTTACAGTTTTTAAAATTTTCTATGGACAATAAATTAACTTAGTTTTATTCATTCGGCTAAATTTTGACTAAATTATATTATTTGATTCAATCAAATTTTTAAAATTGCATGCATCTTTTCTAAATGTTTGAAAAACTCAGCCTATTTTAAAGTTTAATTTGCCTTAAATGTGCCAATGTACAGTTTATTGAATTAGGCTGAATCACATTAATAGTTTATTCTTTCACATATTTTTTGTCAATACAACAATAAATATTTATTGCTATGTTCCAGGAGCAACATGTTAGGCCTCTATGCTAGGTCTCCTAAATCTTTTGTAACATGTACTTATTTCATACCATTATCCTCATCATCATTACAGAATTATACTAAAATGAAATCTAAATTCTGTACCAATTTTTTTCCTCTTAGATTTCATATTAAATTAAGTCCAGGGCAAATTTGGTTCATAACACTCCATTTGGTCTACATTACAATAGTGATCTAGAATATGTTCATTTTCTAAACATATATGTTTGCCTTTGTATACATTAAATTTTAATATATCTAACACTAAATATTATCTTTTCTTTCCAAATCAACTGTTCCTTCTGCCTTACATATTTCTGGCAATGTCTCATATATCCATTTGTTTAATTAATATCTTTTGAATGCCTATTTTATAACAAGATTTGAACAGGGCGTTGGAGATATAAGGGAAACAATTTCATTCTAGTCTTTGCTGTTGGGTCACAGAGGCAGATAGAGGCAAATAAGCAGCACTCAGAACACATTTAGTAGACCCTGGGGTAAGGCAGGAGAAGATGGTATAAGAATTCTTTCCCCTGATAATCAGGCATAAAATCTCTTAGTGATCTTAGCCCAACTCTCTATGTATGTCCCCGTCTACATCTGATGAACAAGTTACTTCCAGGAAGTGCCTATTTTCCATCTTCACAATTACTGTGGCAAATTAAATATGTCCACAATTCTTTGACAGTTCTCCCATTGAGAGATGGGGTCTAATTCCTCTCTCCTTGAATCTGGGCAGACTTCAACAGAAACACCATTCTGGGGCTTTCAAAGCCAGGTCACAAGGAGGCTTGCAGCTCTCTCTGAGTCTACCTGCCACTCTTTGAGAAGCCCAGGGCATGTGACGAGGCTGTGTGATGGTGCTCCAGTCTAGCCCAGCTCCCCCCATGACAGCCGGCATCAGTCTGTCAAGTGAACCTTCTGCACGTCCAGTTCAGTCAAGCCTTTAGATGACTGCAGTCCTGGCTACAACTGCCTGTAACACCCTGAGCAATCTCAACGAAGAATCATCCAGCAGAGCCCAACCTGCCTACAGATCAGAAGATATGATAGAGTGTAGTTTTTAAGCCACTAAATTTTGGGATGGTTTGCTAACCAGGAACAGACAGCTGTTATAGACACTATCATAATTCAGGGGCTTAGCATCTCAGTGCTGAATATCTGATAACTCTTCTAGTCCTCACTTTTGTCCCTTTTGTCTTCGTTTGTGGGATTAATCTTCTAAAACTGCTACAGTTAACATAATATTCCATTATTCACAAATTCCTTAGCCAGGCATTCAGGAGCTCTATAGTTGGCTACATTTCTGTGTTTCATCACCCCCATTCTCCCACTTCCTGACCCTCACTCACTCCTCTTCACAAACTATGAGCCCAAGTCCAATTTCCAGTCCTAACTCGACTTGTACTTGCTTCCCTGTTCTATGGTTTTTCTTACATTATTCCCATCAAACAAACTGGACTTTCTTCCTATCCACCTATTTGAGTCCTATCTTCTTTCACATTCCAATCCTAATACCTCTTCTTGGGCTGATCATCCTTCTTTCTTGAACACTTGAGATATATATGGATTTGGTGACACCTGCCTTTGAAGAGCACTCTAATGTATGTGAGACACAAACTGTACAATGTCAAACTTTCTATACACGTTATTTACTGTTATTCGTGTTGCTGTTTTCTTAGCTAATCTCATCTCACATTTTTCTCATGTATCCTCTTCTAGAATCCCTTACAACCAATGTACAAACTCCCAAACAACAGGATCCGGGCCAGAAACACCTATAGGGTTCCTCCCCATCCCACCATCCTGTATTGCCATGCCCAGGATACTCGTGAATGAGATTCTGTTGAATGAGGAAATGAATGATGAATGAGCGCTGTACCTTAGCTTTGGTGTTTCATCTTTAGCCAATGATTGATTAAATATGTAAGAAAATACTTTCCCGAGGCCATAAGCCATAACCACAATTCTGGTGTGGCCAGCTGCAGAGCCAAAATTAAAGCTCTTGCCTTTACATTAATTAACAAATGGAAGAAAAGATCCAGCATGCCCCAAGCCTACTAAGAGATTAGTGGCTTTGTACACCTAAAGAAAGTCTCACAAAGTAAGGCAGTCTATCAGTAAAGTTGCAATAGGAAAATTCAGATGGCAACAGATGTCTTCAGGCTAATAACAATATCCTGACAGTGAATATCTAAGGGGGGCAGAGAATCAAATCATGGGACAGAAACATACCAGGTGCTGAGAAGAATGTGGTTTGAGAGGTCTTACAAACAAACTCATAGTTAAATAGTCAAATCCAGCTTTGTGATCATTTTCATGGTTGCCTCAAATATCACTGAATGTTGTAGAAAAATTTACTTAACTATCTTTTATTATTGGATAATTAGGCTATTTCTAAATTTTACAGTAATATTTTATTTTTATATACCCATCTTTGAATTCCTCTCAGTTAAATTCGAAGATGTGTATACTAAGTCAACGGATATGCATATTTTAAAGACTTTGAAAGGTACAGCAGAATTAGTGTTGGCATGACTGATGCTGGAGTTTAGCTTGGGAAGAGAGAGGAGCAAAACTCAGAGTCTAGGTCAACCTCTCTCTTGGTTCAGACCCTTATCATCTCCTGCCCAGAGGATTGCAGTGGCACCTAAATGGTATCCCTGCCACCAATCTGAATGTCAGTGTGTTTTTCCTAACTGATATGATATAACAAATCAGGGCATATGTCTTCGTGTTAGAGTATAAAGCACCTGTACGATCTGACTCCTGATTGCCTGTCCAGGCCCAGATTTCTTCTTTTTCCAAGCATCTCCTACCTTTACTTTATGCTGAGGCTGAATCTAACTGTTTAAAGTTTCCTCAAGCATTCCATGCCATCCTCCAGGGGATATTTCCTACCCAAGATTGAGCCCAGGCCTCCCATACTGCAGGCAGATTCTTTTACTGACTGAGCCACAAGGAAAGCCCAAGAATACTGGAGTGGGTAGCCTGTGACTTCTCCTGAGGATCTTCCTGACCCAGGAATCAAACTGGGGTCTCCTGCATTGCAGGTAGATTCTTTACCAGCTGAGCTACCAGACCTGCCCAGGTCTCCATGTTCTCACTTATACTCCTCCTTCATTTTTACATTTTTTTTCCTATGTACCCACAGACAGCCAACTCTACTTGTCTTTTACGATTTCAGCATCACATCCAGCAAACTGTCCATTCATCTAAGTTCTGTGGCAGAAAATACAAATCTCCACCATGGTTCTTCCCACGCCATCATCCTTGTTTAGACTGTCCTTTAGACTGTCTTCCTCATTGGGTCAAGATCACCTTGAAAGAAAACAATTTTGTCTTCCCACCCCTAGTGCCTGGCACAGTGACCACCACACTGTAGGTACGGATAAGTAAGCAACCCAACAAGCAAAATCAGGAAGAACAATATTAACAGAGAAGGAAGTCACAATGGAAGCAGTAACTAAAGATCTAAGTGTGGGGAATTTATAAGGATAAGAATTGGAAAGTAGTATTTGAGGATTTGAAATTTTGAATTTCAGACATGGAGCAGCTCAGAAGGACAGCAAGGAAAAAGATATACTGTAAGTAGTGGGTAGCTGTGATTGCAAAATCTTGGAAATCAAGGAACAGGGAATGGTGAGCATTTGGAGGGTCATTAATGTGGACATCAGAATTGTCAGAGGTAGAGACATGGGAATGGATGGCCAAGAGGAATTTAGGCTTAAGCTGGAAGTAGTGACAAGGACAGGATGGCAGATGCAACAAAGCTGAAGGTCCATTTTTGAAATACCAGTGGGACAGTACTGTGAATAGCCAGTAGCCCAGCCATAAACAGAGGAGTATACAAAGCTCAAAGACAGATGCAAGATCACCCAAATATTAAGTGGCAGGTCAAAGCCCAGGACCACCATGGTGCAAGAACCCAGGGCTAGTTCTTCCTTAATCTAAGCAGGTACGGGGAACAAATAAGATCATGGTCCCCTGCAGGTAGGGAGCTAATATCTCTATCCCCACAGGCCCTAACCCAGAGCTTGGTACATAACAAGGGCTTCTTAAGCATTGCTGAAAGGGCTGTAATTTAAAATTGAAATTCCTAATATCCAAGAATTTCTGCTTCCCTCTACAACTCACTCCACCCTACCCCTTAAACCTATTCCCTTTTCTTATCTCACCTCAGTTCAGTTCAGTTGCTCAGTCGTGTCCGACTCTTTGCAACCCTGTGAATCACAGCATGCCAGGCCTCCCTGTCCATCACCAACTCCCGGAGTTCACTCAAATTCATGTCCATCAAGTCAGTGATGCCATCCAGCCATCTCATCCTCTGTCGTCCCCTTCTCCTCCTGCCCCCAATCCCTCCCAGCATCAGGGTCTTTTCCAATGAGTCAACTCTTCGCATGAGGTGGCCAAAGTATTGGAGTTTCAGCTTCAGCATCAGTCCTTCCAATGAACACCCAGGACTGATCTCCTTTAGGATGGACTGGTTGGATCTCCTTGCAGTCCAAGGGACTCTCAAGAGTCTTCTCCAACACCACAGTTCAAAAGCATCAATTCTTCGGTGCTCAGCTTTCTTCACAGTCCAACTCTCACATTCATACACGACCACTGGAAAAACCATAGCCTTGACTAGACGGACCTTTGTTGGCAAAGTAATGTCTCAGCTTTTCAATATGCTTTCTAGGTTGGTCATAACTTTCCTTCCAAGGAGTAAGCGTCTTTTAATTTCATGGCTGCAGTCACCATCTGCAGTGATTTGGGAGCCCCCCAAAATAAAGTCTGACACTGTTTCCACTGTTTCCCCATCTATTTCCCATGAAGTGATAGGATCAGATGCCATGATCTTAGTTATGGAGACTTAATTCTAAATTCAGTTGTTGGTCTTGTGCCCATCAGAACTCAATACACATTTTGTAACAGAATGATGGAGATTAGGTGTTTACGCTAAAATTTTCTCAATCATAAGCACCACACAATCCTATATTTCAAAAACACCATGTGTTAAATATTTTCTTTGGGCTAGTTGGAGAATGAAACAGTTAAAAAATATACATTAAAGGTTTATTATATGCTATGTTCTTTTTATATGGAAAAAATCTGAATTTTGGTAAAAATTGAAAAATATATTCTGAGAACTAAGTTGGCTATTCCCTACATTGAAAGGAAAATAGAGAAGGACTGAACATTAAGGGAAGTCTCTTGGAAATTTATTTCCCTTCTCCCTCTTGTGCTCAGAGGTTTTCCTGTAATCTCAGCCTTAGAAATCTTTATGACACCCACATTGAAATCTCTATTTCAATGGTTTCAAAGTGTGGTCCCCAGACCAGTATCAACAGCATTAACTTGTTTGAAATGTAAAATCTCACTCCCTACAACTGAATGAAGAAGTTTGCAAGTAGGCCCAGCAATCTGTTTTAACAAGTCCTCCAGGCTTAAGTTTGAGAATAAATGCCCTGTCTAGAAGTACCAGCAGTCTCTCTGATACTGGCCTGAGACAATATGTGTAACTGTCTAGGTCTCCAAGCCAAAGGGATAGATGAGGAATAGCCACAATTAAGCTTACTGTACTACAAAATTAAAATACTACGTTAACAGCAAGGATGATAACTATGAATGACACACTGTGCATAAACTGTAGGAACTCTCAGTTATATTAATGTCAGTGTAGCAGTAATAAAAGCAACAATATTAATCCATTCTTAACTTACAGATTTTTCAACTTCTTTTATTATGCAAAATTCATTTTATTTTTCTCCCTTTATCTATTTTTTAGGATCCCTTTCTCCATGTTTTCATGATTCTGTACAAATTCACATTTTTAAAATATACCTAGATCTTTCATAAATATCAAGAGGAATGAAATCTGTGTGTACATTTTCTGACACCTTGGTGAGGTAAGCATGCTAAATTGTGAAAACTTTTTCAAGTCTTTAGTTAAATTCCATTATGGACTAATTTTCTCCTTGGAATTGTCAAGGAAAATCTACATGCTATTCACTCAATAAAATTCCTTTCAATGATATCTAAATGGCTAATTCTCTACCTAGCTACAAAGGAAAAATGAAGTCTCCAAATTTGATCAAAATTAATCAAAACAGAGGTAGGTGACTCATTCAAAAGACAAAGCTGGCCTATTAAAAATGTTCCAAAAGAAGATACATGGATGAAGCTGCTGGAGGCCACTTTAACTTGTGTTATGATCACTTAAAAGGGATTTAAAATTACTATTTACATTAGCATTCAGTCAAAAGTACCTTCCATGACAGCCCCCAAATTACATGGAATATTTTATCTGATGCCTGAAATGCAGAGCACCTACATTCTTTCCAGGTGGCTGATTTTTCTATTGCATTTGACCTTTCATTTAATAGCAAGTCTATAATCATATTTTGCCGCTTCTTAAGCAAACTATTTGTGAAAAGAAATAGAATGCAAGTCATAGATTAATAAATAAGAAATAATTAATGGTAAGGACACCAGGATTATATTTGTTTTGGGCCTCTTGATTCAGTTGAAATTTTTTCTTTAAATTTTCAAAGAAGCAAAATTATGCCTAATAACTTTGTAGCTCTTATTTCCTATTTCAAATGTATGGCTTAAATTTTTTTAAAACCAATGAGACTACATTCTGAAAATGACTAAAGTCTTAAAATTAAAATTTAATGTTTTAAATCTTTTCACTTATATAGCTACTTCACCACCCTTAAAGATCTGGTTTAATCTCTGGCGTGCTGCAATTCATGGGGTTGCAAAGAGTTGGACACGACTGAGCAACTGAACTGAACTGAACTCCTCATAAATGACAATCACGAAACTATCAACATATACAGGAAAGTGGTACTTTCTTTAAATCCCTTAGGAAGAACAAGTTTCTTGATCAGTTTTGGCTAAAAAAATTACAGAAGGAAGGAATTAGTTCAACTTTCACCTCTCATCTTTGAATACAGTAATGCTAAATGACCATTATGTACAGCAAATCAAACTACTTTTAAAGCTTCCCTGTACCCATGGGATTACACAGCTTCTGATTTTCTTCCTGTCAACCATCCTTAATGCTCACTTTCAACTCATCGTGGAACAGTCTGTTCTAGGTAGATGTCTTTGCTTATCAGGCATGTCTGATTTGGTCTGAATATGGTGAACTTGCTGTTGTAAATCAGTAGAGAGTTTTGAAAAGAAAAAAGTCCCAACTGATATATTCTGTGATGTAGGATGAGCAGTTTGATTTAATCTAGTTTCTCCTCTCCATCTCCTGCTAATATTTACTTTGTATTTTCACAGCCAGACATACCCAGCAAAGCTAAACCGGAATGTAAAATTACAAGATTCCAGTTACTAGCGTCATGATATAGTATTAATATTCATGTTATTATTTTATTTACATGATTTAGTTTTCACATGGATCTTTTTGATAAAATTCTCCTCAAGTCTTACAAGTCACTACCTTATCCATTCTACAGTCAATTAGGCTCAAACCCTGAGAGCATGGCCATCCAACATTGAAAAGAGAAAGAGGGATGGGAGTAGAAGGCCCAAGTTAAATTATGCTTTGCTGGGACAGCTGGAACACCCTCCCAGTTTGTTGAGCTGCTCATTAGTTGGTCAGCACCAATCACCTGTATATAGAGGCTTTCATCCATGAGCATGCGCAAATGCACCCCACCCTATGGAAAGCAGGTGAAAATAACTGCACATCATGGTACTGCCTTCAGAGCGCCTGTTTGGTAGAGTCCAAGAATAACAGCTGTGAAAACATGGACCTCGATCTTGAGTATCTTTATGCAGGAAGACCTAGAGCCACGTGAATTTAATCTCCTTTCCTAAGTGTTAACAGCAGTGTAGAAGCGGGCGCTCTCATCCCTGTAATCAGTTGCACAGTGCAGAGGGCAGCGGTCTCCGGTGCCTCATCTGCGAGCTAATCTTTCATTTCATAGCAGATCTTTCCATATCAAACAACACAAATGACTTAATTTGCATGACAGGATTTGTAACGGGGCAAATCTAGTGTCAAAGTCGATTAAAGATTACACCAGAGAACTATCATAATCAGTCCTCTAATGAGCCTAAATAGTACATGTAAAGTCTCCTCTCTTTGCCATTCCAGTCATGTCTAAAAGGGAATGTGTTTCTTTTCATCGATGAGCCAGTCTTTGGTTTGCACATTATGCCCTACGTTGAGCTAAAGTCATGTCAGTCCGGTTTCAGAGGGAGAGAAAGGGAAATAATAAAGCAAACATCACTTCACAAATGACATTGCTTGGTATAAGCCAACGTTTGAAGCCCTTAATTCTTCTAATCTGCAAAATAGTCAATGCTAATGGGTTTTTGCCTTTGTGAAAGCTGATGCATAGAAAGAAAAACTTTAATGAGCTGCCTGGGCCGTATGCTTACAGATACCTGTCAAATGTCTGTCATCTTAGCTATCGCTGAGGCATTATAAAGAAAGTAAGAAGGAAGGAACGACAGTATTTGTACAAGCATTTTCATGCTAAAATGGCACAATTTTCTTCCTGTCATAATTTCATTGTATCTGAAAGTCAGAAAAGCTTAACCCTTTCCCTAGCATGTCCTGGGTAGTTGTATTGTACAACCTTGGAGTGAATGGTTTAAAAACAGTGCTGTGATTTTGTAAACAGCATCTTCTGAAAAATTTGTTTTTGCAAATGGAATTACCTACATTTAAAAAATATGACAACAAACTATTTGAATCAATTGCTTTACCCCAGGGAGATCAGGAGCTTATTAAATGCAAAAACCTTCATAAAGTACAGGGCTGTCATTTGAATCAATTCTTTTGGAGTTCTTAATTTAATATTTCTTTGGATCTTTGTGTGCTTAATACACATACCAGGCAATAAGGTCAACAAACTCTCCTAGTATTACTCCAGCACCTGCAAGCTCTGCTACAAGAAGGTCACGTTAGCCTTAGTTTCTGAGATTTATAATATCACAGTCAAAAAAATGTACTGTGAGTTGAAACTTGGCATGAGAGAAAAGTCTGAGCCCAGGTTTGATTTGTTTTCCTTCTTTCAAATTAAAAAGAAACATAAGTATATAGATAGACACACACACACACACACACACACACATGAAGCTTTAAGTTTGGGGTCAAAGAGCCTAGGATTTTAAAGATAGAGAATGAACTTTAACTCTCATGATTCCTTGGTGGTTAAAGCGATTAGAGAAGTGTAGCATTTTCTGACTGCTTTTGTTTGCCACACCCCTCATCCCCAAATTTTAAAAAGATGAAAAGAAAATGAAGAGAAGGAGGGGCTCTTTCTAGTAGAGCATGAATGTGTTGAGGATATGTTTTCGGTCTTCCTTCTGACTTACTGTGTACATTAGAAAAGCTTCTGTATTTTTACTTTTCTATACTTAAAAAATCATGTTAGGGTAATCCTCATCACTTATGATGAAACAATAGGGATAAAACGAATATTTGTGAATCAAACAAGTATGGTGTTTTACACCTATGAATTTTGCAAACATCACTAAGCTGTGGTCTTGTATCATTACAAACACATATTTTGGGATATTAAAATAGTTATGGTATTTCAGATTGTCAACTGAGCTCCAACTACCCTAAATTGAGTACAAACCCTGTACCAGCTTCCAGGCATCAGTAAGGATACTTGTAATAAGATGGTCACCAGCATCGGCCATTTGTGACTAGGGGTGCTTAAGAGGCTCATGCACGCTGAATGCCAAGCCCTTCCTAGAAGACACGTCAAGGTTCAGCAAAGCAGAACCTCTTCAGTTTGCCTCAGAGTGTTGTAACACCAGGTCTCTGACTCACTTGTTACAAGCTACAGAGACCAGCTTGAATGAGCTCATTTGGCTGTATTGTCTCCCTGCAAAACTAACTGTGACTTGCTGCTGCTGCTGCTAAGTCACTTCAGTCGTGGCCGACTCTGTGCGACCCCATAGGCGGCAGCCCACCAGGCTCCCGCATCCAAGGGAGTTTCTAGGCAAGAGTACTGGAGTGGGTTGCCATTGCCTTCTCCGAACTGTGACTTGGAGAAGTATTAACTGCTAATGCTGCAGGTAATATCTAAGGACCCTAATCGGTTCTCCGGCCCCCTGCTTCTTTCTCTCAGAGTATAATAAGTCAAAACAAACTCAAGGAGAGGGCAAATTTTCATCAAGTGGCATTAAAATTTCAAATTAGATAAACCAAGCCAAAAGCATTAGAAAATGGATGGCTGTAGCTTTCAGCGCCTAGAGGTGGCCAAAAACTGGGTCTCCAATTAGACAGATTAGACAGCACTTAAGGCCGGGTTCATTGAAAAGAAATTAGGCCAACTTTAAATTGGAAGTGAATTGTTTTAACATCCTTTGGTAGAGATGTTCAGCTCTTTGAAAAGAAACAAATTCACTTCACCAACATAAAAAATATCCTCCTTAGGTCTTATTCTGATTTGCAAACAAGTAGACCTCTTCAGAGAGAAGTGAACAGCGAGCCAATTTCTGTGGCTGTGGGGTCCTCATTTATTTAACAAATATTTATTGTAGACCCTCAGTTTGCCAGGCCCTGAGCCACAGGATCATATTTTTGTGACAGAACCCACTTGTACAGCACTAATAGGTAAGTGTCCCTCAAAGTTACAAAGCTCCCTTTCTTTAAGCAATCCAGTCTCTCTCATTTATTGAATATAAAAATCTACCAAAGAGATCAGATGTCTAGAATTGTTTTGACATTGCTGCTGCTGTTATTGCTTTGTCTTGTTCTTAATTCAAAAGATAAATTAGAAGCCTTAATCTGCTCCCAAGCCCCTCCCCATCCCATGGTACATGTTCAAGTCCACCCACTTTATCTGGAAATGCACTCATATTGATCACTCTTTCCTTAAATTTTAACCTAGTATTTATCAAGAGGCCCCCAACTTTCACAGCTGACCATTTTGTCTGAGCACTGGATCCTTTACACCATGAGGAAAAGAGAACTCCCAGATGGTAACATGCAAACTTTAACCATACATGTACAGTTACAAACATAATGTACAAACATTAGCCATACATGTACAGTGTTGGCGCAAATTTCAAATGCTCTCCAATATGAATAATTCAATGTCCCTGCCCAGTTGTTCCCATAAGGATACGATATGAATTAAAAAGCTATAAGCTGTGTTACTGAACAATACTCTGCATTTTCCTGCAGCAGTTGTGTGCAGATAGAGACATTGCCATTTGTATTTCAGAGTTCATTCTTCCTGCAGTCCTCAACTCTCCTTCCCCATGAACACTGCTTCTCTGACCCAGCTGCTATACCTCTGATCCGCTGCACCCCAGTGGCTGTCACAAGTCTCCCTCCTTCCCAGGAGTTGAACACACAATAGAGAAAAGGCCCTGGCTGGGAGGTTCAGCCGCCATTAACCCCTACCAGCTGTGCCTGTGGGGAGCCTTCTGGCCTGAATGTCCTTTCTCTGCGGCCGCCTTCATGCCACTAATCTAACCATTGTTAAGGAGGAATGCTGACAGGAGAAAAGAAATTTTTCTTGTGTCCATGCAAGTGTGTGTATCCATGTGTAAGTGAAGGAAGAGTGAAGGCTAATTTCTATAGTTGGCATGAATGGAGGGACTGGGAAAAAAACCTAGTTAAAATGTGTTTACTTGCTTAAAAGGCTCAGTCAATTTAAATAATTTCAGCAGTGTGTTCTATTTTTTTAGGGAGGGGGAAGAAACTAGTTACTATTATAATTTTCTTTAAATCCTCTGGGATGTTTGGGCATGTTTAAGACTTTTCAAATTCACTGCCAGCAGAAAAAAAATGAGTTGAATTTCTTAAAAATACAGGCATAAAGTTTCAGACACACAGCATTACTCACTTCTAATGGACCTTAAAAAATTCGAGAAAGAGAACTGGTTATACAGGTCACATTTCCTTCAGAAAAACCATTCACATTTAGTGCTGAGGAAAGTTTCAAAAAATCTTTTAGAACTGAAATAGGATAGGATTTAAGTTTATCAACCACCTTTAAAGCAAACAATAAATCTAAAAAGAAGCACTGTATTTAAAAAAAAAATACAAATTTTGCTTTCAGTGAAACTTCAAGTTCAGTAAGGGAGTGTGATTTTCTCTTCAGTTTTATTCAGAACAGAAGCAATTACCTGAAGCAGTAACTTTGTGAACTTAGAAAGTCAGGCAGGTGACAATGATGACCACAGTTCTAATTACAATGCCAAGCAAATATCCTACCTATTTGGAAAGTTTACATAATTTCAGTCTTTGAGGATATCATTTGTTTTTTCAAAAGCACTGGCATTGAAGAGAAACTATTCTTGCATTTAATGCTCCATGTTATCATTTGATAAAATTCTGTAAAACACAACAGTTGGCCTATTTCAAATCAAATTAAGAATAATTCATGTAGAAATGTATTTTCTGGGCAATTAGACTGTATCGTAGTAGGGCAAATGTCTGATATAATAACGCTCTACTTTGCATCTGTTCCTATGTCTAGACTGCTGCAATTACTGGTCCCTACAACAGCAGCAGCAAGATAATGCTCCACTCACAGGTTTTAGCCATTAAAATTCAGCATTATTTTTCTTTGCCCCTTTATTACCTCAATCATTTGATTGTGATAAAACAGATTTAATTTAATGAAGTTATACTTTTCTAAATTTGCATATATTTACATATAGGGTGACTATAGTATCAGGTACGCTGTTTTCTAAAATATTAGTGGTAAATACCCTGGCATTCAGCTCATTAAGGTACAGTGTGCCTGTTAAACCAAAACAACAACAGCAACAACAAAACAGAAAAGCCCAGCTCTCTGAACCCTGTACTTCTCTTAGCTACTTTTTAGACTCTTCCCTTTCCTGTGAAGGAGATTATCCTAAAGAGGAAATGAATGTGATAGCATGTAAACTGATAGAATAAATGAGAATAACAATGTAGTTTTGATTCCATTTATTGGTTTAATCATTCAATCAACCATTCAACAAATATTTATTGGGTTTCTCCAATATGCAAGACACAGTGCCAGGTGGTTTGGGAGGCACAAAACAAATCCTACACAGTCTTCACATAAGAAGTTTCCTATCTAGTATGAGAATTGCTGTGTTATATAAATAACTATCATTAAGTAGCAATGTAATAATGCTATCTGTGAGTGTTGAGTTATGGTAAAAAAGTCAAATCCTACCCTTTCCTCAACTCTCAAGGTTATAACAGTGATGATTTTCCAGCTCTATTCCATCCTTGTTTACATCAGAAGTTCTCATAAGCAAAAGAAGATAAATTCAGTTAAATGCAACTGAGAGAAACTATCCTTAATATTTCTCCAGATTATCTCAGCTATTTGGATAACTATGTTCCCAGGTTCTCTTGTTTTTTGAAGTGTTTAGAGAAAGCTTATTGGTACTTAGAACACCTTATAGCAGAAATATCACTGAAGGATCTCAGTATGTGTACTGCTTAGTAAATGCTGAAGGACTTGCATATTGGGATGCTAATCTCTAGGTATAAACCCCCTTTCTCCCTTGTCTAAGAGCTACAACAAGAACAAGCAAGCGATTTCAGTATCTAGGGGATTTGCTCCAATCCAGTTCACCTCACTATATAAAAATATACTCAATTAACTCATTTAATACTAAATATAGTAAAACTAATAAAGTATTGTTTTAGAAACTCTGTCTCCACAAATAAATAGCCAGAGTAGAAATCCATGTTAGAAATTTAATTAATACAACAAAAAGAAAGGAAGTAAAGTTGCTTTAACTTTTGCTGATATAAAAGGGCACATTGGTCCTATAATTTCTAGGTAATAAAAAAAAATCCTGAGTTTTGTTTTGGAAGGCTAATAGAAGTTAGAAATAGAATAAAGAGCAACATGCCAAAACCAATATGATAGTTCCATCCAGGAGAAAAGTGACTAATAATGCCCATGGTATCTCTGTGCCTCCTGAATAAGGGCAAATTTGATCTGATTATGACACCAACTACAACATAAAGCCCTAATGTTTTCCTTACAGTCTGCAGAATAATTTAGACTCATTAGTTAAATATGCTTTCTTGCCTCATTCCCCTCTACCCATCTCCACGCCTTCTCCTGCACTCAACTGTCCTATCCCCTTTGCAAAAGTGGGCTGTGGGCTTCTAGCCTCTGTGCCTTTTCCTCACACAGTTCCTCTATATGGCCTTCCTTTCTCGACTCTGCCTGTGGAAATCCTACACATCCCTCAAGGACCATAACAAATAAACCTTCCTCTGATTCTCCCAACCAGGTCTACTCATTCTGGAAATTATCACAACCTTTTATTGAGGGCAATTTGTCAGACTCTAACAAAACCATTCAAAGTGCTGTAACTAATGGCAATTTCACTTCAAAACTCTAGCCCACAAAAATACACTTGTGCATAAGGCAATATCCATGAATGTTCACTGCAGCACTCTTAGTACATGCAGAAAATAGAAACAATGGAAATGCTCATCAAAAGAGAAGTAGTCAAACAAATTATGTTGTAGCTATATATTAGAATATCTACAGCCAATAAAAATACGAACTAGATTGTTGTATAGCGTCAAGAAGAGAATACTACTATTACTACTACTACTAAGTCGCTTCAGTCGTGTCCGACTCTGTGCGACCCCATAGATGGCAGCCTACCAGGCTCCCCCGTCCCTGGGATTCTCCAGGCAAGAACACTGGAGTGGGTTGCCATTTCCTTCTCCAATGCATGAAAGTGAAAAGTCAAAGTGAAGTCGTTCAGTTGTCTCTGACTCTTAGAGACCCTGTGGACTGTAGCCCACCAGGCTCCTCTGTGCATGGGATTTTCCAGGCAAGAGTACTGGAGTGGGGTGCCATTGCCTTCTCCACAAGAAGAGAATGTCAACATATAAATATGGCAGTAAAAAGTAAATTGCAGAATACTGAGTAGAATATAAATTCATTTTTATGGAAGAGAGGAAGGAAAGAAGGAAGAGAAAGAGGCTATTTAAGCATATATGAGCACATGTTTGTAAATGTATAGAAAATTTTAGAAGGATAGATGTTAAAATGGATAATGGTGTTTATCATGAAAGATGGTAATGGGCTAGGATAAAAATATTTAATTTTTTAATATTTTGGATTTTGAGTGTTTTAAACAAATTTCCATTGCTTCTTTAATTATTAAAAGAAAAATTTCCCTCCATCGAACTCTATCATTGTTCACACTTATTGTAGTTTAGGCATGAATATTTCTGCATCTGCTATTAGATTGTAAAGTTTTTGGAAAAAGGAACCATGACTTGTTCATTTTTGCAAGGCCTGCTGTATCCATCACAGTTCTTTGTGAAGATGTGGAGTTATTTACTGGATTGAAATAAGGCCCATAAATATCCTTTTGGTTGTGCTTGGCAATTCCTCTAGACTGTCTCTACATCAAGGACAAGGCCTAAATAAACCCAAGAGTAAAAAACAGCTTCTTCCAGGAGCAACAGGAACAGTGGAAAAGAGGAACAGGCACCAATTCAATTTCCCTCTCTGTCCAGAAGATGGATATTTCCATGCCACCATTCTTAAACTTGAACATATGTACATGATATGAATGTGTGAGAGAACAAGAAACTGAAAAGGAAATAGAAAATTTGTTTTTAAAAAGACAAGCCAGGAGGCTATTATCAAAAAGACAAGAAAGAACAAGTGTTGGTGAGGGCATAGAAAAAACAGAATACATGTACATTATTGATGGGAATGAAAACTGGTACAGACCACTTACAGAAAACAGTATGGGAGGTTCCTCAAAAAATTAAAAGGAAAACTACCATATTAGCCAGCAGTTGCACACTGGATATATAGACAAAGGAAATGAAATCAGTATCGCAAAGATATCTGCATTCCCATATTCACTGCAGTATTATTCCTAGTAGCCAAGATATGGGAGAAGGCAGAGGCACCCCACTCCAGTACTCTAGCCCGGGGAATCCCATGGATGGAGGAGCCTGGTGGACTGCAGTCCATGGGGTCGCTAAGAGTCGGACACGACTGAGCGACTTCACTTTCACTTTTCACTTTCATGCACTGGAGAAGGAAATGGCAACCCACTCCAGTGTTCTTGCCTGGAGAATCCCAGGGACGGGGGAGCCTGGCAGGCTGCCATCTATGGGGTCACACAGAGTCGGACACGACTGAAGTGACTTAGCAGCAGCAGCCAAGGTATGGACACACCTAAGTGTCTGTCAATGAATGCATGGGTAAAAGATATGTGTTTATATGTATGTGTGTGTATATATATATATATATATATATATATATATATGGCGGTGGCTTGTTGGTAAGTCATGCCCAACTCTTGTGACCCCATGGACTGTAGCCCGCCAGGTTGCTCTGTCCATGAGATTTCCCAGGCAAGAATACTGGAATGGGTTGCCATTTCCTTCTCGTATCATATACAATGAAATATTATTTAGCCTTAAAAATAAAGAAAACCTGCCATGTGCAACTACATAGATGAAACTGGAGGACAAAGTGCTACATAAAATAAACCAGACACAGAAAGACGATCTCAATTATGGGTGACATCCAGAAAAGCAGAAGTCATAGAAGCAGAGAGGAGAATGGCGGTTGCCAAGGACCGAGGGGTGGGGGAGCTAGGGAGATGTGCACCTAAGGGTGTTCTGTTACAAGAGAATAGTTCTGGGGACCTAACGCACAGCACAGTGACCATAGTTAATACTCTACTGTATACTCGAAATTGCTAACAAAGTAGATCTTCAGTGTTCTCACAACATACACATACACAAACAAATGGTGATAGACATATTAATTAGCTTGATCATGGTAATCATTTAATGATTTATACATATATCGAATCATCACATCAATTCAGTTCAGTTCAGTTCAGTCGCTCAGTCATGTCCGACTCTTTGCAACCCCATGAATCACAGCACGCCAGGCCTCCCTGTCCATCACCATCTCCCGGAGTTCACTCAGACTCACGTCCATCGAGTCAGAGATGCCATCCAGCCATCTCATCCTGGGTCGTCCCCTTCTCCTCCTGCCCCCAATCTCTCCCAGCATCAAAGTCTTTTCCAATGAGTCAACTCTTTGCATGAGGTGGCCAAAGTGCTGGAGTTTCAGCTTTAGCATCATTCTTCCAAAGAAATCCCAGGGTTGATCTCCTTCAGAATGGACTGGTTGGATCTCCTTGCAGTCCAAGGGACCCTCAAGAGTCTTCTCCAACACCACAGTTCAAAAGCATCAATTCTTCAGCTCTCAGCTTTCTTCACAGTCCAACTCTCACATCCATACATGACTACTGGAAAAACCATAGCCTTGACTAGATGGACCTTTGTTGGCAAAGTAATATCTCTGCTTTTCAATATGCTGTCTAGGTTGGTCATAACTTTTCTTCCAAGGAGTAAGCGTCTTTTAGTTTCATGGCTGCAGTCACCATCTGCAGTGATTTGGGAGCCCCCCAAAATAAAGTCTGACACTGTTTCCACTGTTTCCCCATCTATTTCCCATGAAGTGATGGCACCGGATGCCATGATCTTCGTTTTCTGAATGTTGAGCTTAAAGCCAACTTTTTCACTCTCCTCTTTTACTTTCATCAAGAGGCTTTTTAGTTCCTCTTCACTTTCTGCCATAAGGGTGGTGTCATCTGCATATCTGAGGTTATTGATATTTCTCCCGGCAATCTTGATTCCAGCTTGTGTTTCTTCCAGTCCAGCGGTTCTCATGATGTACTCTGCATAGAAGTTAAATAAGCAGGGTGACAATATACAGCCTTGACGTACTCCTTTTCCTATTTGGAACCAGTCTGTTGTTCCATGTCCAGTTCTAACTGTTGCTTCCTGATCATCACATAGTACATCTTAAATATATACCATTTTTATGTGTCAATTTTACATTAATAAAGCTGGGGCGGAGAGTCAACCCAAGAGAAAATAATCATAAAATTGAAAGAATAGAACACATCTAACTGGCTCTCAAATCAATAAAATTTTGCTGTTTGTTTTTGTTTCTAATTCTACCCATCTCATTTTTTTAACAGGAGAGTGAGTCATGAAATGCTTACAAGAACAGGTTTGCAGTCTTGCAGGATCAGGTTTTAAATCTAGGTCTATCACTGACTGGCAGCTTTGGGCATGTTACTTAACTTCTCTGATCTCCAGCTTTCTTATTGGTAAATTAATGAAACTACAAGAAAAGTTATGACCAACCTAGATAGCATACTCAAAAGCAGAGACATTACTTTGACTAAGGTCCGGCTAGTCAAGGCTATGGTTTTTCTTGTGGTCATGTATGGATGTGAGAGTTGGACTGTGAAGAAGGCTGAGCGCCGAAGAATTGATGCTTTTGAATTGTGATGTTGGAGAAGACTCTTGAGAGTCCCTTGGACTGCAAGGAGATCCAACCAGTCCATTCTGAAGGAGATCAGCCCTGGGATTTGTTTGGAAGGAATGAAAGCTGAAGCTCCAGTACTTTGGCCACCTCATGCAAAGAGTTGACTCATTGGAAAAGACTCTGATGCTGAGAGGGATTGGGGGCAGGAGGAGAAGGGGATGACAGAGGATGAGATGGCTGGATGGCATCACTGACTCGATGGAGGTGAGTCTGAGTGAGCTCCGGGAGTTGGTGATGGACAGGAAGGCCTGGCGTGCTGCGATTCATGGGGTCGCAAAGAGTCAGACACGACTGAGCGACTAAACTGAACTGAACTGAACAACTGTCTAAAACCACTGTTTTGAGAATTAAATGAAGCAGCATATGCAAAATACCTGTAAAATGCTGAAGACATGATTATTCATAACTTCGGGGTCCTCTTCCTCCTGCCAGCAGGTCCATACTGTCCTCTTGGGCCTCTGCTGGCATCCTATGCCACTATCATCCCCAGTGGAGGAGTAACCAGAATTCTAATTCAGCCCAGAGCTCAAGGCTGCCCCTGCTCTTCCCTTCTCTAATGCTGGCAATTCTCTCCCTTGCTACGTATTTAGCCCCCCAAACCTCCAACCAGCCTCCAGTTCCCTTCTCTCCATCTCTTTATTTCTTCTAAAGCTCAGAAAGCCTTAAAACCTGATTAAATTAAAGGCCATTGGAAGCTGTGTTCAGATCTCTGAGCTGCCTCTTTGACCCCAAAATAACTTGAACTCAGCAACCTGAACTCAAGTCAGAACTTGGGACTCAACACAGTTGTCAGTGATAATTTTGTACATTCTGGGTAACAAGACTATACCAGTTGCCTATAGGACCACTTGAAAGCAGTGATTCCATGGGAAAACTCATTTTGAATCTTAAGCAACTGGCCTAGAAGTGGTCTTTGAGAAGAGAAGCCACTTGTAAGTGCAGGGCCACCTGTGTAAGAGCTAATACTGTTTAAGAGTTACTAATTTAGCAAATTTGGCCTGCAGAACATCCTCAGAAACGTTCCGTTCAGTTCAGTTCCATTCAGTCGCTCAGTCGTGTCCAACTCTTTGCAACCCCATGGACTGCAACACGCTGGGCCTCCTTGTCCATCACCAGCTCCTGAAGCTTGCTCAAACTCATACCCATCAAGGTGGTAATGCCATCCAACCATTTCATCCTCTCCCGTCCTTCTCCTCCTGCCTTCAATCTTTCCCCAAATCAGGGTCTTTTCCAATGAGTCAGCTCTTCACATCAGGTGACCAAAGTATTGGAGCTTCATCAGCATCAGTCCTTCCAATGAATATTCAGGACTGATTTCCTTTAGGATTGAGTGATTTAATCTCTTTGCAGTCTAAGGGACTCTCAAGAGTCTTCTCCAACACTACAGTTCAAAAGCATCAGTTCTTTGGAACTCAGCTTTCTTTATGGTCCAACTCCCACATCCCTCCATAATACTGGAAAAACTGTAGCTTTGACTAGATAGACCTTTGTCAGCAAAGTAATATCTCTGTTTTTAATATGCTGTCTAGGTTGGTCATAGCTTCTCTTTCAAGGAGCAAGTGTTTTTTAATTTCATGGCTGCAGTCACCATCTGCAGTGATTTTGGAGCCCCCCAAAATAAAGTCTGCCATTGTTTTCACTGTTTCCCCGTCTATTTGCCATGAAGTGATGGGACCAGATGCCATGATCTTAGTTTTTTGAATGTTGAGTATTAAGTCAGCTTTTTCACTCTCCTCTTTCATCTCCCTCACGAGGCTCTTTAGTTTCTCTTCTATTCTGCCATAACCTCGTCTGCATGTCTGAGGTTATTGACATTTCTCCCAGCAATCTTGATACCAGCATGTACTTCATCTAGCCTGACATTTTGCATGATGTTCTCTGCATATAAGTTAAATAAACAGGGTGACAAATATAGCCTTGACATAATACTTTCCCAATTTTGAACTGGTCTGTTGTTCCATGCCTGCTTCTAACTGTTGCTTCTTGACCTGCATACAGATTTCCTAGGAGGCAGGTGAGGTGTTCTGGTATTCCCATTATTTTAAGAATTTTCCAGTTTGATGTTATCAACACAGTCAAAGGCTTTGGTGTAATCAAGCAGAAGGAGATGTTTTTCTGGAACTCTCTAGCTTTTTCTATGATCCAATGGATGTTGGCAATTTCATCTCCTAATGGGACAGAAAAGTAGCATTTAAAAAAAAAAAAAAGATATGCTGTATATCTTACACAAATTCATTCATTTCATTCGTTCGTTCCAAATATTGCTGAGCACATGCTATATACACCAGACATATTTCAGGTACTGGGATAGAGAAAGGAGGACTGCCCTCATGCAGCTTCTTGTCTACTTGGGGAATGAGATGAGCAATGGCTGACTGAACCAGCAGCTCAGAGAAGACACTGATCAGGGACTGGTAATGGTGAGAAAGCGCTGCCTCTGATAAGTGCTCAGGGCTGGACTCTCCAAGGAGATGACGTTGACGTTAAGACCTGAATGATGAGAAATCATCGAAAGAACTGGGAAGGTATATTCTAGGCAGATGGCCTAGGATGTCAAAGAAGAGCAAGCTAGATTATGTCCAAGCCATATCTAAATAACCATTTTTTTAAAGAATAAAAATGCACAATTCATGACTTTCTTACTAAAAATGTTATTCTGCTTCTTTCCTTGTCAACACACATTGTTTCTGCAACTGAGAAAGCAAGAAAGAGACAAAATAAGGAGATGGTATTAATCAACACACTTGTTTTTCTCCCTGAAAAATTATGGTAACCTTCTAAACATGTGGTACAAAGGGTTGCTGATTGGTTTACTGAGAAAATAACTAAAGCTAAGCAGTATGGGACTTTTCTGATATTTTTATTTTTATTTTATTTTTTATTTTTTTGATATTTTTATTTAGATGCAAAATGTCTAGCTAGGCTATTCACTATCTCTGATAATAATTTGCAACTATTTAAATGTGGGTGTCTTTGTGGTTTTGCCACTGAAGATAAAAAGATATTAACTTATACTTCTACTGAGGATTTACAAATGTTAGTTGATCAATTTTTAAAGGCATACTAAGGATACATATTTGAGCAATAATTCTAATTAACAAAACCCCACTCTCCTAGGGTATCAGTTGAAAAATGGCAAATCGCAGTCTTTAATGTGACACAAATGTGGAGGCATATTGGTGAGGTGATGCCTCTACTTTTGTTGATGTGTACTTAATTCACAGCTCTCTAAGCTTTTACAATCTCAACTTACTCAGTGGTGGAAAGATGGAAGGACTTGTTTTGGCCTTGCCTCAGGAACTCTTTCGTCAAACTTGAGGCATGCCCCTTGCCTTTTCAGCCCTTCCTAGCTTCATGTAGAAAAACAAGAGAATGCATTAATTTAGTCTTTCTTAACTTGACTTTGAATAATAGTTTTTAGGCCTCTTCTTTTTCAATATTGGAATTTTTTTTTTTTTCTGGCGAGATCTTATAGGAATTCCAACAGATAAAAATGAGCTTCTCTAATTACAAGTTTCCTTCCCTTCCTAACCGAATCTGTGGTACATGGCTCTAGAGCCCAGACCAGTATGTGCTTGTGATGCTTCATAGCCCACTATCACTATTTTCTAATGAAATAGAGCAAGATAGAAAAGAGAGTACTCCACATATAATAAGGATTCATATTATTTTGTGGCAATAAACATTTATACTCAACAAATATTCAATGTCTATTTAATGGCATTAAAATCAGTTGAACAAGACAAATAAAAGCTCTTGTCAAGGTGGATCTTATATTCTAGTATGATATTTGTACACATATATCTTATAAATACATATATTACAGCTATTCCCTGATTTCTGATGATTCAACTTAGAATTCTGCAACTTTACTATGGTGCAAAAGTGATACACATTTATCAGAAACTGAAATTTGAATCTTGAGTGTTTCCAGAGCTAGGCAACATGCAGTGTAATACTCTCTCATGATGCTGGATAGCAGCAATGACCCTGAACTCCCAGTCATCCATGTGATCACAAGGGTAAACAGCTTATACACTTACAACCATTCTCTACACAACCATTCTGTTTTTCACTTTCAGGACAGTATTCAACAGGTTTTAAAATGGGCTTCATGTTACATGATTTTGCCTGACCATAGTCTGAATGAAAGTATTCTGAGCATGTTCAAGGTAGGCTAGGCTAAGCTATGATGTTTGGTAGGTTAGGGGAATTAAATGCACTTATGATATTTTCAACTTAGGATGTGTTTATTGGGACATAAACCCATCATAAGTAGAGGAAGATCTATATATGTATATGTACACACAAACACAAACACACAAAGAGAGAAAAATAAGTTAGGAAGTCACTAGTATAGATAATCTCTAATTACATTCTAAAGTCTATGATTTAAATCAGATCCATTCTAACATTACTGAAAATTTTATAGGTCTGGAATATACTCATGTGTCTGTAAGCTTGATATATACTGTGCACTCTGTGTCATTTTAAAACATCTGTTGATGATATCAGCTGGCTAACTAAGTCAAATGACCAAATCCCTTTTGGGGAGTGAAAAGTTAAACCATCATTGTCTGGTCTGATCCACCGATACCACAGGAGAAAGGAATAGGGTCAATGGGAGGATTCCTGGCAGATAGCTCAAATGGGTGGCTAGATTTGGAGTTGAGAGCAACTGTAAATCGAATGTCCTCATTGTTCTATGAATTTACATAAGACAGGGCATTTCTCTGGCTTTTATCACTTTTCATTTCTTAACTCAAGGTCAACCTTCTCTTGACATTTTCCTGAGGCCCCACAGCTGGTAGTGACCTCTCTCTTCAGTGGTTGGCTCTTTGTTACAATTCTTGCTATAGCAAGGCTTGTCAAACTTCATTGTGCATAAACACCACCTAGGGATCTTATTAAGCTGCAGGGAGGTCTAGGGTGGGTCCTACTATATTGCATTTCTAACAAGCTCCCAGGGAACATGCTGTGAATAGCAAAATGGTAGAATATCTACATACAAACATAACCCCCACAAGTGTACATGCATGCTCATCTGGAGTTTGTCACAGTGTTGAAGTCAGGGATTGTGACATATTCACGGATAGCTTGCTAGTGGTAGAAAGAACTATATGATTTTGTAGACTATGATTTGGAAAATTAAATGACTGATCACAAAGGCTTTCTACATTCCAATTATTTGGATTAAAGCATTGTGAAATAATGGAGTAAATTCTAATGATTTCTGTCTTAAACATCATCTCTACCATATTCTACTTGAATTCCACTCCATCAACATTAATTGTGATTTCTATGAGAACCATCAAGATGTTTAAATAGGTATATAGCACCTAGTAGAACATAAAAACATTGTAATACTGGTACAGAAATATTCCTTTGTATGAAACATTTATTTCTAAAATATCTACTAAAATTTTTAAAGGGGATATATTTATTTTCTTCATAGAATCTCATTTACATGAAAAAATTCATCTCTAAGACTTCTTTAAATCAGAAGCTGCAAACTACATATCAGTAGGCAGATTCAGCCCCCATAGGCATGTTTTATATGAATGTTTTAAAATTAGTTGCCAAGAGATTAAAATAGGGTGATTTCTCATAAAATTAATTCACATTTCTGACTCTTCTTGAAAACTCAGAAAATCTTGGACTACTAGGTTCTTTGTTCCTAAGTGAATTAGAAGAGGCTGTAGCTTCTAGACGCAATATATATTTTTCATTGATGTTGCTGTTCTACTCTCCTAGGCAGGGGGTTTGCAAATCCTACATAGTAGGTTCTCTTTGTGTATTTATGTTATGATTTAGGTTGTATTAATTCACCAAACATATATCTTTCCAAGAATATATTTACTGCTTAAAAATATATTCAGATGCATTGCTTACTTGGCCATTTTTGAAGACTCCCATATTTCATCTATCAGCAAATATGTTCTAATGATCAGATTAGTGATCTCCTCCATATCTGACTTCTCTTAATTGGCCAGTCCTCTCTTTCTTCATTAAAAATACATAAATATATTTTATTATATACACATTCCTATCTATTAAATAAATAAAACACTTAACAAAAATAGATGATAATGACAAACGCATTTAGAAGATTGGTAGTAAAAGTTATATCATTCAATATTAGAAAGATTACAAGCCTTCATCATGTTTCTCCAACATAGATGATTTCATCGTAGACACTGGGTCTTATTGTGGTCTAAAATATGCTTCTACAAAAATAGTTTCCACCAAAGATTAGGCAACATTCATGCTATGTAGGTTTGAATTGCAATTCTGTTACCTTTTGTTACAAATTTGGCATTTGTAAAAGGTGAAAAATTTATGCAATCTGAAGAGAAACCAGGTCTTGGTATTTGAAAGAGATTTAGCTATCATTAAAGACATTATACCCATTGTTGCTGTTTAGTCACTAGGTCATGTCCAACTCTTTTGTGACCTCCTGGATTGGAGCCCACGAGGCTCCTCTGTCCATGGAATTTCCCAGGCAAGAATACTGGAGTGGGTTGTCATTTCCTTTTCCAGGGGATCTTCCCCACCCAGGGATAGAATATGCTTCTCCTGCACTGCTGGCAGATTCACTTCCCCATTTGAGCATCCGTATCTCTGAAGAGGGAGGCATAATAACCTAAAAAGTGGATATTTTCTTCTTTTTCTGTTTTTGGACACAGTGCTTCTTCTCTGCATCACATGTGGATTATTATTCTCTGAGCACTTTTTTTCTCAAATATGATTTTATATGATACTTTGGTAAAGAAAATGTCCATGTGTCATTCAAATCTCCTCTTTGAATTCTTCAGCACAGAAAAGGAAGGGTCCCAACCCGCAAACACACCCCATGATAGCACATCCCAGCATTCACCTTTGGAAGGATGACCAGCTTCCTGCTTATCAGATTACCATGAAAGGAAAGCCAAATGGCAGAAAACAATGCCAAAACAATTTTGATTCTTTCCCTGATATGCTTTAACTTGGTATCTGTCTGTGATGTGAAATATATAACCCCATTAAGGTGAAGCATCAAGGATTCAATAGCTAACTTTTCAGAAAATGTTGACACAATGGCTACATTTTGAGAAATCAAGAACATATCAAGGTGCAGATTCAGTGAAAAAACCAACAAAATGACCAACATATTTAACCTCCTCTGGAGCCCTTTCAGAGCAACCTGCCTTATCACTGCACTGAGCTGCTAGGAACATATACTCTGGAGGGTAAAACAGACAACTCATTTTCATTCTAAAGTGGCTATAGTATAGAAGTGACTCTTGCATTCACTCAACTCATTGTGTCATTCTTAACTTGGGGAATTAACTTCTCACTCTCTCAAAGATAACACTCTTTATGTGAAATGTTACAACTAGGCAGGCTTCTGAAATGTTTCAGAAAAATGGTATTCTGAGAATTATCGATGTGCATAGTCCTTAAACGGCTTAATGTATGTATAGACTACAGAAGACTTAGCATACTGCTATTCATTTGGGACAAGACACATGGTAAAATCTATGTTTTGCTGCAATGACACACAAATTCCCTATAAAGAACAGTCAAATGGATAATCAAAGTAAACGTCTCAGAAGTTCCTTTAGAAAAGAGAAAGGCATGTGTCAACTAAGTAATACAGGATTCTACAATGTGTTATAAATTGTCATCAAGAACTCATTGAAAAGGAATGTTCATGTCATGTTTGATGTTGAATTCCTTGACACCATGAACATATATAGCCTCAACTGTCCCCTGAAATCTACAGTTTTATTCTTTGAAGTCCATTCTTGATGGTACCACCTGACAGAAGAGAGCCTTATGTCAAAGTATTGCAAATTAGGACTTCCAAAAACACTTACCCTGCTCCTGTATCTTCTTCTGAAATTTTCTAATTTTGAGAACATGTCTCCAAAGTGGAAACCGTAAAAAGTTTCAAAATTTATTGTCATTGTAGTTACTTGTGATGATAGTGGAATATCATTTTACTTATTATTCCTCCAGAATGACAGTTTGTGTTATAGGAATCCTTATGGTATCCACTATTACCTGAATGTTCATCTGATCAAATACTTTGGGTCTCTTTCTGCATAATTTCTTTCCAGTTGTATGTGTTTAATAGCTGAGACCTTCTAAAGCCTGCACACGTGTACACAGCAGGTACAGCGCAGAAACAGTATTTTTTAAAGTCAGTTTGGCTGTCTGTTTCAAAGGGAAGATTTAAAAAATCTTCTGCTTCAGATAAAAGAGTAAACCATTGGAAGACGGGTATCTTCTAGAAACCATGAAGTCTAAGAAAGAAAAAAAAATACAACTATTAAAATGCACATACACTGTTGGCTGGCACTGTTGTGACAGCCAGCAGTATCAGCGTCAGTCAATTATCTTCACAAATGCCTCTTGTGCTAATGAGCACTCACAAAAATCAGCAGACTTTTCTGGCAAGGAGAAAAGATCAGTTTCATTGCTTGCAGAACTAATTCAGGGTACAAAAGTGAAGGCTCCGCCATCGCTGCCTCTTTTACTGCTCCTTTTGTAAAGGCTTTTGATGTGTACTGAAGAGCTGGGCCTGTGTTTAGGCCTCTTCATCTCCAGTTCATTGCCTGCCATTAACATACATATCCATATGAAAAGTTCGGTAAGTCACTAACAGCTGTCCAGAAAGGAGTTTGAGAAGGAAGGGGAAAAAGGACCTATTCCTTCTCAAAATGCTGACAATACTATTTAGCCCCTTTTTGGCAATGATATACCTAACTTTTAAAAGCGGCCTTTCACTCAAAAAAGGACTAGGCATAATACAACATTCAAACACATAGTGGTTTTTCATTTTGAAAGTCATTTGCTGTATTCAGAGGGAAAAAAAGTCTATAGTTACCAGATGCAAAGGAAATCCATCATTCATGATACATAAGTATATCACGGGCATGTACACACACACACACACACTCACTCTATATTGGTTTTGCAAGATGCTAAATAACCTCACATCTTCCATTTAAACCAGAGGAAAGCCCCTGCAGCAGACGCCCGTGAGAGGTTTTGTGCCCATTGCCTTCTTCAGTTTATGACGCTGACAGTTACCTGTGGTCAATGTGTTATCAATGGACACCGCATTAGTAAAAGAACATACTACCGAAAGTGTCCCTTAAACTCTTTTTTTACGATTTAAAATCTCTCTCTAGCTGAGTGGATGACAACTCCTTTCAAGAAAAGAAAAGAAGTCAGAAATGTACAGGTTATAGTTTGAACATGAGGGATTCATATTACACATTTTCAAGTTGGATAAGACCATTTAAGATAGCTGCATAACTGAGTGATTTTGTCATCTCATCCAAAACAGCTTGGGAGACAGTTTTGTTTAAAACAAAAGTTTTAAACAGTTTCTAAATACAGTGATATAGGTCAGCTAATACACAACTTACAATGAGGATATAGTTAGCTTTCCTTTAAGGAGAGGTTATGAAGGCCAGCATGGGAAGAAATACACAGATTTCAAACTGATGAAAAAGGGTGCTTCCCCATCATTTGGTCTGTGACTTAGTTGTGTCAAACTCAGAAAGAAAGCATGTGATGGATAAATGCTTTTCCTCCGAACCCCATCCCCACCCGCATGGAGTTCATGACCCTGGGGCCATCACAAGGCACACACTGCACCCGACTTTGCTAGGCCAGAGAGAAAACGAGGGCGGGCAAGTCTCTGTCAATTATAAAGATCTGACATCACTTATAAGAAGAATCAAGAATTTTCCTTTCCTCTTTCTTCTCCCTTCTTTACTCTCTCCTTTCTTTCTTTCCTTCCTTCTTTCTAAATCAGAATCACAATGTAAGGGAAAGCTAGTAATTCCCAATTCTGTAAAGATTGTATTCCTGTAAGGACCCTCCCCCCATGCAGAAGTAGCTTGTGCTACATGAAACCAAGACTTTAATCCCACTTGTTGCTCCCCCCACCTTACTCCCCACCAACTTTCTATTCTCTTTTCAGCTGCATTTCTCCTAGATCAGTCACTAAAAATCTTTAACTTGGCCTATTTTGATCTGAAAATTAAATCTTATTTATTATGCATCCTGTTTGTTGTCCTTGAAGAACCCCAGCATTCATTTAAAGGGGTCCAGAATGACTTCTTAAACACATTTCTCTCTTTGCTGCAATTAAACAAAGTGGAGCTGTGATTAGTCCTCCACAGGGGGGAAAGAAAAAGACACCCTTGAATCAAAATGGGGAGACCTGGCTGGGCATTATTGCCTCACAATGCAGGAGTTTATTGCTGAAACCTGCTTATCCCCCAGCTCCGCACTCCATGGGAACTTCAGTCAGGTGGAAAGTTATTCTCTTCTCTGCTGAAGCAGCTTGAAGTATCCTAAGTCCCGCTAAAGCCCCTAAAGCTCTTCCTCGTAACTGAGACATTTAGGATAATCTTTATAGGAGTTTTGCATGAGCTTCTGCTTTTTGTTGCGCTTCGAAGGAGAGTTAATGATGAGCTTTCACTGGCTTCTCCTTTTTTAAAAAAATCTAAGCCAAAAAGCGCCTGTTTAAGTACCACCTCCCTCCAGCCCTTGGGAAACCACTCAAGAGGGCTCTGCTTGGCTCTGTGTTCGTGACACATAATGAAAACAATTTTACGCTGTGGAGGGAAGTATTGGGCAATTACTGATGTAACAGCCACCTGCAGTAGCGAGCCCCGGCTGCAGCACTGCGCGGTTCATGAATATTTTATGGTGTGATGTTATTTTGAATGGCTGGGGCAGGTGAAGGGGGCCGCGGGTGTAATAAGTAACTCTGCTGGAGGCTGTGTAGCTGCTCTGTTTCCCCGCAGAGACCCCAGTGTAACGCCAAGAAGCATCCTGACCCTGCCTGGATCGCCGCGAGGGCAGCTGAAGCTGAGGCAAGATGCTATGACAAGTCACGGTGGGCACCCTTTACAAACCGTTGTCTGCCGATTTTACACATGATGTCCAGCTTGAAAAGCCCCGGAATCAATCTTGTCTGATTTAATTTGATAAATTAAGTGTGGATAAGGATTAAATGAGAATTTTGTAATGGAGAAAACTTGTCCTTATTCTCTAATCCAGTTAAGATAGTATGGGAGAAACCCTATAAAATATAAAGCAATGACTTGAGAAGGCGAAGTTAAAAAAAAAAAAAAGAATTGTTTGTTGCTTTGGTGACATTACGTCCATATATAAGTTAAAATGAAAACACTACTCTTGCTTTCTGGTTTTTGCATGTGAAATATACACAACCTATATACACACATATCTACCATCATATGTGCATATTTTATAGAGGACCTAGAAATACAGGAGAGAAACAGGGTTTGCAACATGCTTATGTAATAAAATATGGCTATTGAGAATTGTTCGTGAATAGGAGGAATATTTTTAGTATCATTTCCTTTTTCAAATATTATTTTCCTAACTGGAAATGTCAAGATTTAAACTGAGTATCATAGCACAAAGAATACATTTCCAGCACTTCAGATTTTGTAATTCTTCCTACTGGCATATTTAGGATTTCAGGAACAAATATCATATTGTATATGACCAAGATACAAACAGAATAAAAATTATTTTTACATGACAGTTATATTTCTATAGAATGTAACAGTATGAACAAACACTAGTTATCTAGACATGATAGAAATTCAAAACAATGCAATGTGAGACTCTATTAAAATTCTTTTTTAAATCTGTCTGTTGTGTGTGTGTTTAGAATGGCAGAGTGTGCTTTTGAGGAAGAGCCTGGGAAGGTTGTACATTAGACTCCAGGCTGAATAGCTTTGTCCTAGAGAACATGCTTAGAAAGATACAAAAGATTTGCAGAATCCTTGGACACATACTGGCATAAAGAACAGAGATCCTAAACAGAAGCACACAAGGAAAAATGTAGCAGACTAGACATTCTGAGAATAATGTGGGGCAACAGAGGAATTGCCAGAGTGACAATTTGGAGATTATAAAAGATACTGTTTAATTTTTATAAGCAGTAGTCTTATTGGTATGCTCATAACATTTCATAACATTAATTTAGAGTTTGTACCAAAAAGAAATAATGTGATGCTATGTTAAATTTTCCACTTTAACATTCACATTGTAGCAGAATTTTGAAGTACTGCTGCTTCCAATGGTTGACAATCCCATTTACACTTCAAAAATTATAAAATCAGGATGACAAAAATGATGTGTTTATACAGTCTGGGCATGAGTCACTTTTATCAAATGGCAGTACACTATCTAAATCCTAATCTTAATATTTAGTATTGGCATTACTATGCAGTGTGTCCATTGAAAGAATGATCTCAGCTTGCTTGAATATGCCATCTATACATAGGTACAATGGCAGTCCTTTTTAACAACGAGGAAATGATATTGATGTCATGTCATTGTAAGCCACCTCTCTCCACAAATAGCTTGAATCGAGAGAAAGGCAATTAAATACCAAATAGTCTTAATATAGTTATATTAATAGAAATCAACATATATTCATGAAATTCCAAAATATTTGATTTTATCTCACTATATGTATTTTTCCTGCCTCATAATATATGTTAAAGGTGCCTAATTTAGCAATTTTATAACAACTAAATTATAAACATGCAGTAAATTTCAGATTCTTGTAATTAGATTTTTAGCTTGAGATGTTAAACTCTGTATGTAAACGACATTATTTTAAAGCCTGTCTTCTAAAAGAAAATTGCTGTTTGACAATTCTATAGAATATTCAAGAAAGGTAATTATACTGCTCTGGTTGTTAAAGATGCAGGTGTTGAATAAAAGTCACAGCTTCAGCTTTTGCAAAAAACTCCAAGGAGGAAGATAAAGGAGATGACAAAACTCCATCGCCAAATCTTTATCCTTAAAAAATCAGAATATTGGTTGGTGCACATTGCCTCCCTCTCCTCCTATGGGTAATACAGAACTGATCAGAAGGGAAATTTCCAGCCAACCTACCAACACAGAGAAGCTGTGATGAAAGAAAGCAGATTTCTCTGTAAAATTCATATGGGACACTGTTATTTTCAAATCCGATGTTATTAATAAAATAAATTATAAACCATAAAACTGGAAGGCATTAAAAAAAATCATACATCAGATAATAAAAAGGGGACAAAAAATGACAACAGTAAAAATTCATCCTTGATTGACCTACTTTTACAGAAATACTTACCGCTTTTACATTCATTTATTTACTTAAATATAAGTGACATGCTTGGAGAAGGAAATTGCAACCCACTCCAGTATTCTTGCCTGGAAAATCTCATGGACGGAGGAGCCTGGCAGGCTACAGTCCATGGGGTGACAAAGAGTTGGACACGACTGAGATTTCACTTTCACTTCACTTTCAGGTAACACGCTTAGAAGAAAATTTAATTTTGAGAATTACAAATTTAATTAAAATTTAACTAAATTATTTAATTCAACACAAATGTATTGTAATGTTAAGAAATGTTGGACCTAGAGAAGCCCTAAATGTCATTAGTTTATTGATGAGCAAAATGCTTTTCATGGACATAAGGATGTAAGACCCCAAATGCGTGTGTGCTCAGGTTTTAAAAGAAATTTATATCTGCTCTTCAACACTGGATGAGGACCAGGAGTGAAGAGATCATAGGTTAATAAAAAGACAAACCAATGTCAAAATTTTAGGTGTTAGCATGTAATTCTTCTCTTGGCCTTTCCCACAGATACTTAGAGCTGTGCTTGAATTGAAAAAGAAAAGGTGAGTGCCACAATATTAAAAGATGCTCGCTCCTTGGAAGAAAAGCTATGACAAACCTAAATAGCATATTAAAACGCAGAGATATCACTTTGCTGACAAAGGTCTGTATAGTCAAAGCTATGGTTTTTCCAGCAGTCATTTATGGATGTGAAAGCTGGACCATAAAGAAGGCTGACTGAAGAACTGCCACTTTCAAACTATGGTGTTGGAGAAGACTCTTGAGAGTCCCTTGGACAGCAAGGAGACCAAACCAGTCAATCCTGAACAAAATCAACTCTGACTATTCTTTGGAAGGACTGATGTTGAAGGTGAAGCTCCAATACTTTGGCCACCTGATGCGAATAGCCAACTCACTAGGAAAGACCCTGGTGCTGTGAAAGACTGAGGGCAAGAGGAGAAGGGAGCGATAGAGGATGACATGGTTGGATGACATCACTGACTTGATGGACTTGAGTTTGCCTAAACTCTGGAAGATAGTGAAGGACAGGGAAGCCTGGTGTGCCACAGTTCAGGGGGTTGCAAAGAATCAAACATGACTTAGAGAATGAACAACCGCAATGACATTTTAAGTCCCTAAACTATTCCCATATTTTGAGCAGAAATTTAAGGAAAGAGCAAAAAAGTCACATAATTTTCTTTTAGTCTTGATGAAAACATCTCAATGATTTTTATTATCTTAATTTTACTAAAGGTCTTTTGTCTCTAGTCTCTTTCCCATGAGAATGTTTCCTCTTCTACCAACTAGCTGAAGCCCCATCCCTTCTATTTATCTTTTTTTCTCATTGCCTCCAGTCACTGAGCTCCTAACAGTACTTATTACTTCTCCTTTAATTGATGTTAACTTACATTATTACTTAGTTCTTTCGAATACATGCTTAGACCACAATGTAAATGGCACCCACTACAGTTGTGTAGTATGGTGGCCCCTGGATGCATGGATCTCTGCTCTATATAACTCTTGGCTCTTTAAGGGCATAGGGTTTCTTTTTCACACTCCCACTCCACCGCCTGCTTCTTCAGTGCTCTTTCTATAATCGATGGTCAATTAAAACACACCAATTTGAAGCTATTCCATTTCTCCCCCTTTCCATTTATATACAGCAGCCTAGGTTCACAAAGCACTTTCCACAGATAAGAGCTACTTGATTCCCACCACACTTTGCTGTGTGCAATTAGGACAGGGAATTAAGGATCTGAAAGTGGCAGCATCTAAACTTGAATTGTATTCTCTTGACTCCCAGGGTAGTGCTCTTGCTACTGTCTCCAACTTCCTTTTCTCTTTGATGCTGAATCATCCGAATTTGATTTAAAGAAGTGAAAAGCATCTGCATGATGGCCAAGGCAGGGTTTGAGGTGTTAGTTCTCATAGGCTAGGGCAAGGAGCTGAAGCAAGGGCAATGGCAAAAGGCTGCTGCTATATTGCCTTTCTTGAAAAAGCGAAATTGTGTCCAACTCTTTGCGATCCCATGGACTTTAGGAAAGAGCAAAAAATTTTACATACTACACAGCCCCACCAGACTCCTCTGTCCATGGGATTCTTCAGGCAAGAATCCTGGAGTGGGTAGCCATTCCCCTCTCCAGGGGATCTTCCAGATCCAGGGATCAAACCTGGGTTTTCTGCATTGCAGGCAGATTCTTTACCATCTGAGTCACCAGGGAAGCCTCTGCCTTTCTTGAAAATGTGCTTCATTCTGTGCTGGGCAGGGTGAGGGGATGGAGGGAGTAGGACACCATTGTGGTTGATGGACCAGATGATTCAAGGGGCCTTGGAAGCCAGTGGGTAACGTGCAGAACTTTGAAGCTTCTTTTCTGGTACTTGCACAAATGAAACTGGCTTTTAGCTAATGAAGAAAACATGTTGGTTATGATTTCTCCTTTGAAGTCCAGCTTCCTCCAAATAAGACTTCAGGAAGTAGCATTTAGGTGTCATGAAGCTGTTATTAACCTGTATAGAGCAGCTGGCCTCCAGGATTTACTCTAAATCTTTTTAGGGCAGAGTAGCTGCACCATTTCATGTGAACAACATCCTGAGTCTATCCTACTCCAAAATTCTAGTCAGGGGGGCTTTCCTGTGCATGCCCCTGGTGGTCCAGTGGTTGAGACTTCACACTTCCATGGAAGGGGGCATGGGTTTGATCCCTAGTTAGGGCACTAAGATTCCACATGCTGCCCTGCAGCAAAAAACGTACTCTAGTACATCCTGTAGCTTTCTGGAGAACTCAAGTCTTCCTTCTCTGAACTTTTCACACCCTACCTTTGCCAGTGCTCATGACACACTGACCTCACAAATTATTTCTGTTTCTCAAACATTTGAAGTTGGTCCCTCCCTTAGAGTCTTTGCTGAAGCTCCAATATTTTGGCCGCATGATTGGAAGAACTGACTCACTGGGAAAGACCCTGACATCGGGAAAGATTGAAGGCAGGAGGAGAAGGGGACAACAAAGGATGAGATGGTTGGATGGCATCACTGACTCAATGGACATGAGTTTGAGCATGCTCCTGGAGTTGGTAGTGGACAGGGAAGCCTGGCATCCTGCAGTCCATGGGGTTGCAAAGAGTTGGACACGACTGAGCAACAGAACTGATAGTAGTACAATACATTTGTTGTAATTAATGAACCCATATTGACATACTACTATTAATTAAAGTTTATTATTTATTCAGACTTCCTTAATTTTCACCTAATATCCTTTTTCAGAATCCCATCCCATCCAATAAATGTAATAATATGTTACACTTATTAATTATGTTTACTTGGGCTCCTTTCTGCTGTGACAGTTTCTCAGACTTTTCTTGTTGTCTGCCTTTGGACTGCTGATTGCCAGTGCTGAGAACAGTGCCTGCCATATACCAGGTATGCATAATATCTGCTGAGTGTGTGTGAAAGAATTAATAGCTTGAGTGAGGAATTCACGATCAGTATTATGCAATTTTGCATTTGTTTAGCATGTTACACTTTACAAAATGCATTCATTTATCTTTTTCACTCTCCTGATGATTCAGTCAGGTGGGCTATAAGTAAATTGCGGTTAGTGAATTGGTTAGTGAATTGCTGAGGCTGCACTTAGGTTCCCTGATGATCCTAGTCTCTCTACTACCACAGTGGAAAGGATGGACCCGTGAAGAAAATAACAATGGAATCAATTTTATCTCAAGTGGTGGGTAAATCAAATAACAAAAGTGTCTATAATCTTCACTAAAATACAACAAAACTTGAATATACAAGCACAATACAGTATGTAAATAAATAGATGATAAACAGATAACTCATGCTTGATTTTAAAATTTGGGTCAAATTGATTTTACAGATCTAATTTTTTCAGCACCTAAACTTGTGTTTGTTGAGTGAATGTTTAATGACTCTTGATTATATATACATTGTTAATGTTTAAATAGAAAATATAAAGTACCACAGTAGAATTGCTTTGGTAAAACAAACATGTTATACTTCTTAACCTGGTAATGGCAACAGTTAGTGGGATATCAGTTACACAATTACTTTCTGAGGTTACAGGACAGTCAAACATTTAAAATACAGAAATCTAAATTCTAAGATTTTTTAGGAATTACTTCTTTATTATGAATAGTGTATGGACTCTAACAACTAGAAGGGACTTCAGTATTTTAATTATTTCACTTTACAGGTAAGGATGCAGAAAGTGATTGAGTAATTTCCCAAAGTCAACACCAAGTTGACAGTAAAAGTCAAGTCTTGATCTCAGGCATTTACCTTTCATTCCAGTGTTCTTTATCAAATTATGAGTTAAATACCTGAATCAAGGAAGTTTGAATTGAGTAGTTAGTCTAATAATAAAGCTCTGCTCTTTAATGTAAGTGTAACCATTCGTTTACTTCTAAAAAGTGATGGATGAATTCTTAATGATGAGCAAATACTTTCACTTCTACCTATCAGAACTGTGTTGGGTGAAAAAGGGCATGATTCGCTGTTGTTTTTTTTTATGGAAAACTGTAAAGGAGGAATAACATACCTGTGTCAAATAATACCTCTATTGAAATTTAATTCTATTTCTCCTCAAGAGAAAAACTAGCAATCTTTGTGGATGCTTCTGAAATAGAAAAGGTATTCCAGAATAATGAAGTATTTTAATAACAAATCAATAATTGCTGTATTTGAGTGACACAACAATTAAAAATATCATTATAAGCAAGCAAGAAACATGAAGTGTTCTCTATGGTAAAGAATGGGTGGGACTTGACATAACTATTACCATCCTCCTCTACTGCAGGAATTTATAATGCAATAGCCAAGCCTTCATGAGGCTGGTGAATGTTATTTTTCAGCTACATGTGCGATGCATAATGCCTTCCGACCCGATTAAAAAAGCTTATTTGAAGGCAAATGCTATAGCTCAAAATGTTAAAAGGCATTTGCTGATGGTGAGTAGGTTTATGTCATAAGAATGGGGAACCCTACAGATTCAGAAAAAGAGAAAGAAGAAGATTTTTGTTATTAACAAATTAAGTTACTTTAGACTTCTGACTGAGCAGGTTATTGAAGACCAATTTGTCCAACAGAGATGATAACCTGGATATAAAACAAGGAAAGAATGGTGATAAGACTCCTGGGGTGATGTCCTGGCTTTGCTTTGTCCTATGAGTGGGAATGAATATGAAGGATTATCAAGAGAGACCAGATCATTATTAGGTGGAGGCAAGCCCTCAGTTATGTAAGGGGGTAGTAGCTACAGGTATGCTGTCATCTGACTTCTCATTTAATGAACTGCTTTATTCATAAGAAATGCACATTATTTTCTCACTCTAACTTATAAACAGATTTGTTCTTTTTTGTTAAGAAACTAAAAGATGCCAGAAATGTCAAGGTATTTGCTTGAGGATAACATGTGAGATATCTACAGCTAGAGTCTTGCAGAAACTGTGTAGTCAGATAAGTTAGTCAGTCAGGGAGTTGGTATTTATTGAGTGTTCTCCATGTTTATGGTTTGGAGGCAGAAAGAAGGCCAGAAGCATAGTTACTGCTGACAAGAAGTTCAAAATTATGCACAGATGTGGATGGAGACTGTCATACAGAGTGAAGTAAGTCAGAATTAGAAAGACAAATATCATATATTAATGCATACATCTGAAATCTAGAAAAATGGCATAGATGAACCTACTCACAAAGCAGAAATAGAGACACAGACATAGAACAAATATACGGACACCAAAGAGGGAAGGGTATGGTGGGATGAACTGGGACACTGGGATTCACTGGTGGTAGTTTAGTCGCTAAGTTGTGTCCAACTCTCGCAGCCCCATGGACTGTATCCCCCTAGGCTCCTCTGTCCATGGGATTTTCCAGGCAAGAATGCTGGAGTGGGTTGCCATTTCCTTCTCTAACAGTCTTCCCAACCCAGGGATTGAACCTGGGTTTCCTGCACTGCAGGCAGTTTCTTTACCAACTGAGCAACCACAGAAGTCCTACTAAGTATAAAATAGATAACTAATGAGAACCTACTGTATAGCACAGGGAACAGCCCTGAATGCTCTGTGGTGATTGAGAAGGAATATATGTATACGTATAACTGAGCCACTTTGCTGTACAGCAGAAATTAACACAACATTATAAAATAACTAAACTAAATTTAAAAAAGAAGTTTAAAATTAAATCTTAAAGATTAGAAAGCCATCTCTTCTGTGACTGTGTGCAGGCCACATAACTTTTCCATCTTCCTTTGCAGCAAGAATAAAATGAGAAAGATTTGCTTTTAGAAGAATCAAAACATAATGTTTAAGACCATAGGCTTTGAATTCAAACCAAACTACACTTGATTCTTGGACAACGTTTACTACTTATGTGATACAACCTTTCTGTGGTGCCTATTATGTATAAGCATTCAGTAAATGGTTAACAGATTGATTTTTATTAAACATAAGCTAATCAGAGAGTGCAATTGTGTGGTAGTTTGAGCATTCTTTGGCATTGCCTTTCTTTGGGATTGCAATGAAACCTGACCTTTTCCAGTCCTTACAGTCCTGTGGCCACTGCTGAGTTTTCCAGATTGGCTGGCATATTGAGTGTAGCACTTCCACAGCATCATCTTTCAGGATTTGAAATAGCTCAACTGGAATTCCATCACCTCCACTAGCTTTGTTCATAGTGATGCTTTCTAAGGCTCACTTGACTTCACATTCCAGATGTCTGGCTCTAGGTGAGTGATCACACCATCTTGATTATCTGGGTCGTGAAGATCTTTTCTGTACAGTTCTTCTGTGTATTCTTGCCACCTCTTCTTAATATCTTCTGCTTCTGTTAGGTCCATACCATTTCTGTCCTTTATCGAGCCCATCTTTGCATGAAATGTTCCCTTGGTATCTCTAATTTTCTTGAAGAGATCCCTAGTCCTTCCCATTCTGTTCTTTTCCTCTATTTCTTTGCATTGATCGCTGAAGAAGGCTTTCTTATCTCTTCTTGCTATTCTTTGGAACTCTGCATTGAGATGCTTATATCTTTCCTTTTCTCCTTTGTTTTTCGCCTCTCTTCTTTTCACAGCCGCTTGTAAGGCCTCCCCAGACAGCCATTTTGTTTTTTTGCGTTTCTTTTCCATGGGGATGGTCTTAATCCCTGTCTCCTGTACAATGTCACGAACCTCATTCCATAGTTTATCAGGCACTCTATCTATCAGATCTAGGCCCTTAAATCTGTTTCTCACTTCCACTGTATAATCATAAGGGATTTGATTTAGATCATACCTGAATGGTCTAGTGGTTTTCCCTACTTTCTTCAATTTAAGTCTGAATTTGGTAATAAGGAGTTCATGATCTGAGCCACAGTCAGCTCCTGGTCTTGTTTTTGTTGACTGTATAGAGCTTCTCCATCTTTGGCTGCAAAGAATATAATCAATCTGATTTTGGTGTTGACCATCTGGTGATGTCCACGTGTAGAGTCTTTTCTTGTGTTGTTGGAAGAGGGTGTTTGCTATGACCAGAGCATTTTCTTGGCAAAACTCTATTAGTCTTTGCCCTGCTTCATTCCGCATTCCAAGGCCAAATTTGCCTTTTATTCCAGATGTTTCCTGACTTCCTACTTTTGCATTCCAGTCCCCTATAATGAAAAGGACATCTTGTTTGGGTGTTAGTTCTAAACGGAGAAGGCAATGGCACCCCACTCCAGTACTCTTGCCTGGAAAATCCCATGGACGGAGGAGCCTGGAAGACTGTAGTCCATGGGGTCGCTGAGGGTCAGACATGACTGAGCGACTTCACTTTCACTTTTCACTTTCATGCATTGGAGAAGGAAATGGCACCCCACTCCAGTACTCTTCCCTGGAAAATCCCATGGATGGAGGAGCCTGGAAGACTGCAGTCCATGGGGTCGCTGAGGGTTGGACACGACTGAGCGACTTTACTTCACTTAGTTCTAAAAGGTCTTGTAGGTCTTCTTGGAACCGTTCAACTTCAGCTTCTTCAACACTGGTTGGGGCATAGACTTGGATTACTGTGATATTGAGTGGTGTTTGCCTTGGGAATGAACAGAGATCATTCTGTTGTTTTTCAGATTGCATCCAAGTACTGCATTGTGGACTCTTTTGTTGACCATGATGGCTACTCCATTTCTTCTGAGGGATTCCTGCCTGCAGTAGTAGATATAATGGTCATCTGAGTTAAATTCACCCATTCCAGTCCATTTTAGTTCTCTGATTCCTAGAATGTCGACATTCACCCTTGCCATCTCTTGTTTGACCACTTCCAATTTGCCTTGATTCATGGACCTGACATTCCAGGTTCCTATGCAATATTGCTCTTTACAGCATCAGATCTTGCTTCTATCACCAGTCACATCCACAGCTGGGTATTGATTTTGCTTTGGCTCCATCCCTTCATTCTTTCTGGAGTTATTTCTCCACTGATCTCCAGTAGCGTGTTTGGCACCTACTGACCTGGGGAGTTCCTCTTTCAGTATCCTATCATTTTGCCTTTTCATACTGTTCATGGGGTTCTCAAGGCAAGAATACTGAAGTGGTTTGCCATTCCGTTCTCCAGTGGACCACATTCTGTCACACTTCTCCACCATGACCCGCCCCTCTTGGGTTGTCCTGCAGGCATGGCTTAGTTTCATTGAGTTAGACAAGGCTGTGGTCCTAGTGTGATTAGATTGACTAGTTTTCTGTGAGCATGGTTTCAGTGTGTCCGCCCTCTGATGCCCTCTTGCAACACCTACCATCTTACTTGGGTTTCTCTTACCTTGGGCATGGGGTATCTCTTCATAGCTACTCCAGCAAAGTGCAGCCACACCTCCTTACCTTGGATGAAGGGTATCTCCTCACTGCCGCACTTCCTGACCTTCAAATTGGGATAGCTCCTCTAGGCCCTCCTGCACCCAAGCAGCTACCGCTCCTTGAATGTGGGGTTGCTCCTCCCGGCCACCGCCCCTGACTTCAGATGTGGGGTGACTCCTATCGGCTGTTCCTGAGCCATTATAGCCTGGCACTCTTGGCTTCTGCCCCTGACATCGGACGTGGGGTAGCTCCTCTCAGCCGCGCTTAGTGTGCCAGTCGCAGCCGCCCGCGCTCAAAATTCTCCAAGCCAGGTTTCAGCAATACGTGAACCGTGAACTTCCTGATGTTCAAGCTGGTTTTCGAAAAGGCACAGGAACCAGAGATCAAATTGTCAACATCTGTTGGATCATGGAAAAAGCAAGAGAGTTCCAGAAAAACATCTATTTCTGCTTTATTGACTATGCCAAAGCCTTTGACTGTGTGGATCACAATAAACTGTGGAAAATTGTGAAAGAGATGGGAATACCAGACCACCTGACCTGCCTCTTGAGAAACCGGTATGCAAGTCAGGAAGCAACAGTTAGCATGGGACATGGAACAACAGACTGGTTTCAAATAGGAAAAGGAGTACGTCAAGGCTGTATATTGTCACCCTGCTTTTTTAACTTTTATGCAAAGTACATCATGAGAAATGCTGGACTGGAAGAAACACAAGTTGGAATCAAGATTGCCAGGACAAATATCAATAACCTCAGATATGCAGATGACACCACCCTTATGGCAGAAAGTGAAGAGGAACTAAAAAGCCTCTTGATGAAAGAGGAGAGTGAAAAAGTTGGCTTAAAGCTCAACATTCAGAAAATGAAGATCATGGCATCCGGTCCCATCACTTCATGGGAAATAGATGGGGAAACAGTGGAAACAGTGTCAGACTTTATTTTTGGGGGCTCCAAAATCACTGCAGATGGTGATTGCAGCCATGAAATTAAAAGATGCTTACTCCTTGGAAGAAAAGTTATGACCCATGTAGATAGCATATTGAAAAGCAGAGACATTACTTTGCTGACTAAGGTCCATCTAGTCAAGGCTATGGTTCTTCCTGTGGTCATGTATGGATGTGAGAGTTGGACTGTGAAGAAGGCTGAGTGCTGAAGAATTGATGCTTTTGAACTGTGGTGTTGGAGAAGACTCTTGAGAGTCCCTTGGACTGCAAGGAGACCCAACCAGTCCATTCTGAAGGAGATCAGCCCTGGGATTTCTTTGGAAGGAATGATGCTAAAGCTGAAACTCCAGTACTTTGGCCACATCATGCAAGGAGTTGACTCATTGGAAAAGACTCTGATGCTGGGAGGGATTGGGGCAGGAGAAGTGGATGACAGAGGATGATATGGCTGGATGGCATCACCGACTCGATGGACGTGAGTCTGAGTGAACTCTGGCAGTTGGTGATGGACAGGTTGGCCTGGTGTGCTGTGATTCATGGGATTGCAAAAAGTCGGACACGACTGTGTGACTGAACTGAACTGAATCAGAGAGTGGCACGTAAGTACCAAGAAATTTTTGCCATTGTTAATATAAATAGAAGTTTTCTAGGCTAATTCATAAAAGTGATACATTTTATAAGAGAAAGAAAAAAATTGTCATTATATATGTAAAATGTTAACATGCACATGTAATAACAGAGCTGTGGAACCATGTACCAATAACAGTATGATATTACAAATAGTACAGGGATGTTCATGGCTTGTTATTTGAAACAGCAAAGATTTAGGGAAAATTATATATCTGTAATAAAAATTATAACTGCTAGCTTATTGAATATTAACTATACTCTAAGTTTTTTAAAATTAGCAATTTATTTCTCACAAAACCCATATGGAGTAGGTACCATTATTGTCTCTACTTAGCTTATGCTGCTGCTGCTGCTGCTAAGTTGCTTCAGTAGTGTCCAACTCTGTGTGACTCCATAGACTTAGCTTATAGTCATATCAAAAAATTATGTATGCTTTACATACTGTGCTGAAATGTTGTTTAGGCAAAAATAAGCAAGATTCAAAACTCCATCACACACACACACACACACACAGACGTCAGACTGGGTTTTTAAAAATATAACAATAGATTCTTACAAGAATTCAGGTTAAATATAAGGACACAGAAAAGATAAAAAAAAAAAAAGGTATGTCATTTAGATCTAAACAAAAGTCAATTATATTTCTGTACACCAACCACAAAAACAAGGAAAGTAAAATACTAAAAATCATTCACCTACAAAAGAATAAAATATATCAAGACTTTGGTAGAAAATCAAGAGATATTTAAAAGTTCTATACTAAATACTACAAAACATTATTAAGAGCACTTAAGACTACCTAAAAGGAAATAAATACCATTTTGATGGATTAGAAAACTGAATAGTATAATGATATCAAAATTCTAAAAAATTTATCTCTACAATCAATGCAATCTCAACAGCTATCACAGCCACAGTGTGTGTGTGTGTATGTGTGTCTATGTGTGTAATTTGAAAAGCTGATTCTAAAATGTATGCAGAATGTGAAGGGTTTAGAATAGCCAATGCAATCTTGAAGAACATAACTTGAAGATCTAAACTACCAGACACAGTAATGACTAATAAGTTGGTATTGCCCACTTTGTAATCTTTTGTTTAGGGCCGTTCAGTCTCACCCATCTTTATGTTGGATTGTTTGCTTTTAGTTTTTATTTTTTAAGAGTCTTTGGGCTTCCTGATGGCTCAGATGGTAAAGAATCTGCCCACGATGCAAGAGATCCAGGTTCGATCCCTGGGCCAGGAAGATCCCCTGGAGAAGGAAATGGCAACTCACTCCAGATAGACTGCAAAACCAGACTATAAACCTATGAACAGACTACAATTCAGAAACAGATTCAAATACATGGGGTCACCTGATGTTTGACAAAGATGACAATACAGTGGAATGGGGAAAGGATGACAATTACTTTTTTCAATACATGGTGTTGGGTCAGTTTGATATCCACTTGAAAATGAATGCTGAACCTTTTATCTTACACCATTGACAAAATCCAATTCTAGATAGATTGTAGATCTAAATGTGAAAGGTAAAAAAATAAAGCTTTTAGGAGAAAACTTAGGAGCATATGTCATGACCTTGGAATAGGCAAACATTTCTTAAACAGGACAGAAAAACACTAACCATAAAAGAAAAAAAAAGGAATAAATTGCATTACATTAAAATTAAAGACTTTTGGTCATCAAAGACACTGTTAAGGGAAGGAAAAGGAAAGGCAAGCCATTGTGGAAGAGGTTATTTTTACTACATATATCAAACAAAGAATTCATATCCATATCGTAAAGGACTTGTGTGTGAGTCATTCAGCCATGTCCTACTCTTTGCAGCCCCATGGACTATAGCCTGCCAGGCTTCTCTGTCCATCGGGATTCTCCAGGGAAGAATACTGGAGTGAGTTGCCATTTCCTTCTCCAGGGGATCTTCCTGACCCAAGGAGAGAACCTGGATCTCCTGCATCACGGGCAGATTCTTTACCATCTGAGCCATCAGGAAGCCCAAAGGACTCTTAAAAAATAACAACTAAAAGCAAACAATCCAACATAAAGATGGGTGAGACTGAATGGTACTAAATGAAAGATTACCAAGTGGCCACAGGGGAGCGGAGGAATGCAACCCTTATCTGCAATAAACACAAACAACATCTAGAGTAGTACAGTGTAGAGCAACTGCATTTAATGTACACTTTTGGTGGAAATGCAAATTGATAACATCACTCTGAAAAACTATTTGGCAGTATCACCTAAGCTGAATACGTACATTTCTTTAAAAGCATAATGAACCTTTGTCCTGCTATCACAATGAATAAGTACATGCCAGCAAATTTGGAAATCTCACCAGTGCCACACAACTGGAAAAGGTCAGTTTTCATTCCAAACCCAAAGAAAGGCAATGCCAAAGAATGTTCAAACTACTGCACAGTTGCACTCATCTCACATGCTAGTAAAGTAATGCTTAAAATTCTCTAAATCAGGCTTCAGCAATACATGAACCTTGAACTTCCAGATAGTCAATCTGGTTTTAGAATAGGCAGAGGAACCAGAGATCAAATTGCCAACATCCGCTGGATCATCGAAAAAGCAAGAGAGTTCCAGAAAAACATCTATTTCTGCCCTATTGACTATTCCAAAGCCTTGGGCTGTGTGGATCACAACAAACTGGAAAATTCTTCAAGAGATGGGAATACCAGACCACCTGACCTGCCTCTTGAGAAACCTGTATGCAGGTCAGGAAGCAACAGTTAGAACTGGACATGGAACAACAGACTGGTTCTAAATAGGAAAAGGAGCACGTCAGGGCTCTATATTGTCACCCTGTTTATTTAACTTATATGCAGAGTACATTATAAGAAATGCTGGGCTGGAAGAAGCATAGCGGGAATCAAGATTGCCGGAAGAAATATCAATAACCTCGATATGCAGATGACACTACCCTTATGGCAGACAGTGAAAAAGAAATTGATGGAGGTGAAAGAGGAGAGTGAAAAAGCTGGCTTAAAGCTCAACATTCAGAAAACTAAGATCATGGTATCTAGTCCCATCAGTTCAGTTCAGTTCACTCACTCAGTCGTGTCCGACTCTTTGGGACCCCACGAATCACTGCACACAGGGCCTCCCTGTCCATCACCAATTCCCCAAGTTCACTCAAACTCGTGTCCTTCAAGTCGGTGATGCCATCCAGCCATATCATCCTCTGTCGTCCCCTTTTCCTTCTGCCCCCAATTCCTCCCAGCGTCAGGGTCTTTTCCAATGAGTCAACTCTTCACATGAGGTGGCCAAAGTATTGGAGTTTCAGCTTCAGCATCAATCCTTCCAATGAACACCCAGAACTGATCTCATTTAGCATGGACTGGTTGGATCTCCTTGCAGTCCAAGAGACTCTCAAGAGTCTTCTCCAACACCACAGTTCAAAAGCATCAATTCTTTGGCACTCAGCCTTCTTCACAGTCCAACTCTCACATCCTTACATGACCACTGGAAAAACCATAGCCCTGACTAGACAGACCTTAGTCAGCAAAGTAATGTCTCTGCTTTTCAATATGCTATCTAGGTTGGTCATAACTTTTCTTCCAAGGAGTAAACGTCTTTTAATTTCATGGCTGCAGTCACCATCTGCAGTGATTTTGGAGCACCCCAAAATAAAGTCTGACACTGTTTTCACTGTTTCCCCATCTATTTCCCATGAAGTGATGGGACCGGATGCCATGATCTTCGTTTTCTGAATGTTCAGCTTTAAGCCAACTTTTTCACTCTCCACTTTCACTTTCATCAAGAGGCTTTTTAGTTCCTCTTCATTTTCTGCCATAAGGGTGGTGTCATCTGCATATCTGAGGTTATTGATATGTGTCCCGGCAATCTTGATTCCAGCTTGTGCTTCTTCCAGCCCAGCGTTTCTCATGATGTACTCTGCATAGAATTTAAATAAATAGGGTAACAATATACAGCCTTGATGTACTCCTTTTCCTGTTTGGAACCAGTCTGTTGTTCCATGTCCAGTTCTAACTGTTGCTTCCTGACCTTCATATAGGTTTCTCAAGGGGCAGGTCAGGTGGTCTGGTATTCCCATCTCTTTCACAATTTTCCACAGTTTATTGTGATCCACACAGTCAGAGGCTTTGGCATAGTCAATAAAGCAGAAATAGATGTTTTTCTGGAACTCTCTTGCTTTTTCCATGATCCAGCAGATGTTGGCAATTTGATCTCTGGTTTCTCTGCCTTTTTGAAAACCAGTTTGAACATCAGGAAGTTCACGGTTCACGTACTGCTGAAGCCTGGCTTGGAGAATGTTGAGCATTACTTTACTAGCATGTGAGATGAGTGCAATTGTGCAGTAGTTTGAGCATTCTTTGGCATTGCCTTTCTTTGGGATTGGAATGAAAACTGACCTCTTCCAGTCTTGAGGCCACTGCTGAGTTTTCTAAATTTGCTGGCATATTGAGTGCAGCACTTTCACAGCATCATCTTTCAGGATTTGAAATAGTTCAACTGGAATTCCATCATCTCCACTAGCTTTGTTCATAGTGATGCTTTCTAAGGCCTACTTGACTTCACATTCCAGGATGTCTGGCTCTAGGTGAGTGATCACACCATCGTGATTATCTGGGTTGTGAAGATCTTTTCTGTACAGTTCTTCTGTGTATTCTTGCCACCTCTTCTTAATATCTTCTGCTTCTGTTAGGGCCATACCATTTCTGTCCTTTATCGAGCCCATCTTTGCATGAAATGTTCCCCTAAGAGATCTCTAGTCTTTCCCATTCTGTTATTTTCCTCTATTTATTTGCATTGATCACTGAGGAAAGCTTTCTTTTCTGTCCTTGCTATTCTCTGGAACTCTGCATTCAGATGCTTATATCTTTCCTTTTCTCCTTTGCTTTTCACTTCTCTTCTTTTCACAACTATTTGTAAGACATCCTCAGACAGCCATTTTGCTTTTTTGCGTTTTTTTTCCATGGAGATGGTCCTGATCCCTGTCTCATGTACAATGTCACGAACCTCCGTCCATAGTGCATCAGGCCCATCACTTCATGGCAAATAGATGGGGAAACAGTGGAAACAGTGGTAGGCTTTATTTTGGGGGGCTTAAAAATCACTGCAGATGGTGATTGCAGCCATGAAATTAAAAGACGCTTACTCCTTGGAAGGAAAGTTATGACCAACCTAGACAGCATATTGAAAAGCAGAGGCATTACTTTGCCAACAAAGGTCCATCTAGTTAAGGTTATGGTTTTTCCAGTAGTCATGTATGGATGTGAGAGTTGGACTATAAAGAAAGCTGAGTGCCAAAGAATTGATGCTTTTGAACTGTGGTGTTAGAGAAGACTCTTGAGGTCCCTTGGACTGCAAGGAGATCCAACCAGTCCATCCTAGAGGAGATCAGTCCTGGGTGTTCATTGGAAGGACTGATGTTAAAGCTGAAAGTTCAATACTTTGGCCATCTCATGCAAAGAACTCACTCATTTGAAAAGATCCTGATGCTGGGAAAGATTGACGGCAGGAGGAGAAGGGGACGATAGAATATGAGATTGTTGGATGGCATCACCGACTCAATGGACCTGAGTTTGGGTGGACTCCGGGAGTTGGTGATGGACAGGGAGGCCTGGCGTGCTGCAGTTCATGGGGTTGCAAGGAGGGGACACGACTGAGTGACTGAACTGAACTGAACATATATCACATACACAGAGATGATGATATACTTTGCAGTGAGACACTGCAAATTTAATAGGTCTACCTGTGCAATACTGGGACTCCAGTTAAACAACACCTTGAACATTTCTTGTAAGCCTGGCCTGCCCTGCAAAAACAACATTATCTCTGACTTTTGCAATGCTGATATCTGAAAACAGATCGTGACATTTGTGGATATGGTAATCATGTCAGAAAGGTGACCTTTCCCACCATGAATAGATGAATCAACTAATGTGAACTCAGAAATCTTGAGGGTTATTTCCCACTCAAACAACCTCTTGGTGTTTGGTTTTCATGTGTCTTTTGAAGTCTGAATTTTTTCTTATCACTTTGCACATAAATTGCTTTTCTTCTTCAAATCTATAAGTCTTCTTTTGACAATCCTGTGCTATGCTGTGTTGTGCTTAGTTGCTTAGTCATGTCTGACTCTATGCGACCGCAAGGACTGTATCCTGCCATGCTCTTCTTTCCATGGAATTCTCCAGGCAAGAATACTAGAGTGGATTGCATGCTTTCCTCCAGGGAATCTTCCAAACCCAGCGATCAAACCCAGGTCTCCTGCATTGCAGGCAGATTCTTTACCATCTGAGCCACTAGGGAAGTCTGAGAATACTACACTGGGTAGCCTATCTCTTCTCCAGGGGATCTTCCCAACCCAGGAAACAAACTGGGGGTCTCCTGCATTGCAGATGGATTCTTTATTAGCTGAGCTACCAGGGAAGCCCTTTGACAATCTTAAGACACAGTAATTCTGCTCCTAGTTATATACCCAACAGATGAATACACATGTTTAATAGACATACATGAATGTGTTCAGAGGAGAACATGAATAAATGAATTGTAGTATCAAATGGATAGAATAGAATGAAAAAAATGAACTGTCACAGGAATATTCAGTGAAATACTATATAACATGAGAATGAATATGTTATTGTTGCATGTAACAACACAGATCCATCTCACAACATAATTTTGAGCAAAAGAGGCCAGACACACAGAATACTTACTTTATAATTCCATTTATATATATAAAGTTTTAAAATACAAGAATTTATCTATAGTACAAGATGTCAGGATGGTGAGATATGGTTATCTTTAGAGATGGATAATGATTAGCTTGAGTGATTCATAAGTGCTGATAACAGTCTTGCTTGACCCACACTTTGGTTAAATGGATGTACTCACTTTCTGAAAATCCATGAAAGTTTACATTTAAGATCTGTGCATATAAGTATGTCATTTTAAAAATAAAGTCCATTTTAAATGAAAAAGGAGACAGACTGATGATGGAAAGATGAAAGCATATAACATAACAGGTTGGTGAGGAGCAGCCCAGTGCCGATCACTGACTGTGAATGATACTGGTCTCACCTGTGTGGAGAACAGAAGCTGTGTGTGTGAAAGAAAAATAAGCTGAACAAGTTTTTTAGAGTCTTGTTTCCCTCAAACCTGGTAAGACTTTGGCCAGGGATAGAGACTGGTTGTCATCTGAAATAGGAGAAATATAGAATTAATCGACAAGGATGAGAAGAGACTTGGCCTATAGTGAGAGGAAGGCAAAGGAGAGTAAATATGTTCAGCCATGATTCTAGCCTTTCCCAAGGGTTGATGAACAAGATATTTTCAGCTGCATTCTTTTCTCTTCCAATCTGGTGCATGGTTCAATTGATTAGTTTAACACAGCTAAAAATGTCATGTATGCAAGATCCTTAAATGATGGGTGTGAATGTAGCCAAAGCAGGTTAACAAGTGCCAGTTCATGTGCTAGAGCTTCCTGATTATAATATGCAAATTTCTGAATCAAATAGTATCTAGTATTTAATGATCAGCTCCTGTATACTCAGACATTGGGAAAACAGAAAAACAAGATAATAGCTCCTCAGAAGAGTTGACAGCATACATGGAGATATAAGGCTGCTACATAGAAAACTATGGTGTGGGTGTGAGATGACATTCCAGTGTCTACCCTGTGTAGAGAACTAACACCAGCACCCAGCAAAGGATCTCAGCTGTGTGAATGGACTGTGAGGTACAGCACCAGGAAATATCCTAGAGAATTTTCTTGATAGCACTTCTGCAACTGCATATATCTTTAAGTTATAGTCAGACCATTCATGGTATCAAACCTAAGTTTCTGCATAGTTGTGAGGACTACTTATTATTTTCCAACATATTCAGAAAAGATACCAGCATGATGACCTTAAATAACAAAACCTATGCATCATGGAACATGAATGACTCCAGATATTGGAACTCATCTTGACCCAATCATGCTGACAGTTTTTACATGAAATGGAAGGTCAGTAACACTTTGGAGCCCTATGGACACATCTTACGAATCATAACACAGAAAGAAGATATGCTCACTCTCTCACTGGCTGGCACAAACTATGAGAATCAAGACAGTGCAAAAATAAGTAAATTTCCCTCTCAGAACCAACAAAGCAATTATCAGATGTGGAGTTCAGCTTGTGAGTGAGCATATGGGTTTTAGTACAATGGCATGAAGCAAAAATTATGAAGATGGATTCGCAAGCAGATATAAGGATCACAAGAGATTGACAAAAATATTTGGGAAGAGTCACTGTGAGAAAACCCTAGACTGTCTTTTAGTCGAGGGACTCAAAGCATCAAAGGTGAAGGCATTCATGTAAATCTCACACCATTCATTCCCTCAGTAGATATTCACTGAGTCTCTGAAGTGCCTGGAATAGGGTGAGTCTCTGAAGTGCCTGGAATAGGGTGAGTCCTTTGTGCAGGGTTGCTGGCCAGGCCACCCTGCAGGCCTAGACAGTGAGAAGGAGGAACACTGAGAAAATGGAGGTGTGCAACAACAGCACAGCTTCAAGAAACCTTGGACATGCTGGTTACGTAACACTGGGGAATATACTTGACTTCTAGAGTCACTGTTAAACATACAAACAACTGTCTTCAAAGGTTCTTGGGGAAGCCTTATAGCCTCTGATATATATAATGGATGCACTGGAGTCAAGGGAGAAAGACAGAAAAATTGTGTACAGTCAGCATTGCCCTCATATTGATAACATGTCTGAGAACAGCTGATCCAAACATACTCCTTAGCTCTACCCCAACACGCACATGCAGAGCTAAAATAATCCCCAAATCCTGTGTAATTCTACAGTTCTCACAGTGCACTAAAATACCTTTACCAATGCAACACATTCAGAGTCACTACAGAGGCCTCATATTTCAGTGGACAGAACCCAGACTCAGAGTTTGAAGACTTGAGTTCAGGTCTGTCAAAATTAAGTTAAGACTTAGATGAGCTACCAGCATCTCAGGTTCTTATCTGTAACCAGAAGTATAATAATAAGATCACAGAGTGATAGCAATAATGACACAAGATCGATACCTACAAAAATGCTTTGTTATTCCAAAACGTAACAGAAATATTTGTCATTAGAATTTATTCATTCTGAACCAAATCCAGCCTCAACATATTTAAGAGTATTCTCTTAAATACCTGCTACTATACATATATCTCTTATATCCTCTCTTTTCCTAAGCATTGACAGTGAAGAAGAGCTGACTAGCATCTATAGATGAAGCATCTGATTCTGGCTTCTCTCCATAAGGACAAATTAATTCTCAGTTTTTTGGTTCAGGTGCTGTGTTTATCCAGGGCATGATTCCATTCAGCCCTAAGCAATTCACATTAGACATATTCGAGCCACACCCCATTCATTCACCTCTGTTTCCGATGGAGCCTGTGGCCATTCTTGACTCATCATGCAGTGTTTTCAAGTGAGAAGAAGGAGGACAGCAGCAAGACTGTTCCTTGTGACCGTGGCCAGAGATCACAGCAATTCAGTGTAGTACTGACAACTAGTTTACTGTGGGTCATACTTCTCTAATCACCTATATTCCTCTAAGTTTCCCCAAGTTTTTTCTTTTTTTGAGAGTATATGAGTTCAGTTCAGTTCAGTTCAGTTCAGTCGCTCAGTCGTGTCCGACTCTTTGCAACCCCATGAATCACAGCACACCAGGCCTCCCTGTCCATCACCAACTCCCTGAGTTCACTCAAACTCACGTCCATCAAGTCAGTGATGCCATCCAGCCATCTCATTCCTCTGTTGTCCCCTTCTCCTCCTGCCCCCAATCCCTCCCAGCATCAGGGTCTTTTCCAATGAGTCAATTCTTCACATGAGATGGCCAAAATACTGGAGTTTCAGCTTTAGCATCATTCCTTCCAATGAACACCCAGGACTGATCTCCTTTAGGACGGACTGATTGGATCTCCTTGCAGTCCAAGGGACTCTCAAGAGTCTTCTCAACACCACAGTTCAAAAGCGTCAATTCTTTGGCACTCAGCTTTCTTTATAGTCCAACTCTCACATCCATACATGACCACAGGAAAAACCATAGCCTTGACTAGACGGACCTTTGTTGGCAAAGTAATGTCTCTGCTTTTGAATATGCTATCTAGGTTGGTCATAACTTTCCTTCCAAGGAGTAAGCTTCTGCTGCTGCTGCTAAATCGCTTCAGTCATGTCCAACTCTGCGACCCCATAGACGGCAGACCACCAGGCTCCTCCGTCCCTGGGAGTCTCCAGGCAAGGAGTAAGCTACTACTTGCCAAAAGTGAATCACCTGTCTCTGAAATCAAGGTACACACAGACAGTGCAGCTTTATAACAATCCTTGTATTTTTACTACAAAATGAATGGAATGCAAAGAGCAGAACTCCATAGATAGTTTAAACCAAGGATAAATGAACAGTGATTGCCAGGCCATGATGGCCCGCAGTTTTATATAAGACTTATGATCATTATTCCCAATGTCAAAGCAAAAGAATTCAAGACAGAAAAGGCTCCCAAGTGTTCCATGTCATTTATAAGGAAGGTGGTGCCAGGGATGTTCCACCATACAAAGCTGAGTCCTGGCATCTGGCTCTTATGAGAAATAAATGGCATCTGGGCTGACATTCACTGGGTGTATTTATTTCCTACTCCTGTTGTAACAAATTGTCACAAACTTAGAGGCTTAAAACAAATTTTTTCTCATAGTTCTGAAGGTCAGAAGTTAAAAATTAGTCTTAAAAGGCTAAAATCAAAATGCTGGCAAGTCTGATTCCTTATAGAGTCCAGGGAGAATCAATTCCATGGCTCTACCAGCTTCTAAAGACTATCATCATTCCTTGGCTTGTGGTCTATCACTGCAGTCTCTGCTTCTGTAGTCACACTGCCTTCTCTTACTAACTTTGATCTCCTGCCTCTCTTTCATAAAGACACTTCTGGTTACATGAGCCCACTCAGACAATTCAGAATAATATCCATTTCAAAATCCTCCATTTAATCACATCTGCAAAGTCCCTTTTGCCATATTAGGAGACATTCACAGATTTCTTGAGATTAAGATGTGGATCTTGGGCACCATTACTCCCATTATTGACTGCCTGGTTCAAACTGTCCTGCCTAGCTAGGGATGTGAGAAATCTTCTAGTCAGAGGGGGAAAAAAGCTAAGACTGGCTTAAATTGACAGGCAGTAACCACAGTTTTCTCTTTTCTTTATCCCAGTATCTTAAATAGTTCATAACACAATAGGTACTCAAAATAACAAAGCTTGCTAGTTGTCCCCTGATATGCTGTTCATACTTTGTCCTTTGTTAACAGAATGCCCTGGTTTTGTTGTGTGCAAAGCTGCTCACCATTAGGTGTTTTCAAGTTCTGGCTAATGGGAGCAGGAGCGAAGTTCACAACTTTTAGACTGTGCTCCTAGAGTGAAACAGAGGACCCTTTCTTTCTTCCCCTTTCCCTTCCTGCTGGCTGGAATTAAGATGTGATAATAGGAACAAAATGATTGAATTAGACTGCGAGATGGAAGCCCCGAGCTGAGGACCAACAAGAAGATGGAGCCTGGATCCTAGGCATGGTGGAACTATTCTATCAGCCTGGGACCGTTTGTGCCCAGACATTTAAAGACAATTGGAATTAGAAAGGAATAAACTTCTGTCTTGCTTGGGCCTTTGTTATAGAAGCCAAACTCCTTTGTTAGGATAGCCAAACTATCCTAACGTAATTCTCAATGTATGAACTTGATATTGGAACAAACTATTTCTCTCCAAAGCTTTGACACTAAATGGATATATGATCTCACATAGATCAGTGTGCCTCTCTGAACCTTGGTTCCTTTAGCGGAAAAATAGAAATGATAATAATACAGACCTCATGTGCTGCAAATATTAAATGAGAGTGGACATGTGGCCATCATTTGTGAACTCTAAGGCACTTTACAAATATAAGGGTTGAAAGATTAAAATGTAATTTCTGATTCCTTCTCAAACATACTTGGCTTTTTAACATTTTATTGTCTAAAAGGCTTTGCCAATTTTCTCATTGACTTTCACTTATTAAATAAGGTCAGTAATATAATTTGTAGAATATATATAAACTTCTTTTCTTCCAGGATTTAATAAATATGTTTGTTTTGAACGGAAAAGAATGAGACCCTTTATTTTTTTTTTAATTAGCCTTTGAGAAAATGTTTGCTAAAACAGTGTAGGGGAATAAAACTAACCTTTCCTTCTACCCTGATAAATTCTTAGCTAGGACTCCTGTTACAAAAGATAGATTAATAGGAGAAAAACACACACATTTATTTAATAAAAGTTTTACACGACATGAGAGCCCTCTTAAGGAAATGAAGACCCAAAGACCAAGTTAGAGTTGAGTGTTTATATACTGAATTGCACAGAGAAGTAAACCGTAAAAACATGACAAAGCAAAGGGGCTTGGGTTAGGACAGTTAATGGTAGAAAAGCAACTGGGAAAATAAGGGCTAGTTTAACAGGCCTTGTTTGTACATATTATTTTCTACTACCACTTCCCATTTTTGCTGATAAGAATGTTACTGCCCTCCTGGCATAGGATGTATATCTCCCATGTAGTACCCATTGTGCATCTGCTATTTTTTAATTTCTTTAGCTAAAAGTAAGCCCTGCACCACAGTGGCATATTTTGAGATGGCATGTTTTGTACCCTTCAACCAGGCCTAAATAATGTCTATTCCTCTATCAGTGACTACATGTAAGAGACCATGGTTCCCATCTGTGGATTCTGAATGATGAACTTGAAAAGGAAATGTGGATAACTGTGTGCTGGATGGGGTTAAAGGTCAAATTAGAGGAACTCAGACTGGTCACTCAGAGCGTCAAAGTGGTGAAAAACCAGCTCTTTCCACATAAAGAAGGTCTAGAACACCATCGAAAAAGCTATGGTTTTTCCAGTAGTTATGTATGGATGTCAGAGCTGGGCCATAAAGAAAGCTGAATGCTGAAGAATGCTTTTGAACTGTGGTCTTGGAGAAGACTCTTGAGGGTCCCTTGGATTGCAAGGAGATCCAGCCAGTCCATCCATCCTAAAGGAAATCAGTCCTGAATAATCACTGGAAGGACTGATGCTGAATCTGAAGCTCCAATACTTTGGCCACATGATGCAAAGAAATGACTCATTGGAAAAGACCCTGGTACTGGGAAAGATTGAAGGCAGGAGGAGAAGGGGATGATAGAGGATGAGATGGTTGGATGGCATCACCAACTCAATGGACATGAGTTTGAGCAAGCTTCAGGAAGTGGTGATGGACAGGGAAGCCTGGAGTGCTGCAGTTCATAGGGTGGCAAAGAATCAAATACAACTGAATGACTGAACTGAATTGAATCTAAAACACCCTGCCCAGGCAGCAGGGAGAAAATAGCATATGATGTTCTTAGTATGTGGTTTGTCTCCCAGCTTCAGATCTCTGAGTTAAACCACAGCTTAAACTCCATGTTCAGAATGTGCTTATAGCAGAGTTTAAGGAGCACAACTGTATCGACAGAAGGGCACAGGCTGGCTGCTGGACAAATCCCCTACTGTCTGAATGGCCATCTGGATTTGGATCAAGGACTGGCAAACAGGCATTCTCTAAACCCCTCAGGGTGATTTTTGATTACTCTTTACCCTTTGTTTTCATTGCTTCCTCTCTGTGGAACCCGAGATGTGGCAAAATAAAAAGAGCATTTCAGAACCAAAGAGAGTAAAATTGAACTCTTACTTTTGGCATCAGTAGTACTTAAGTAAAGGCTTTATAAATGTGTAATATAATGGGAGAGTGAAGTGAATATATGGTTCCTTTTGTTATCCTCGTGTCCACACATGTAAGAGTCATACTTACATTTTTTCTTACCTTAACCCCGGTTTCTCATTGACAAATTTTACCATGTTTTTGTGCAAATTTAAAGACAATCCTTAACACGTAACTATTTCAAATTTGCAATCTGGTGGTCACAAAGAGCTTTCATCTGTTTCATTTATGTTTGTGGTGTATTGGGAGCTATTATACATGTAAAGGTTGTTCTGGATGAATAACAAACTGGTACATGTAAAACCACCCAGTACACTGTAATTACAAACTGGAAGCTCATAACTGATGCATGAACCACTTCCTTTATGAGTTACTGGGCTTTATTCATGACTTTTTCCATTGGAGGGGCCCTGTCTTCTGGCTCTACCTTTAATAATTATGATAATCATAATAACTATAATAATGCAGCATTACTTTCTAATTACAAAGAAAATTTCTTCTAAAGAGCTCAAAGCACTTGACAGACATTATCTCATTCATTCTCATAAGCCCTCTGTGCTGCTTGTCAGTCACCAGCATGATCATAGTAACAAGATGGTCACTTTCACTTCTCAGCGCTCTCATAAGGCCAAGATGGCAAGAAGAACTATTATGCTTCCCAGACGCTGGCTGAAACTTTCAGCTGTTTCTGATCAGTCTTCATCACACAACTATAGACATCAGTAACCACTCCAGGGCTGTGAAAGTGCTGCCCTCAATATGCCAGCAAACTTGGAAAACTCAGCAGTGGCCACAGGACTGGAAAAGGTCAGTTTTCATCCCAATCCCAAAGAAAGGCAATGCCAAAGAATGCTCAAACTACCACACAATTGCACTCATCTCACACACTAATAAGATAATGCTCAAAATTCTCCAAGCCAGGCTTCAGCAATACGCGAACCATAAACTTCCAGATGTTCAAGCTGGATTTAGAAAAGGCAGAGGAACCAGAGATCATATTGCCAACATCCACTCGATCATGGAAAAAGCAAGAGAGTTCCAGAAAAACATCTATTCTGCTTTATTGACTATGCCAAAGCATTTGACTGTGTGGATCACAATAAACTGTGGAAAATTCTGAAAGAGATGGGAATACCAGACCATCTGACTTGCCTCTTGAGAAACCTATATGCAGGTCAGGAAGCAACAGTTAGAACTGGACATGGAACAACAGACTGGTTCCAAATAGGAAAAGGAGTACGTCAAGGCTGTATATTGTCACCCTGCTTATTTAACTTCTATGCAGAGTACATCATGAGAAATGCTGGACTGGAAGAAACACAAGCTGGAATCAAGATTGCCAGGAGAAATATCAATAACCTCAGATATGCAGATGACACCACCCTTATGGCAGAAAGTGAAGAGGAACTAAAAAGCCTCTTGATGAAAGTGAAAGAGGAGAGTGAAAAAGTTGGCTTAAAGCTCAACATTCAGAAAGCAAAGATCATGGCATTCAGTCCCATCACTTCATGGGAATTAGATGGAAAACAGTGGAAACAGTGTCAGACTTTATTTTTGGGGGCTCCAAAATCACTGCAGATGGTGACTGCTGCCATGAAATTATAAGACGCTTACTCCTTGGAAGGAAAGTTATGATCAATCTACATAGCATATTCAAAAGCAGAGACATTACTTCGCCAACAAAGGTCCATCTAGTCAAGGCTACGGTTTTTCCAGTGGTCATGTATGGATGTGAGAGTTGGACTGTGAAAAAAGCTGAGTACCAAAGAATTGATGCTTTTGAACTGTGGTGTTGGAGAAGACTCTTGAGAGTCCCTATGACTGCAAGGAGATCCAATCAGTCCATCCTAAAGGAGATCAGTACTGGGTGTTCATTGGAAGGAATGATGCTAAAGCTGAAACTCCAGTATTTTGGCCATCTCATGCAAAGAGTTGACTCATTGGAAAAGACTCTGATGCTGGGAGGGACTGGGGGCAGGAGGAGAAGGGGAGGACAGAGGATGAGATGGCTAGATGGAATCACTGACTCGATGGACATGAGTTTGCGTGAACTCGGGGAGTTGGTGATGGACAGGGAGGCCTGGCGTGCTGCGATTCATGCGGTTGCAAAGAGTTGCGCAGTGCTGAGCGACTGAACTGAACTGAACTGAACCACTTCAGTATTCTTGGGCTTCCCTTATGGCTCAGTTGGTAAAGAATGTGCCTGCAGTGTGGGAGACCTGGGTTCAATCCATGGGTTGCAAAGATCCCCTGGAAAAGGAAAAGGTTACCACTCCAGTACTCTGGACCAGAGAATTCCATGGAAATGTCCAGGGGGTCGCAAAGAGTGGACACGACTGAGCGACTTTCACTTTCACACTTTCACTTTTCACAATGGGATAGAAAGAATTGCCTGCCAGTGCCCCTTTATGGAAGAGTAATTTTTTATGGTTTTGTCATGTCCTTGCTTATCATTTAACATTGTGTCCTTAAGACACAAAGCTTAACATTCTGTGTCAATGAAGAGTTCCCAAATACATAAACTCACCCCAGGTGACATGTTCCTGCTGCTCTTCCATAGCCTAAATACACTGATTGATCAGTCCTCCAGGACAGGGCTCAGCAAATTGTGTGGCTAAGAACGGTTTTCATGTTTTTAAATAGTTTTAAGTGCAAAGTGGTTATACATAAATTCCTAAACAATATCCTGGATTTTGCCTCTTGGACTCTAAAGGCTAAAATAGTTACCATATGGTTCTTTAAATGTTTGCCAACTCCTACTCCAGAAAATATGACAAAGACACAAAGGCTTGGACAGTGGTAGGTGAGCAGAATGGGGGACCCCTGAAGTACCCCAGGGGACAGTCAGGAAAGGTCCTGATGCTAAGATGCATACAGCACCTGCCAGTAAAAGCTCAGAGCTGGTCATGATTTCCTAGTGTTCCATAGGCCCATATAATTTCTCAGGGTGATTATTTCTTGGGTCTTAACCATACTTTTCCCAGAAAAGCTTATTCTGTATATCTCCAATATGGCTGCACTGATATTTTTTTGTTTCCTCTTGAGGTTCAGCTCTTTCAAGCCAACTGTACTGCCTCACAATCATTGAGTGTGTATTTTTAACTGTATGCACTGCTTGTGGCTGGACAGTTTTATTTGTACTAGAAAAAGGATTAAAAGCATAGTTACGACACACCTTAGAGATGTTTACTAGCCTTTATAGTCAGTGAGTAAGCAACGGGTGTGGTCGTTTTGACTTATTCACGTTCACATTGGTGTTTTGCTTTTCTGATCTCTCATCTTTGGATGAAGCCTCAGTCTAAGTTTCAAGGCATTTAATATTCTAAGTCTTTTTGGAAACAAAGTTTGGTAAGAACCTCCAAACAAAGGACAGACTGGTTGATAAACCTGGTATTCTTGGGTCACAAAGGACTGTTGGATACTTTCCATCTCTAGGTTGGGACTGCCTTTTCTCATCTCTTAGAGCACTTGTACTTCTCAGCTTGGCATCTTGATTACTTTCCCTTCCTGTTTATTATTCCTCTTGTTGGACCAAAAGTATGGCAGCACAAAATAAGGATTTGGGAACAAGGAATTAGTTGGACACATATATTTTGAGATCAGCTTTAGTTTAGTGAAGTCTTTATGAGTATTTAGTACAGTGGGAGAGAGGTCTTCAAACACAGGTTTTTGGTTCAGGTCTTCTTTTGGCTAAATAAATGGTAAATAGAGTTCATCTCTGAGAATGAAGGAATAATGGCAAGACTAGAGGGCAGACACACTGAAACCATAATCACAGAAAACTAGTCAATCTAATCACACTAGGACCACAGCCTTGTCTAACTCAATGAAACTAAGCCATGCCTGCGGGGCCACCCAAGACGGGTGGGCATGGTGGAGAGGTCTGACACAATGTGGTCCACTGGAGAAGGGAATGGCAAACCACTTCAGTATTCTTGCCTTGAGAACTCCATGAACAGTATGAAAAGGCAAAATGATAGGACACTGGAAAAGGAACTTCCCAGGTCAGTAGGTGCCCAATATGCTACTGGAGATCAGTGGAGAAATAACTCCAGACTCATTGGAAAAGACTCTGATGCCGGGAGGGATCGGGGGCAGGAGGAGAAGGGGACGACAGAGTGAGGATGAGATGGCAGGATGGCATCACTGACTCGATGGACGTGAGTCTGAGTGAACTCCGGGAGTTGGTGATGGACAGGGAGGCCTGGTGTGCTGCGATTCATGGGGTCGCAAAGAGTCGGACACGACTGAGTGACTGAACGGAACTGAACTGAAGCATAGGCTGCTCAGGCACTGTGTTCTTAGTATGTGAGTATGTCACAACAACAAACCCGGTCCCACCTGCGAGGCTGGATATTGAATATCACGGACACATTTTACCTTGTCTCGTCCCCTCTTGCCTTACAGGGCAGAAAGGATGAGATGATATTAGCTTCTGGAGAAACAGCCAATACCGCAAACCTACTGTATGTGATTGTGAGCATCATGCTGGCAATACAAAGGATTAGTGGCACCCTGTAAACCAGGAAAACATTTTTATGGCAACAGATAGCAGAAGACAGAAGACAAACTGTAAAAATAATCTTTGTAAGTCAGTGTTAAAGTTCTATTGAAACTTTAAAAAGTAACTTCTGCTGTGATTCCAAAACACAGGCAACAAGATGAACTAGAGTTCATAAAATATAAGAACTTTTATGTATTAACAGACACGAACAAGAAAGTGGAAAAACAACCAACAGAATAGGAGAAAATATTTGCAAATTATGTATCTGATAAGAAATTATTATTTAGAATATATAAAGAACTCCTACAATTAGGCAACAACAAAACAAACAACTCCATTTAAAAATAGTCAAAGGTGACCCACAGAAACTAGTCACAGTAAAATGTCAGCTTCAAATGATAAGTTGAAGGGGTTCTGTTGAGCCAAATTCACTGAAGAATCTCTGATGTACTTCTGTGAACTACCTCTGACTCAAGGGCAGTTTGCTGACTCTGCAGATGCCAGAGGAAAGAGAACTGGGCCCAGAGTCAGAAAAAGGGGGTTATGCCTTATCTTTGCCATCTACTGAGTATAGTTGGGTTAATCACTTGGATTTTCTGTGCTTCAGAGAATCAATAAAAATCAAGAAACATGAAAAAATAGCCAAAGGATCTGAATAGATGTCTTTCTAAAGAAGATACACAAAAAACCAGCAAGTACAAGAGGATGCTCAGCATCATCAGTCATTCAGTTCAGTTCAGTTCAGTCGCTCAGTTGTGTCCGACTCTTTGTGACCCCATGAATCGCAGCACACCAGGCTTCCCTGTCCATCACCAACTCCCGGAGTTTACCCAAAGTCAATGTCCATCAAGTCGGTGATGCCATCCAGCCATCTCATCCTCTGTCGTCCCCTTCTCCTGCTGCCCCCAATCCCTCCCAGCATCAGAGTCTTTTCCAATGAGTCAACTCTTTGCATGAGGTGGCCAAAGTACTGGAGTTTCAGCTTTAGCATCAGTCCTTCCAATGAACACCCAGGACTGATCTCCTTTAGGATGGACTGGTTGGATCTCCTTGCAGTCCAAGGGAATCTTAAGAGTCTTCTCCATTAGTCATTAGGAAAATACAAATCACAATCACAGTGAGATACCACTTCATACCTACTAGGATGACAAAAATAACAATAGTAATAACAAAAACTAGAAAATAACAAGTACTGGTGGGGATGTGAAGAAATTAGAATCCTTGTGCACTGTTGGTAAAAATGTAAAATCATGCTGCCATTGTGAGAAACAGTTTGATGTTTCCTCAAAAAGTTAAACACAGAACTATGATGTCACCCAGTAATGCCACTTCAGGTTTTATACCAAAAAGAATTGAAAGCAGTGACTTGAACAGATATCTGTATACCAATGCTCATAGAAACAACCCAGGGTCTATCAACAGATGATGGAATAAACAAAATATGGTATATAAAAACAGTGGAATGCTATTCAGCTACATGGCATTTTGATGTATGCTATTACATAGGTGTGTGATTAATGAAATAAGTTTGACATGGAAGGGCTGATATTGTATGATTCCACTAGAATGTGGGGTACCTAGAGCAGGTAAATTCACAGAGACAGAAAGTAGAAGAGAGGTTACCAGAATCTGGGGTCAGGGAGAAGGAAAAGTGATTTGTTCCTAGATACAGAGTTGGGGATAATGAAAATAATGTTGGGGATAATGAAAAAGTGATGGGTATAAATACTGGTGATGCTTACACAGCATTGTGAATGTTTTTAATGCCACTGAATTGTACACTTACAAATGATTAAAATAAGACTATACTGCTACATTGTACTTTATGTATATTTTTCCATGATAAAAGAAATTAAAAAATATCTTTGATATTCACTTCAATCCTTGGTTTTTGCCAAAGAGCCACTCCCTTTATTCTTTTTTTGAGCTTTTGTTCTTTTCATTAGAAAGGTGGTTTCTAACTTGAAACTGACGACAAAGCTGCCTGAAACAGCAGCTGTGACTCTGCACTGCTCTCTGGGAACTGGAATCGTGTCTGCAGTTATAATTTCAGCACATGTGGACTGAGCTTGTAATATGTGTATTATGGAGCAGAGCTACAATTCATCTTAATGATGGTATGTGAAAGAACATCTCGGCAGGGCACCTTAATGAAATGACAATTGGTTGAAGACTTAGAAGATTAAAAATACCCAAGACTTTCAGAAGCCATATCTACTCTCATTTGGATCCTTTAAGGGATAGTGTAAAATAATGTTCTTTGCTATAAAAAAGCTTATAGAAAATACAGCAAAAATCTTTTTAATATATTTTCAAGGATGTAGCCATTAAAATTGTCTAATAAGAAAGCTAAAACTATGAACCAAATTCTCAAGCTTGAATATATCATATAGACACTTAATGACAAAAACTTCCTAATGAATAGACTAAAATATTGCCCCAAATATTTAGATTCTCTTAAAATGAAATATTTGTAATTCCCTCTATGGAGGACATATTATTGGGCAAACCCTTTGTTAGACACAGTATGTGTGTCTTAACTCTGAGGTCAGTCTTACGAGGCAGGTGATAGTAAACCTGCTTCACTGATGAGAAAACTGAGGCTCAGAAACGTTAAATACATTGACCGGGGCTCATGGTAGACAAGACTTCACTGTTGCTAAGGCATGACTATCACTTAATGGCAAAACTGTGGCCATATTGTATATCCCATTCCATAGTCATCATGTTAATTGATACTGCAAAGAGAAAAATTATAGACAGGCAAGACTCTTTTTCTTGGTCCAAAATGGCAAATAAAAAGCAATATATTTCATGACAAGAATTCTAAATTCACTCCCTGGCTCCATCTCAATCATAGTGGATAACTTGAGATAGCTACTCACTATCTTACTTAGTTTCCCTAAGAAAAATATCAAGTGCCTACTTGTTCCTAATACTCTGCTAACCATTTTCACATGCATTATCGAACTGATTCAATCTAGTCTAAAAAGCTTTTCCTTCTGCATAGCTCGTAGACATGAAAGGTATGATAATAATCCTGTGTGGAAAATTGTGTGCCAATATTTACTGATAACAAACTACCGTGATGATCAATTAACCAACAAAATTCCTTGCATTTTTCTTATATTAAATACATTTAACAACCCTTAAAAATGTTAAACTCATATATTTCAGAATTAGCAAATGATTCTCAAACTATTATCCAATAGGTAATATGAGTCACATATGGGAGTTGCCAATAACTGTGACTAATAGTTGGATATCTTTTCAAAATGTAAGCTGCTCTACAATTTTGTATTGGTTTTGGCATAGATTGACATGAATCCACCACAGGTGTACATGCGTTCCCAAACATGAACCCCCCTCCCACCCCCCTCCCCACAACATCTCTCTGGGTCATCCCTGCGCGTCAGCCCCAAGCGTGTCATATCCTGCATCAGACATAGACTGGCATTTCGATTCTTACATGATATTATACATGTTTCAATGCCATTCTCCCAAATCATCACACCCTCTCCCTCTCCCTCTGAGTCCAAAAGTCCGCTATACACATCTGTGTCTTTTTTGCTGTCCTGCATACAGGGTCATCATTGCCATCTTCCTAAATTCCATATATATGTGTTAGTATACTGTATTGGTGTTTTTCTTTCTGGCTCACTTAAATTAAAAATAAATTAATTAATTAATTTAAATAAATAAATAAATAAGCAAAAAACAAAAAACAAAAAAAACAAAATGTAAGCTGCTCTGAAAACTTCTTAATACCAGGAGGTGAATTAGAGATGAAAGTTATTCTTTAAGGGCCAAAAATATAACAGAAGTGTATGACTGTCTAAGATACATTTTGTATATTTTGTAGAGCCATGATTTAGTACATACGGAGACTTAGATACTGGAATTCATTCATAATCCAGTGAGTAGGTTGGGAATTCGATCTAGAGTATATGACTTCATAATCTAGCTTTTAAAGTAGAGCCTTGTTCTACTGTACATCTCTAAGCCCTCAGGTCTTGCTGGACACTATACAGTCAGCACACAGAGAAGTGAAGTTCTATAATCCAGGCATTGTTCTCTGCACTAATGCAGAACCATTTGTTGGGCTGTCTTTATTACATACCCTTACCTAGTCCCATTCTTCCTGGCCTCAGACTTTCTGAACCAGCCTTGCTTGTGTCCTTCCCTTGGCACACATGCTTGCTCTGTAACAATGCTTCAGTTGCTTCCAACTTTTTTTGCCTTTCCTAGCATGATTTGGGTTTTCCCCCAGCAAGTTTAACGTTCAGTTTCTCTGCATTAAATTCAGTATGGCCTACTTTAGTCCTTAGAACACTATAATTTGGCATGTTTCAAAACGGTAGCACTACTGCTGGGTTTGTGCCATCCCTTGAGCAGAATCTAGACATACTAAATGTATTTAGGGTATTATTAGGTTAAAGTTAAAACACAAATCAACAACATAAACTAAGCAATTTGTTTTACATCAGACACTAACCCTACAAAGATCTTCAAAGGAGAACTAATCATCTTTCATTATATTAGATTATTTTTTCAATACACACACACACACATACATAAATACATGAGTTGGGAGATAAAGTGGAAAACTAGATTTTGAGGCTATGGTGTCATCTGGAAGAGCAGTTGACATAATGGCTCAGTATGGTCAAAGAACTGAGCATGTGATAGATCTCCTATTTCAAGCCTTTGGCAATTTTGTAAAGACTCTACATCAAGCTTAGTAGCAATGATTATGTGTAGTGGTTAATTATAAACTTTTGGGGCCACAAGAGTCATCATACTAATTGAAAACTAAAGATAGGCTAGAGATGAGGGGAAAATGCTTTAAAGGAAATTTATACCTGCTAAATATAAAACTTAAAGAAATGCTGATTAGATTCCAGACACTAGGGAGAAATGGAAAAACACAGATTATCTGAGACGAGCAGTTCTCAATCAGGGGTTATGTTGCACCCCAGAAGATGTGCAGCAAATTCTGGAGGTATTTTTGGTTGTCACAACCACAGGAGTAGAGTGTGTACTATAGCATCTCACAGGTAGTGGTCAAGGATACTGCTAAACACCATACAATGCACGTGACAACTGCTCACAACAAAGGACTATTTAACCTAAAGTCTATCAATAGTGCCAAAGACTGAGAAATCTTAATCTAGAGCAGAACATTCTGAAATAAGGTGGCTAATATTTAACTTATGTGTTCAAAGGAGAGCTACACATGAATGCAGCTTGCAGAGTATAAGCAATACTGGGCCAATATCAAGTTTGTTTCTGCTGTTTCAATTTTCCTTGATACCCTAAATCTACTTATTAAGTATAAATTCTTTGTGATATCTCTATTTATCTTTGGGTCAAAATCTCACTCAATAAAAATTATTGAAAAAAAATCAGTCCCAATACAAAATGGCTTATCATTCCATGAATGATTTTCTTCTAGAAGTGGAAATATGTTCATATGCAACAAAATGCAAAAGGCCACAAAGAATGAATCTCTAGATATGGAATCTAGGCATGTGTGAACTTAGTGTAAAAGGTTTGGGTTTGAGGGCAAAGCATTTGTGCATGTGAGGGTTTCACTAGTGGCTCATTGTTAAAGAGCCTGCCTGCAAAGCAGGAGTTGTGAGTTCAATCCCTGGGTTGGGAAAATACCCTGGAGAAGGAAATGCCAGCCAACTGCAGTATTCTTACCTGGGAAATCCCATTCTCAGAGGAGCCTGGCAGGCTACACAGTCCATGGGGTTACAAAAGAGTTGGACTCAACTGAGTGACTGAGAACACACATACGCAGTTATGCATGAAAACCAAGTAACAGGTAGTTGGACAATTGGTAATCTAGGCATCTCAGATATGTTAATGGAAAACAAACCAATTTCATAATTTCAAGTGAAAGTCATGAAGGTCTAGGTAATTTCAGGATTGTGTAGGCCAAGTTTCAGGTTTACACAGGCTCAAGACTCTGACTGTACAAGTCTTCCCAAAAGGAGAAGAGGACCATCACCAAAAAGTAAAATTAGGTTTAAAAAATCTATTTAAACCAAACTAATGAATTATCCACAGTTCTAGATAGGACTATTTCATTTCTTTTCCTTTTAATGTTCATGAGCATCACAGAGTTGGAAGTCAAAGTATCCTGAAAATGTACTTCTTGGAAAATAATGTTGATTCAAATTTATTACTAACATATGTTATAGGATTGTCTAAAGCAGTAATCTATGGTTCATATAATAGAAACATAGTCTAAAACTTTATGTTAAAAAAGCATGGAGACTAGCAATAAACAAATAAATAAAACAGAAGAGAAAGGATAGTCTCAATTTTGTATTAGAAATCCACTCTTCTTCATTTCAGTTCAGTTCAGTTCAGTCGCTCAGTTGTGTCCGACTCTTTGCAACCCCATGAATCACAGCACGCCAGGCCTCCCTGTCCATCACCAACTCCCGAAGTTCACTCAAACTCATGTCCATCGAGTCGGTGATGCCATCCAGCCATTTCATCCTCTGTTGTCCCCTTCTCCTCCTGCCCCCAATCCCTCCCAGCATCAGAGTCTTTTCCAATGAGTCAACTCTTCTCGTGAGGTGGCCAAAGTACTGGAGTTTCGGCTTTAGCATCATTCCTTCCAAAGAACACCCACGACTGATTTCCTTTAGAATGGACTGGTTGGATCTCCTTGCAGTCCAAGGGACTCTCAAGAGTCTTCTCCAACACCACAGTTCAAAAGCATCAGTTCTTCGGTGCTTAGCTTTCTTCACAGTCCAACTCTCACATCCATACGTGACCACTGGAAAAACCACAGCCTTGACTAGACAACCCTTTGTTGGCAAAGTAATGTCTCTGCTTTTCAATAAGCTATCTAGGTTGGTCATAACTTTCCTTAGCATCCAGCAATTTGGGATTTCTGTAGCATGCTCTGGAATGTGTAACCCTTACACTCACTTTGGCTGTTGCTCTCCACCTCTTTTCTAGCCTTTGCCTATGTTTTACTCGTTTCTGGCTTCTTTCCCCACCCTCTCCTTTGTATATTTTCCCTTCCATCTCTTGCTTGAGCTAACTCCCATTTTGTATTTCTGCTCATTCAAATTCCATCATATATTAGAAACACACACACACACACACACAGAGTCTCTCTCTCTCTGTCTCCAGAGTTTCTCCTGTGCTCAAGATCATTCAGTCTCAGTGCAAATTTTAGTATTTCTTCTCAGCATTAATAAGCGGATTTCATTGTGAAAGTCAGACAAGGAGTTTAGTCTATGAATAAAATATGCAAAAGGGACATGTGCCCAGATAGACTGAAAAAAAAACAATACAACACATTTTTAAACTAGGCAATGAGGACATATATAGGAAATATATTTTTCTCCTTATGAAAATAATATATATTCTTTTGAAAACTTAGAAAATGTAAAGAAAATCATCTCTAATACTGTCACAAAAGATATAATCAATTCTCACTATTTCCTTCTAATCTTTTACTTATATGTTCAAATAGATGTCTGAATATACATAATAATAAAATTGGAAGCTTAGTCTTTGTGCAGTATATACACATATACATATATATAACTATACATTTAAGTATATAGTTAAAATTCTATAGGTTAAGCAGTTTTTAAACATTCTTAAATAATTTAGCTTAAAAAGGAGATTTTTTTTTTTTAAAAAAAAGCAAAATAAAACATGCTTCCTAGGAATTGGCGATATTCCCTCAAAGTAAAGACATATCACATGATAGGCGTAAGGTATAGGACAGATCTAGAATAGTGTTGCCTTTTTTTCTTCCCATTTTTTTGAGATATAATTAACACACAACACTGTATTAAGTTTGAAGTGTACAACATAGTGATTTGATTTACATACATTATACATGATAAAATTATTGCATCAATAAATTTAGTGAACATCCATCATCTCATACAGATACAAAATAAAGTAAAAAGATATCCTTCCTATGATGAGAAACCGTAGGGTTTGCTCCCTTAACTACTTCATGTATAACATACACCAGTGTTACTTATATCATGTTGTACATTACATCACTAGTACTTATGTTATAATTGTAAGTTTGCATATCTTGACCACCTTTGTCACCATTTAAAGACATTACATTATTACTGACTATATCTACCACAATGTACATTTCATCCTTGTGTTGCTAATGAGATTAAGGTCATGATTTCAACCTCTGAATGGATGCATTTAGCATCACACATTCAAAAGCTCTATTCTGCAGCCCCAGAATACCCCCAACTCCAAACAGTGGCTTCAGGCATACACATCATTCCTCAAGAGATACACGGTGGGAGAATGTGAGTGGCTGGTGAAACTCAGTATATCATAAGCCTATCTGGGCACCTTAGCCTTTCATTTAGAGTAACAAAGTTCCTGTGCTGAAGGATTACTCTCACACAGGATGCACTTTAGGAAATGCTAGCCATACCATTTAAACTTTCTAACATCATATTATATGAGGGGCTCTGTGATCTGGCTCCATAAAACTTTAGAAACATAATGGGAAAAAGCCTATGCTCTGGAATCAGATAAATCTGAGTGTGAATCCTTAACTTTTAAACCTCATTTTTCTCTTCTATGAAAGAATTAATTACAATATTTGGCATGTGGCTGTGAGGATTAAAAATAATAACATTTATCATAATACTCTCTCAATAAACAGTGGACATCTTCCTTACCATTGCTGCCTTTTGTTGCTGTTGTTCAATCTCTCAGACATGTTCAACTCTGCGATCCCAAGGACTGCAGCACACCAGGCCTCCCTGTCCATCACCATCTCCCAGAGTTTGCTCAAGCTCATGTCCATTGAGTTGGTGATACCATCCAACCATCTCATCCTCTCTTGTTCCCTTCTCCTGCCTTCAATCTTTCCCAGCATCAGGGTCTTTTCAAATGAGTTGGCTCTTAGCATCAGGTGGCCAAAGTATTGGAGTTTCAGCTTCAACAACAGTCCTTCCAATGAACACTCAGGACTGATTTCCTTTAGGATGGACTGGTTGGATGTCCTTGCAGTTCAAAGGACTCTCAACAGTCTTCTCCAACACCACAGTTCAAAAGCATTATTTCTTTGACGCTCAGCCTTCTTTATGATCCAACTCTCACATCCATATATGACTACTGGAAAAACCATAGCTTTGACTAGATGGACCATTGTTGGCAAAGTCATGTCTCTGTATTTTAATACACTGTCTAGGCTTGTCATAGCTTTCCTTCCAAGGAGCAAGTGTGAATTTCATGGCTACAGTCACCATCTACAGTGATTTTGGAGCACATGAAAATAAAGTCTGTTACTGTTTCCATTGTTTCCCCTTTCTATTTGCCATGAAGTGATGGGACTGGATGCCATGATCTTAGTTTTTTGAATGTTGAGTTTTAAGCCAGCTTTTTCACTCTCCTCTTTTGCCTTCGTCAATAGGCTCTTTAGTTCCTCTTCAGTTTCTGCCATTATGGTGGTGTCATCTGCATATCTGAGGTTATTGATTATTTCTCCCAGCAATCCTGATTCCAGTTTGTGCTTCACTCAGCCTGGCATTTCACATAATGTACTCTGCATATAATTTAAATAAGCAGAGTGACAGTATACGGCCTTGACATACTCCTTTACCAATTTGGAACCAGTCCGTTGTTTCATGTCCACTTGTAATTGTTGCTTCTTGACCTGCATACAGGTTTCTCAGGAGGCAGGTAAGATAGTCTGGTATTCTCATCTCTTTAAGAATTTTCCATAGTTTGTTGTGATCCACACAATGAAAGGTTTTAGCACAGTCAGTGAAGCAGAAGTAGATGTTTTTCTGGAATTCTCTTGCTTTTTCTATGATTCAACAGATGTTGACAATTTGATCTCTGGTTCCTCTGTGTTTTCTAACTCCAGCTTGAATTATGTGGAAGTTCTTGGTTCACGTACTGTTGAAGCCTAGCTTGAAGGACTTTGAGCATTACCCTGCTAGTATGGGAAATGAATGCAATTGTGTAGCAGTTTGAACATTCTTTGGCATTGCCTTTCTTTGGGAGTGGAATGAAAACTGACCTTTTCCAGTCCTGTGGCCACTGCTGAGTTTTCCAGATTTGCTTACATATTGAGTACAGCCCTTTAACAGCATCATCTTTTAGGATTTGAAATAGCTCAACTGGAATTCCATCATTTCCACTAGCTTAGCTTGTAGTGACTCTTCCAAGGCCCACTTTACTTCACATTCCAGGATGTCTGGCTCTAGGTGAGTGATCACACTATCGTGGTTATCTGGGTCATGAAGACCTTTTTTGAATAGTTCTTCTGTGTATTCTTGCCACCTCTTCTTAATATCTTCTGCTTCTGATAGGTCCATACCATTTCTGCCCTTTATCGGCCCATCTTTGCATGAAATGTTCCCTTTGAATCTCTGGTTTACTTGAAGAGATCTCTAGTCTTTCCCATTCTATTGTTTTCCTGTATTTCTTTGCATTGTTCACTTGGGAAGACTTTCTTATCTTTCCCCACTCTTTTTTAGAATTCTGCACTCAGATGGATATCTCTTTCCTTTTCTCCTTTGCCTTTAGCTTCTCTTCTTTTTTCAGCTATTTGTAAGGCCTCCTCAGACAGCCACTTTGTCTTTTTGCACTTCTTTTTCTTGGGGATGATTTTTGTCACTGCAGTGTCATGAACCTCCATCCATAGTTCTTCAGGCACTCTGTCTATCAGATCTAATCCCTTGAGTCTATTTGTCACTTCCATTGTATAATCATAAGGGATTTGGTTTAAGTCATATTTGAGTGACCTAGTAATTTTCCCTGCTTTCAATTTAAGTCTGAATTTTGCAATAAGGAGTTCAGGATCTGAGCCACAGTCAGCTCCCAGTCTTTTTTTTTTTTTTTTTTTTTTGATGACTGTACACAGCTTCTCCATCTTTGGCTGCCAAGAATATAATCAGTCTGATTTTGGTATCAACCATTTGGTTGCTGTTTTTAAACCACATTTACTCTATTCTCCCACATAATCCCTCTTCTCAAGCCCAACAGGCATCCTGGCCAACATACGCAATGTTCACCAACAAGTTTTGATAAAAGTGCACATTTTCTTGTTGTTACAATTGAATGTGTATTTTATTCTGGCATTTCCTATCAGATGACATGTTCGTCTGAGAGGATGTTGGGTGTCTAGTAAGAACCAGGGGCAAGTTATTCTCAAGCGAGATTTATGGAAACATGACACTTCTGCCTCAGATGGGAATACCAGACCATTCACTTGATGAATGCAAAAATAGATTTTAAAAATATGAGCATTTAGATCCAATGCTAGGTTCTCTGTGACAGAATTCTAAACATATTATTCTGAAGCGGAAACAACAATGCTCCCCAGGCATTGCTATTGGGGGATGTTTAATGATACTATACACACAGGAATATCACAGCACTCAAGTTCATATTCCAAAAGGGATTGGTGCTTCCCTTTAATGGATGGGGCATATGACCCTGGCCTGGAGAATATGAACCCAGGCCAAGTTGTTTACTTACTCTGAATTGATAATTTGAAGGTGAAACTCAGGAATTTACATTTAATATAATGCCACTAATTTATTTTGATACATATGACCCACAAACCAGAGTCTGAAAAACAAATCTACAAGTTATTTTCCAGTCAATTAAAAAAATTCAAAAACTATATAAAAATCACAGAACACCATTTTAAACCTTATAGGAAGCACACACACACATGCACACACGCACACACATATATACACATCTATGTTTCTAACACTGGAAACCAGAACCATGACTCTATATACCCAGAACCATTCCAGCATCCTTTCTCAACAAATGGCAATTCAGGAATGAATTGTATTCCCCGCCCCCCGGCCCTCACCACCAAATTCATATACTGAAGCCCTAACTCTCAATGTGACTGTATTGGAAATAAAGGATTTTTAAACAGATAATCAATGGTAAAAGAGTCAGAAGAGTCCTAATCCAACAAGACTACATCCTTATAAGAAGGAAAGGACATGTGAGGACACAGCAGCCATTTCCAAGCCAGGAAGAAAGTATCACCAGCAACTAAGCTTCCTGGCACCTTGATCTTGGATTTCCAGCCTCTGAATTGTGAAGAAATTAATTTATGTTGTTTAAGCCACTCAGACTGCAGTCTCCTGTGTGACAGCTCAAGCTGCTACATTTGTTATTCTAAAAGCTCAGAATATATCTATGGCCCAGCGATAATGTCTGCTAGTAGGAATCACTGATGTGAACATAACTATTTACCTGTGAAAAAAATTTCTCAGAAAAAGATGTTTTCACAGGTCTTTATCCAGGGAGAAATATTTTTTAATGATATTTTGGTTTGAGTTTCATATTTATATACATTAAAAATTATTTATAAAAATATGTATTTTTTAAGTTAAAAAACTGAAAAATTCTTGTTAGCTCTATCACAGAAGTGAGGTCACAGGGAAGAGTCCTGTCCCAAACACTGAAGAGACAGACAGACAGACAGACAGAAGGATACAGAGAGTAAAACTTCTAAGTAGAAAACACTATAAGAGCCAGTGCTAGGATAGGAAATCCTGAACTGTAACTGATGAATTGCTGGAGGAAGGCAATGGCAACCCACTCCAGTACTCTTGCCTGGAGAATCCCATGGACAGAGGAGCCTGCTGGGCTACAGTTCTTGGGGTCACAAAGAGTCAGACACGACTGAAGTGTCACAGCATAGCAGAGCATACAGTAGGAATAAGTCGGACAGGTAAAAACTCCGGGTGAGTCCAGTTACAGGGCAGCCCCAAACACTTTTGTACCTTTTACCTCCAGGAGCTATACCAGGTTCTCAGAGGAAATCTTAGAGAAAAATCCTCTCATACTTCCAGCAGAGGTGAGGGTAAAACTAACCATTTTGAAATGCTTTTCTCAGTAATTTCTGTCCTTGTGAGAAACTTTTATCAGAGACCAACCTACTGGGAGTTCATGATCCGAACCACAGTCAGCTCCTAGTCTTGTTTTGCTGACTGTATAGAGCTTCTCCATCTTTGGCTGCAAAGAATATAATCAATCTGATTTTGGTGTTGATCATCTGCTGGTGTCCACGTGTAGGGTCTTTTCTTGTGTTGTTGGAAGAGGGTGTTTGCTATGACCAGTGCATTCTCTTGGCAAAACTCTATTAGTCTTTGCCCTGCTTCATTCCATATTCCAAGGCAAAATTTGCCTGTTACTCCAGGTGTTTCTTGACTTCCCACTTTTACATTCCAGTCCCCTATAATGAAAAAGACATCTTTTTTGGGTGTTGGTTCTAAAAGGTCTTGTAGGTCTTCATAGAACCATTCAACTTCAGCTTCTTCAGCATTACTGGTCAGGGCATAGACTTGGATTTCCACAATATTTGATTGTTTGCCTTAGAAATTAAGAGAGATCATTCTGTCGTTTTTGAGATTGCATCCAAGTACTGCATTTCAGACTCTTTTGTTCACTATGATGGCTACTACATTTCTTCTAAGGGATTCTTGCCCACAGTAGTAGATATAATGGTCATCTGAGTTAAATTCACCCATTCCAGTCCATTTTAGTTTGTTGATTCCTAAAATGTTGAAATTCACAATTGTCATCTCCTATTTGACCACTTCCAATTTGCCTTGATTCATGGACCTGACATTCCGGGTTTCTATGCAATATTGCTCTTTACAGCATTGGACCTTGCTTCCATCACCAGTCACATCCACAGCTGGGTATTGTTTTTGCTTTGTCTCTATCTCTTCATTCTTTCTGGAGTTATTTCTCCACTGATCTCCAGTAGAATACTGGGCACCTAACTACCTGGGGAGTTCAACTTTCAGTGTCCTAACTTTTTACCTTTTCATACTGTGGAAGCGATAAATAGATTTAAGGGACTAGATCTGATAGACCAAGTGCCTGATGAAATATGAACGGAGGTTCATGACATTTTACAGGAGACAGGGATCAAAACCATACCCAAGGAAAAGAAATGCAAAAAAGCAAAATGGCTGTCTGAGGAGCCCTTACAAATAGCTGTGAAAAGAAGAGAAGCGAAAAGCAAAGGAGAAACAGAAAGATATACCCATTTGAAAGCAGAGTTCCAAAGAACAGTAAGGAGAGAGAAAAAAGCCTTCCTCAGTGATCAGTGCAAAGAAATAAAGGAAAACAACAGAATGGGAAAGACTAGAGGTTTTTTCAAGGAAATTAGAGATATCAAGGGAACATTTCATGCAAAGATGGGCACAATAAAGGACAGAAATGGTGCCCTAACAGAAGCAGAGGATATTAAAAAGATGTGGCAAGAATACACAGAAGAACTATTCAAAAAAGATCTTCATGACCCAGATAATCACGATGGTGTGATCACTCACCTAGAGCCAGACATCCTGGAATGTGAAGTCAAGTGGGCCTTAGGAAGCATCAGTATGAACAAAGCTAATGGAGGTGATAGAATTCCAGTTGAGCTATTTGAAATATTAAAACATGATGCTGTGACAGTGCTGCATTCAATATGTCAGCAAATTTAGGAAAACTCAGCAGTGGCCACACAACTGGAAAAGGTCAGTTTTCATTCCAATCCCAAAGAAAGGCAATGCCAAAGAATTACCACACAATTGCACTCATCTCACATGCTAGCAAAGTAATGCTCAAAATTCTCAAAGCCAGGCTTCAGCAATATGGGAACATGAACTTCCAGATGTACAAGCTGGTTTTAGAGAAGGCAGAGGAACCAGAGATCAATTGCCAACATCTGCTGGATCATTGAAAAAGCAAGAGAGTTCCAGAAAAAACATCTATTTCTGCTTTATTGACTATGCCAAAGCCTTTGACTGTGTGGATCACAACAACCTGGAAATTCTGAAAGAGGTGAGAATATCAGACCACCTGACCTGCCTCTTTAGAATCCGTATGCAGGTCAAGAAGCAACATTTAGAACTGGACATGAAACAACAGACTGGTTCCAAATTGGGAAAGGAGTATGTCAAGGCTATATATTGTCACCCTGCTTATTTAACTTATATGCAGAGTACATCATGAGAAGTGCTGGGCTGGATGAAGCACAAGCTAGAATCGAAACTGCTAGGAGAAATATCAATAACCTCAGATATGCAGATGACACCACCCTTATGGCAGAAAGTGAAGAAGAACTAAAGGGCCTCTTGATGAAAGTGAAAGAGGAGAGTGAAAAAGTTGGCTTAAAGCTCAACTTTCAGAAAACTAAGATCATGGCATCTGGTCCCATCACTTCACGGCAAATAGATGGAGAAATAGTGGAAACAGTGTCAGACTTTATTTTGGGGGGGGCTTCAAAATCACTGCAGATGGTGACTCATTTGAAAAGACCCTGATGCTGGGAAAGATTGAAGGTGGAAGGAGGCATGAAATTAAAAGATGCTTACTCCTTGGAAAAAAAGCTATGACCATCCTAGACAACACATTAAAAAGCAGAGACATTACTTTGCCAACAAAGGTCCATCTAGTCAAGGCTATGTTTTTCCCAGTAGTCTTGTACGGATGTGAGAGTTGGAATATAAAGAAAGCTAAGCACCGAAGAATTGATGCTTTTGAATTGTGGTGTTGGAGAAGACTCTTGAGAGTCTCTTGGACTGCAAGGAGATCCAACCAGTCCATCCGAAAGGAAATCAGTCCTGAGTGTTCATTGTAAGGACTGATGTTAAAGCTGAAACTCCAGTACTTTGGCCACCTGATGCAAAGAGCTGACTCATTTGAAAAGACCCTGATGCTGGGAAAGATTGAAGGTGGAAGAAGAAGGGGCTGACAGAGGCTGAGATGGTTAGATGGCATCAGTGGCTAAATGGACAAGAGTTTGGGTAAACTCCAGGAGCTGGTGATGGACAGGGAGGCCTGGAGTGCTGCAGTCCTTGGGGTTGCAAAGAGTCAGACATGACTGAGTGACTGAACTGAACTGAACCTACTGGGATGTTATCAGAGCCCAACTAACCCTAGGGAAGGGAAATACCTAATTCTAGCATCCTCTAGCCATCCTGTCCTTCTTAAATAGGGAAGAAAACCGAGGAGTACTCATGAAGTTCATAACCCAGAGGCACAGACTCAAGAAGAGACTGAGAACTAATCATTGGCTTATACAATGATTCCCCCTCCAGTTCCTGTCACCTCATCATCACACCACTAAAGACCTATCTAGTTCATTTATCTAGTATTATATATCATGTTTGGCTTTCAACCAAAAAATTATAAGGTACACTAAAAGGCAAAATATATATACAGTTTATTGGGATAGAGTAAGCATTAGAACTAGACTCAGGTATGGCAAGGGTATTAGAAGTATCAGACTGTGAATTAAAACAACTATGATTAATATGCTAAGGGTTCCAGTGAATAAAGTAGACAGCACACAAGTACATATGGCTAATGTAAGCAGAGGGCTGGAAATTCTGAGAAAATGAAAAGGGAAATGTTAGAGATCAAAAACTCTGTAGGAAAAATGAAGAATGTCTTTAATGGCCCCACTAGTAGTTTGGACATGGCTGAGGAAAGGATCTCTAAGTCTGAGGATATGTGGATGGAAACTTTCAAAACTAAAAAGCAAAGAGAAAAAAAGACTGAAAAAATGAAACAGAACATCCAATAACTGTGAGACAACTACAAAAAGAGTTACATATGCAAAGTGGGAATATCAAAAGGAGACTAATAAGAGAAACAGTAGAAATATTTGAAGTAATAATAAATGACAATTTCACTAAGTTAATGTCAGCTACCAATCCCTAAATTGAAGCAGTTCAGAGAACACTAAGAAAGATAATGCAGAAATGTTTAAAAAAGACACATAAGACTCTATATTCAAACTGAAAATTAAGAAAAGAAAATTAAATTAAGAAAATAAAATCTTAAAAAATAGCCGAAGGAAAAAATGTAGTCTTTAATTATGGAGAAACAAAGATAAGAACTACATCAAACTTCTCAGAAAATATGCAAGCAAAAAGAGAGTAAAGTGAAATATTTAAAGTGTTAAGAGGGGTAAAAACCCACCAACAAAGAATTCTATATTGTGCTGAATTATCCTCCAAAAGTGAAGGAGAAAAAAGCTTCTCTTAGACAAAGTAAAATTGAAGGAATTTGTTACCATTAAACCTGCCTTGTAAGAAATTATATAAACTCTTTAGAAACAAGGAGAATGATATAGGTCTAAACTTAGATCTATTTTTTTTAAGGGGTAATCAGTAGAGAATAAATAATATTAAAAAAACTTTTTTAAAAGATTAATTGATCTAACAGATAAGAGTTTGTTCAAACTAATAATAGCAACAATGTATTTGGTGATTAGAGCTTATGTATAAGTGAAATTAATAACAAAAATGTTAGGAATATTTCATTACTATAAGATACTCAATGCAGTGTAGTATTATTTGAAAGTAGACTCAGATTAGTTATAAATGTAAACTCTAGGGCAACCACTAAATTTTTTTTTAAGTAGTATATTATACTAAGAAAGAAGAGAAAAATAGAATTTCATAAAATGCTCAGTTAAAGCTACAGAGACATAGAAAGAGTAGAAGACTGAAAACAGGAGCAGAGAAGAAAAGTGAGGTCACTCAGTCGTGTCTGACTCTTTGACCCCATGGACTGTAGCCTACCATGCTCCTCTGTCCGTGGGATTCTCCAGGCAAGAATACTGGAGTGGGTTGCCATTTCCTTCTCCAGGAGATCTTCCCAACCCAGGGATCGAACCTGGGTCTCCCGCATTGCAGGCAGACGCTTTACCATCTGAGCCACCAGGGAAGCTCAAAAGGCAATGAATAAAAACCAGTAACAAATATGATAAATATTAATCTAACTAGTGGCTTTATTCACAATTGCCGAAATGTAGATTCTTCTCTGGTAGCTCAGATGGTAAAGAATTCACCTGCAATGCAGGAGACCTGGATTCAATCCCTGGGTTGACAAGATCCCCTGGAGGAGAGCATGACAACTCACTCCAACACTCTTGCCTGGAGAATCCCCATGGACAGAGGTGCCTGGCAGGCTACAGTCCATGGGGTCGCAAAGAGTCAGACAAGACTGAGCAGCTAAGCACAGCCCAGCACAGAAGCAACCACGATATCCTACAGTAGGTTAATGGATAAATAAACATCCAGACAGTGAACAGTAAAAAAAAAAAAAAAGATCTATCAAGTCATGAAAAGACATGGAGGAACATCAAATGCATATTATTAAGTGAAACAAGCCAATCCAAAAAGGTTATATATAATTCAAACTATGTGACATTTTGAAAAAGGCAAAATCATGGAGACAGTAAAAAGATCACTGGTTGTCAAAGGTTAGAGGAAAGGGAGGGATGAATAGAAGAACACAGAAAATTTTCAGGGCAGTGAAAATACTCTGTATTTTAGGGAATGCCACTGCAATGGTATCTGCAAGTCTTTTGCAAATACAGGTTTAATACATAAAATAAATGGGCTAGAGATAGTTATATGCTAGAGCCTAAGCATGCTAGATATGGCTGTTAAGTATTCAAGAATTTTGTGTGCTGGTTGTTAAAACTTGAAATCAGAAAATGTTGGGAGTATCTACACCACATAAATTGGCAAAGACTACAAATCAGGTTTCAAGTTTTGCTTTGCTTTGCTTTGTTTGTTTTACTTCTTCCAGAAATAGTTTACCAACATGCCACTGGTTAGAGACAAAATCTGAGAGCTATAAAAATACAAGTAATGAGAATGGTTATTGTTTCTACATGTGCATGCTTAGTCACTCAGTCGCATCTGACTCTTTGCAACCCCATGGACTGCAGCCCATCTGCCTCCTCTGTCCACAAGAATACTGGAGGAGGTTTTCATGCCCTTGTCCAAGCGATCTTCGTGATCCAGGGGTCAAATTTGAGTCTCTTGCATCTCCTTCATTGCAGGCAGACTCTTGACCACTGAGTCACCAGGGAAGCCCAAGGTGAACCATTGTTATTATGGCTTAACTCTTGGAGCCTCTTTTATGTGCTCAGTTGCATCCATCAGGCCCCTCTGCCCATGGAATTTTCCAGGCAAGAATACTGGAGTGGGGTGCCATTTCCTACTCAAGGGCATCTTCCTGATCTAGGGATCGAACGTATGTCTTTTGTATCTCCTGCACTGGCAGGATGATTCTTTATCACTAGTGCCACCTGGGAAGCTCCATATCAGTATAAACTAGGTATTACATATCTGTAAATTAACTTTAATCCACACCTAGGGGCAATTAGTTTGCATCTGAAGCAATCTAATCATGAATACGCACTCCAGTGATGGTTAACATTTGTACAAGCATTTTAGATATTATTATATAAGTCTGCTTAAGAAATTTATTTATTATATAAATAGCTTAAGAAATGTTCAAAATAACTTCTCTTGGTGGTAGTGGTGGTTAGATGAGGGGACTGAAGACACATGCTATATTCGAACAGGTTATAAAAATCCAGTCAGCTCCAAAGCTAAGCATTGAGCTGCCCTGTAAGACTAGACTTCCACTTTGTCAACTGTTCTCCACTTCCTATCAAAGGAACCAGTTAAAGAGCTGGTGGTTCTCACCCAAAGAATTTTCTGTCTCCATCTTGGTGTGAGTCTTCCAAACAAGGTATTTGTTAGTGTTTAAGGATAGAAAGCAGAGGTTTTATCATCTTATAATAACAAGGTTTTTAAACTGTTTTTATGTCTTCTTGATTATGCTGCTGCTGCTGCTGCTAACTCGCTTCAGTCATGTCCAACTCTGTGCGACCCCATAGATGGCAGCCCACCAGGCTCCCCCGCCCCTGGGATTCTCCAGGCAAGAACACTGGAGTGGGTTGCCATTTCTTTCTCCAATGCATGAAAGTGAAAAGTAAAAGTGAAGTCGCTCAGTCGTGTCTGACTCGTAGCAACCCCATGGACTGCAGCCCACCAGGCTCCTCAGTCCATGGGATTTTCCAGGCAAGAGTACTGGAGTGGGGTGCCATTGCCTTCTCCACTTCTTGATTATAAGTGGACATATATTTGGCATTGGACTAATATCTGCATTTATATATATATATATTATATATATATATATATAATATATATATATATGCTTTTTGTTAATACTATGAACCTGGTAGCAATTGTATGGGGAAGATATCTTCTTTGAGATAACAGTAGCTACCAATTTTCAACAAAGAATCTGGCAGTTTTTGAACTGCCATTTTGATGGAGGTCAGTTTGTGACAGAAGCAAATAAGAGTTGACAAAGAAGTCAGGGCTTTAGTCCCTCACTTCTGGGTTTATGTCAAATTGCTTCTAAAAATATTTGTTTCCATGATGCCTTGTATTTATTGACCTTACATATGATCTTAAGAGCAATCTTTTAATCACGTTATTCCTCTGCTCTAAAACTTTCCATGACATTCTATGAACTAAAAAATTACATCTCTTAATAAGATATTTGGAATCATTCATAATCTGATTCCAATCTAAAATCCTAACAATACTTTGGTTTTCCTTCATTCCAGCCAGACTATTTTAGACAGTCTCTGAATCAACCTATGTGCTTTCCTTTGTAAGCAATGTGCTGTTTTTATGATGTTTTACTTGAAGATGGTCAAAGTGTTATCCCAGTACCAGCAGTATCAGCATCACTTGGAATCCATTAGAAACGCCAAAATTCAGGTCCCATCCCAGACCTGCTGAATCCTAAGCCCAGAGGGTGGGCCCAGGAATCTGCATTTTAACAAGCAATAGTCTAGGTGATTTAGATGCATATCTTGAGAACCATTGATCCATTCTCTGCATATTCTTTCACTGAACATCTGCTAAGCCCTTTACCATTAGGCTTTAAGTCCTAGACCAAACCTACCCTCTCTGTGAAGTCAATATCTTCTGAAAATCTAAAGTACTCATTGTTCATACCACATATTCATCTTCTACTGTCCTTTCAAATATTCTCAGGCATGTATATCTAATTCCCATCTAGACTGTAATACAACAGAGGAAATATTTCTATCTCTGTTAACACCTGGCAAGATATTTACTGTTGAGTAAGAAGAGGAAAAAAGACTTTTATGAGGAGTCCAGTATAGGCCCTGATCCCTGTAAGGGAAGTGGAGTCAACACTGTGGTGCACACCCAGATTCCCCTCACAACACTGAGACACTCCTTACCTAGCTTCCTGGGGTCAGCCTCTCTCCAGGAATTTACCACAGCCAAAGAGCACAAACAAGTCCAAGTTTGTAGCCTCCCCCCAGGGAAAGCCCAATGACTGCTCATAAAATGTTAAAAAGGTTAGGCTCCCCATACAGTTGGACAATTCTACAGTGCTATCCCAGTTCCAGAGCTTCCAGAGGAGAGGCTGGACCCTCTGTTACAACTGCCTCGCAGATCAACTTCTCCCCTTCCCATTCCTGCTGCCTCTCTCCCTCACAGTTGTTATACCTGAGAGTATTTCCCAGACTCATATAAATCTCAGAGTCTCAGAGTCTGTTTTCCAGGAAACCTGACCTATGACACAAAGTGAAAGGGCTCCTGGACACTGATTGCTTTCTGCCTACTTGATGATGTAGAGTTTGATTCAAGAATCAAGAAGGCATGTTGGATGTGTATAGAACTTTCCTTTAAGGGAAGCCCATATATTGTAAGTATAAATTCTCTCAAAGTAGTAATCTAATTATGAGTAGAAAAGAACAGTGACACAGAAGGATTCTGGCCTCTCCATTTCTGCAGGAGTCTACCCTATGTCTATAGCATCCCTGGCAGCTGATTCCTTCCCTTAGAGATTCTGAGGCCTGAAGGACACTGTATTGAGAAGCAACACATCTGCTCCTGCTCTAAAGTTCTGTACTTTGGGTCAGTTCCTGTCACTTTGGCTACCTAAATCTGGAACACAATCTAATCTAAAGGTGTGTGTGTGTGACAATGTTCTTTGTCATATCCTACACTCACCTGCAGTTCTATAGTTCCTACAGTGGGCACACGCACTTTTACTAAGACTTTACCCTTCATTTTGTTTCAGCAGAGGTATGACAGAAATAGGTTGAGTAGAAACTGTAGACAGAACTAGTAAATGCTACTTACTTAGTGCTATTTGAGATGTGTCAAAAAGGTGACACTCTCATCTTTCTGATAGGAACTTTGAAATTCAACCACCCCACCATTAAACAGTTCCTGCTTAAATAACAGAATGTATACAAATAAGATAGGCACTCAATAGATGTTGGTTGAATTCAAATTTAACTTACTGAATTTCTAACATAAGGTAAGTGTTCCCTCTAAAGTCTCCTACTTCATACACTTATTAGAAAAACTTTTCCAGAACTGAGCTGTAAGATTAATTTCAAAATGCAGTCAATTGAGTACAGAGCTATGGCAGTGGAATGTGATGCAAACCTGAAACATGAGAGGAGGATGGAGGAGAAAGGATGCTTAGAGATGTAAGAAGTGTGTGCCTGGTCGCTCAGTCATGTCCGACTCTTTGTGACCCCACGGACTGTAGCCCACTAGGCTCCTCTGTCCGTGGGATTTCCCAGGCAAGGATACTGGTGTGGGTGCCACTGCCTTCTCCAGGGGAACTTCCCGACCCAGGGATTGAACCTGGTCTCCTGCATTGGCAGGCGGATTCTTTACCATTGAGCTGCCTGGGAAGCCCTGAGAGAGATGTACAATCAACACAAAGGAAAAATTTGTACTCCTCATGGTTTTGCTGCTTTATAAGTAAATATTAAGTTTTTCATATGAAATCCACATTGGAAGGAAGGACACCATTGTAGGTATATTACTGCTGTGGCTACATTGAGAACAATTATTTAGACCATAGGTTCCAGTAAGAATGTTATACAATTATAGCTGATCCTCACCATCCATGGATCTATATTTGAGAATATTCTTACTCTCTAAAATTTAATTGTAACCTCCAAATCAATGTTCCTGCTGCTTCTATGGTCATTTACAGATGTGTGTGTGTGTGTGTGTGTGTGCAGAAAAGCAAAAATTTTTGCTTTCTCCTAGTGCACATACCCCAGTGAGTATGACCAAAACAACAACTCTGTATTCTTGTTTCAGCTTTCCTACTCTTAATGAGTGTACTATATGCAATCTATTTAGTGTCAATTTTTTGAAATTTTATTAGAGATTTCACTGTTTAAAATGGTCCCTAAGTGTAGTGCTGACATGCTGTATAGTGTTCCTAAACACAAGAAGGGTGTGATGTGCCTTAAAGAGAAAATATATGCATTCGATATTCTTCATTCAGACATGAGTTATAGTACTATTGGCTGTGAATTCAATGCTAACAAATCAATAATATATATTAAACAAGGTGTCTTTAAACAGAAACACATTAAACAAGGTTATGTATTGGTAGATTGACAAAAATGTTGCGACCAGAGGCTTACAGGAAATGAATCCTGCATTTCCTCCAGGAGCAAAGGTTCAACATTTATGAATTCAGTGTTCCTGGTGACTTTACAGAACATGATAACTGCAAATAATGGGAACTGATTGTATTTCATAGATAGCCTCTCCACATCCCTACAGACTTCATAAAAAAAAAAAAAAACCCTATCATTTTGAATGTTCCTCAAAGCCTGCAGGTCCTTAGACAATCTACTAGACTTAGAGCTTACTTTTTCAGGTTTAAGAAGCTGCCTTAACAGACTTGTGTCCTCCACCCCATCCTTGTCTGCCAAATTCCTATGCTGAACCCTAACCTGCAATGTGGTGGTACTTGGAGGTGTGGCCTTTGCAAGTAATTAGCTTTAGATGAGGTCTCAATCCCTCATAAGGGGATTAATGCCCTTATAAAAAGAGACACCAGGACATTTGGTTCCTATGTGCATGCACTAAGGACAGGCCATGTGAAGACTTAGGGAAAAGGTAGCCATCTGAAACCTGAGGAGTGAGATCTCACCAGATACCAACCCCACTGGCATCTTGATTTTGGACTTCCAGTTTCCAGAACTGTGATAGATAAAGTTTTATTGTTTAAGCCACCCAATCTGTGTTATTTTATTAATGGGATCTGAACTAATTAAGGAAAAAACATCTATACAAGAAGCTCTGAATCCATATATGTATTATTCCAGTATTTCACTAAAAATGTGAGCATCCCCTCTTCCCCTTTTCTTGATCATGGTCTAGGTAAGGTCACCAGTGTGACAATTCAAGTCCAACTAACTAATAATCATGTCAAGACCAGGAAGGTAATGACATAGTATGAAATGAAACTCCCAGATCAGGAGGCAAGGAAGCCAAGAGAGAAAGAATAGGAAATGACTAAGCAAAAAAGAGTATAGGGTACATGTGTCTCTTTCAGTTCTGGTTTCCTCTGTGTGTATGCCCAACAGTGGGATTGCTGGGTCATAAGGCATTTCTATTTGCAATTTTTTAAGGAATCTCCACACTGTTGTTGTACCCCAATGTTCATCGCAGCACTGTTTATAATAGCCAGGACATGGAAACAACCTAGATGTCCATCAGTAGATGAATGGATAAGAAAGCTGTGGTACATATACACAATGGAGTATTACTCAGCCATTAAAAAGAATACATTTGAATCAGTTCTGATGAGATGGATGAAACTGGAGCCGATTATACAGAGTGAAGTGAGCCAGAAAGAAAAACACCAATACAGTATACTAACACATATATATGGAATTTAGGAAGATGGCAATGATGACCCTGTATGCAGGACAGCAAAAAAGACACAGATGTGTATAGCGGACTTTTGGACTCAGAGGGAGAGGATGTGATGATTTGGGAGAATGGCATTGAAACATGTATAATATCATGTAAGAATCGAAATGCCAGTCCATGTCTGATGCAGGATATGACACGCTTGGGGCTGACGCGTGGAGATGACCCAGAGAGATGTTGTGGGGAGGGGGGTGGGAGGGGAGCTCATGTTTGGGAACGCATGTACACCTGTGGTGGATTCATGTCAATCTCTGCCAAAACCAATACAGAATTGTAAAGTAAAAATTAAAAATAAATAAATAAATTTAAAAAAAAAAAAGAGTATAGGATTGAAGAGTACTGCGGTTTCCCAACTTTGCCTTCCAGGGGAGAGTGCTGACATGGCTTAAACGTACAGAAAAAACAAACAAGATTGTGAGATAAAACCTGAAAGAGAGGATTCTGGAGGTATGGTGTCCTCTTCACCCCAAAGAACATTCTCTTCACATTTCCGCTGGTCTATTAATAGACTAAAACTCTTTACCCAACGAGAGAGACACAACTTTTTTTCAAAAACAATAACTTTTTTCTGTTTATAAAATTTATATGCAATCACTGTGAAAATTCAAGCAATACAGAGAAATCACAGAAGCTATCGCTACAAATTCCAACCATAAGAGATAATGATTGTTTGCATATTAGTGACCATCCTTCAAGATGATCTCAACAATATGTCCTAGACATCACTAGTTATACAGCAACATAAACATTTTAAACATATGCATGATTCAATGACATTTATAAATTACAACCTATTTTGAATTGCCTATGTGGAAACAATTAGATTTTTTTCCATAAGCAAGACTACAGTGAATAACTAAGTTTATATATCTGGGCACACTTGTTGAATTATCTTTTCTGATTAAATTCCCAAAAGAACTATTTTTGAGTCAAAGTGAATATACATTTAAATTTTAGATTAATACTGAGAATATTAATCCTTTCACAAGCTTGTTAAGTGACATTAAGAAAATTTATCTGGCACAGACACTAAGTTTATTTATTTATTGTTTTTATGCTTGTTGTAGCTAATGTTTTTTTTTTTTAATTTTTATTTTTACTTTATTTTACTTTACAATACTGTATTGGTTTTGCCATACACTGACATGAATCCACCATGGGTGTACATGAGTTCCCAAACATGAACCCCCGTCCCACCTCAGGCACTAAGTTTAAATAAACAGACTGTTCATACCTCTCACTTCTTTGAGTTTTCTGGCTGTTTTGAAATCTCTGATGCTGGCTGTGGCATGAAGTAGACCATCATTTATACTTCATGTAAATTGATTTCCACAATGCATGTGTGGATACTCTAAAAGTCCTGACTGCCTACTTATTAAAGTCAAGTTAATGCAGAAGCTGTGAATGCAGAAATATCAGTAGCAGGCTGAAAATAGCCTCTACTCATAACTACTTGTGAATATCAGTCAGTTCAGTCGTTCAGTCGTGTCCGACTCTTTGCGACCCCATGAACTGCAGCTCGCCAGGCCTCCCTGTCCATCACCAACTCCCTGAGTTCACTCAGACTCACGTCCATCGAGTCAGTGATGCCATCCAGCCATCTCATCCTCTGTTGTCCCCTTCTCCTCCTGCCCCCAACCCCTGCCAGCATCAGAGTCTTTTCCAATGAGTCAACTATTCTCATGAGGTGGCCAAAGTACTAGAGTTTCAGCTTCAGCATCATTCCTTCCAAAGAAATACCAGGGCTGATCTCCTTCAGAATGGACTGGTTGGATCTCCTTGCAGTCTAAGGGACTCTCAAGAGTCTTCTCCAACACCACAGTTCAAAAGCATCAATTCTTTGGCGCTCAGCCCTCTTCACAGTCCAACTCTCACATCCATACATGACCACAGGAAAAACCATAGCCTTGACTAGATGGACCTTAGTCGGCAAAGTAATGTCTCTGCTTTTCAATGTGCTATCTAGGTTGGTCATAACTTTCCTTCCAAGGAGTAAGTGTCTTTTAATTTCATGGCTGCAGTCACCATCTGCAGTGATTTTGGAGCCCAAAAAATAAAGTCTGACACTGTTTCCACTGTTGCCCCATCTATTTCCCATGAAGTGATGGGACCGGATGCCATGATCTTCGTTTTCTGAATGTTGAGCTTTAAGCCAACTTTTTCACTCTCCTCTTTCACTTTCATCAAGAGGCTTTTTAGTTCCTCTTCACTTTCTGCCATAAGGGTGGTGTCATCTGCATATCTGAGGTTATTGATATTTCTCCAGGCAATCTTGATTCCAGCTTGTGTTTCTTCCAGTCCAGCATTTCTCATGATGTATTCTAGGGTGACAATATACAGCCTTGACGTACTCCTTTTCCTATTTGGAACCAGTGTGTTGTTCCATGTCCAGTTCTAACTGTTGCTTCCTGACCTGCATACAGATTTCTCAAGAGGCAAGTCAGGTGGTCTGGTATTCCCCTCTCTTTCAGAATTTTCCACAGTTTATTGTGATCCCCACAGTCAAAGGCTTTGGCATAGTCAATAAAGCAGAATATAATATGTGCCTTATTCAATTTGGGTTGCTATAACACGATAATATAGACTAGATAGCTTAAACAACAGTATTTGTTTATCTTTCTAGAAACTGAGAAGTCCAAGATTAAGGTAACAGTAGAGCCAGTGTCTGGTGAGTCCAAGATCAAGATACTATCAGAATCAGTGTCATCTGCAGATGGTCAGCTTCTCTTTGTACCCTTACATGACACTGAGAGGGCCAGGTCTCTTCCACTTCATATAATGAAACTAATCTCATCATAGGGGTATGACTCCCAAAACATAATTAACTCCCCAAGGCCCCACCACTTAATACCATCATATTAGAGGTCTGACTTGGAACAAAAGACTTGTTCAAAATTGGGATAGGAGTACGTTAAGGCTGTATATTGTCACCCTGCGTGTTTAACATATGCAGAGTACATCATGGGAAATGCTGGGCTGAATGAAGCACAAACTGGAATCAAGATTGCTGGGAGAAATATCAACAATCTCAGATATGCAGATGACACCACCCTAATGGCAGAGAGCAAAGAGGAACTCAAGAGCCTCTTGATGAAAGTGAAAAAGGAGAGTGAAAAAGTTGGCATAAAACTCAACATTCAAAAAACGAAGATCATGGCATCTAATCCCATCACTTCATGGCAAATAGATGGGGAAACAATGGAAACAGTGTTTACTTCACTTTCTTGGGCTCCAAAATCAGTACAGATGTTGACTGCAGCTATGAATTTAAAAGATGCTTGCTCCTAAGAAGAGCTATGACAAACCTAGACAGCATATTAAAAAGCAGAGACATTACTTTGCCAAAAAACGTCCATCCAGTTAAAGCCATGGTTTTTCCAGTAGTCAGGTATGGATGTGAGAGTTGGACCATAAAGAAGGCTGAGCACTGAAGTATTGATGCTTTTGAACGGTAGTGTTGGAGAAGACTCTTGAGAGTCCCTTGGACTGCAATGAGATATCAAACCAGTCAATCCTAAAGGAAATCAACTCAGAATATTTATTGGGAGGACTGATGCTGAAGCTGAAGTTCCAATACTTTGAAATCTGATGCAAAGAGCCAATTCATTGGAAAATACCCTGATGCTGGGAAAGATTGAAGGCAGGAGGAGAAGGGGACCACAGAGGATGAGATGGTTGAATGGCATCACTGACTCAATGGACATGAGTTTGAGCAAACTCTGGGAGGTGGTGAAGAACAGGGTAGCTTGGCATGTTGCAGTCCATGGGGTTGTAAAGAGTTGGACATGATTGAGTGGCTGAACAATAGCAAAGAGATTTGACATATGAATTTGGGCTGAAAAGGATATAACAACTTGTTCTAATATTTGCTTTATGTAATTAAAGTTTAAAAATTTTGGAATTGCCTCACCCTTTCATTTTCAACATCTTAACAGACATTTCACCTGGATGTTCTATGGACATTTTAGATGTAATAAAAAATTAAAATACTAATACATATTATTTGAGTGCATGATATGTATGAAGTGCTGTCACAAAAATACATTCTCTCTCAAATTCACAGCAATTCTGCATGGAAAGATGTATTATCTCATTTTCATAGATGAGAGAACTAAAGTTCTTCAATAAATGATTTGCCTCAAGCCACCATCAACCAGTAAATGCAGGGAAGAGGAACTATTATTACTAAAACTCTACTATATTCTACTCGTTTTAGACATATTTTTTTTCATGGACTCCTCAGTTACCCTGGGAGGTATGTGTCATCTCTAACATGTAGGTAAAGAGTTTCCTACTCATTCCCTCTGTTGACTAACACCTATGACAGAGTGCCTGGCACACAGTAGGCAGGAGTGAATGAACACATGAGCAACAGTGCCCCTCAGCAAATGTGGGCTTCCATATGCATACAAAATAGCCATTTAACTGTCTTATCAAATTTATTTCCTTCAGAAAAAAAGTCTTAAATATTCAGGTTTAAGAAACAAAAGGAAAATTTAAAAATACAGGTGACCACTTTTACTCATTTTCAGATGTCCATCAGCTCTCAGAAAGCAGTCTCTTTGGTAAAGAGTTACAACAGCATCATACAGGTGGTGGTGGTGGTGGGGGTGTACATAGTACATGTATTACTTTAGTATATAGTTTCCCTTTAAATTTAGTCCTAAAATAATTATATATTGTTTACAAATTTCAAGATGTTATCTCACTCTAGCATGGTCTTTATAATAAATAAAGACTAATGTTTAAAAGAAGATGAATAAGACAAACAATTTCAAGGCCAAGTATGTGTCACTTGTAGATTAAATTTGCAAATCTATTCATTTAGCACACTCAATTGGGAAGACGGGAGATACAGAGTTAGTCCCCTAAGTGACCTTTTCCTGAGAAATAATTAATTGGCATGTGCTGTGCTTTGTTAAAGAAAGCAAACACCCTTCATGAATATGAATTTAATGCCTTTTGAAGCAAATTGATCTAGGTTTTTTAACCACTTCCTTCTTTTTTAAGTCCCTGCATTTTTGAGAAACCTACAAAAAATTATATGTAGTCAATAAACGTTTTCACAAAGAAATAAAAAGCTTCTGGAATCATCTCCTATTCATGAGTTTCCATGAACAATTATTGGCGATGTGACCACAACGTATAACTCATGTGCAAGGGATTCATAATATGTCAGAAATGACCAATGTCTGAAAAACACTTGATTCACTATCTCCATTCACAGAAGCTAAAGACAGAGCTACAGACAAAACTAAAGGTTCAGTTTCTACAGCAGAGGGAAACGTACAGTGCTATGATACTGATATTTATTGCAGAATACAAACAAGGAGGAGAGGATATCCTACCTGACTTGCCTTCCCTTTCCTTTTCTTCCTGAGGAGCAAAACGCAAAATCTGAAGATCCAGGACATGTTTGGGACTCTATGGTGGCAAATACAACAAACAACCAAGAAACCTTTAAACTCTGTGTGTATGTGTGTAGGTGTGTGTTTTATTAGACTACTAGAAGAGCTACTATTTCTTGAAACAGAATGGAAAAAATCTTGATGTGCAAGAAGTTTTAAGGCTGAAGAAATCTGCAAAAATATTTAAGGTGCAGAAAAAAGCCTTAGGTGAGAAAGAGGGGAGGGGAAGAGAGAGAACGAAAGGGAGAAACACAGAGGCACAGGGTGGCAGAGGGAAAAGGGAAGGGGAGGGAGAGAGAAAGAGAAATAGGCAGAAGAAAATTAATCTTCATAGAGTTTATTATGTAAGGCAAAATGCTTGGTAGTTATTTGCCCAAACTATTTAAGACAAATGAATCTATCGCCTGATGAAGCGGAGTGGGGCAGAGAGAGGAACAAGGAGAGAGAGATTGAGAGGAGAGAGAATGGCTCCGTCCATTTTAAAGTTAATCAGTATTCATGATGATGTATTTCTCCAAAATAATAAAATGGATTAAGCAAGAGCTAAGAGAGAAAAGAGGGCAGCCATTTTATCCCTCCACCTCAGCCCAATTCAGATGAAATATACATAACATAAGAAAGGGCCGCTGGCAAGTATCCACAGGAAGAGCACCTGGAAGATTAAAGCTGTGGCCATAACATTAACAAAGTACAGACCATACTGAATTAATGAGCACTGGAGATAGACATTCAGTGGAGTCTTAATTTATTTTCCTTTTCTAGCTCATCCTTTAAGAAAATGACAGTGTCTTCTTATCGATTTTACACTCAGAGATCAATCAGAATTGCCCTGACTCAGACAAAATTTACAGCAGTCTCTGACACAGCCCCGAGCATGTGGGCCCAAACAGACATTACAAGGAAGCAATAGATCATGTTTGTATGTAGAGCTTGACATGCTTAAAAATAAGCTAATCTGTAGTGGAATTTCCTTCTTTTTGACAAGTTGCTCTGCCCAGCTCTTCGGCCCCTTGTTATGAATTTCTCTCTGGGCTCCACTATTAATTATAACATGTGCAAAGGATTCATGTACTTAGGCCCTGAGGGAGGTCACCTGATCTGCAGTTTTAGATAAAATATAAACTAACAGATCACTCCTACTTAAACAATGTGAAATGTCACTCTGAGGCACTCCATAAAAAAAAAAGCTAGAGGTGTTCCGTCAAGAGCTATGATCAATTCTGACAACCCAACAATATCAGGGCTAAATGATGGGCCTGTACATTCCTAAACAACCCCCAGTGGAAATTGCTGTATCCGGAAGCTCTTTTGTGCAAGTAACTAGCTGTATTAAATGCAATAATTACAGAAAAGACACTAACTGTGGTGGCTCAGGCAGTTGTTGGCTAAGCTGACTTGTTTCCACACCACCATTTATCTCGTAACTGGGGCTGCACTGTGCCCTGACTTGACACACTGGAGTGAAAGTCTATGGAGCTTCCCCTTCCAAGCCCAAGAGGTTCTGGCTCACTGCGTGCCAGTGGAATTATTCTGGGAGGCGTTTGCTCAACAGGCACAGAGGAAAAACATAAAAACAATTGCTTGGGGATAAAGCATTTTGTGTATGGATCTGGCTGAAATGGGGCTGCATCTGCCAACAGCTCAACTCCAGGGAAAGCCCTTGCTGGATAGATGAAAGGCCTTGCTTCTGTCCAAGGCGCGTGGCATCTAAAACCTCCAGTAAATGCAGACGCTGAATAAAAGACAACGGAATAGGTTCAGTGATACATTTCTTTACAGCTAATTGACCAACAGTATAAGATGATGTTACTCTGTGTTGCTACCTGGAAGGAAATGAAAACATTTAAGTATCAGAATAGCCAAAATCCCATGGACAGAGGAGCCTGGTAGGCTGCGGTCCATGGGGTCGCGAAGAGTCGGACACAACTGAGCGACTTCCCTTTCACTTTTCACTTTCATGCATTGGAGAAGGAAATGGCAACCCACTCCAGTGTTCTTGCCTGGAGAATCCCAGGGACGGGGGAGCCTGGTGGGCTGCCGTCTATGGGGTCACACAGAGTCGGACACGACTGAAGTGACTTAGCAGCAGCAGCAGCAGCATCTTAAAAAAGAAAGTGATTTGCTGCAGCTTGAGAGACCTCTCTGAAATCACTGATATAACCATATCACAAAAGAAGGACAACTAACTTTAAAACGCATTTGGAGAGCAATATAGACATTCTCTCCTATATGAAGGAATGCCACAATTCCTAGAGTTTGATTCTTTTTTTTTTTTTATAAAACCTGCAGTGTAGAATATATCAATCTTCGAAATACTCAAATGGGTAAGGAGGTAAATTCACAAAGGACTTCTCTAACTTACTATAAAAGAAAATACCACTGCATTAAGGATCAAGACTTTTTAAGGACAGGGGTTCTATTTTGTTTTGTTCTTGCTATACAACACCCACACATGGACCCTGATATTTTATTTTGCCAGGAGATAATAAATATCCATAAAATCATATCCAGTAGTAGCAAATCTAACTATTAACTGAGAAATCTCTCTGTGACAAGCTCTGATGGACGCTGAGGGTACAGATGAGGAAGTTATGACCATTTCCTAAGTTGAATGTAAGTGGGAGAAAGAGACATGTCAACAATTATCTTAACACATTGTAATAAGTCTTTCATAAAAGTTTGCAGTGCTATAGAAATATTTTTGAGATGGATCAAACACCTTCCTGGAGGAGAAAGAGGCTTTCCAGAAAATAACCAACATTTCATTTGGACCTTTAAAAATGAGCAGAAATTTTCCACAGTGACCTGGGACTTTGGGGAATAAGGATATCCTTGTCAGTGGGAGCAGCATGTAAAGAGAGGTATGGAGGTGTGTGTGTGTGTCTGTGTGCGTGTGCTCTCGCGCTAACGTCCTACAACAGGAAGTACTCAGGTAGACCAACATAAAGCAGGATGGGAGAGGTGCATATATTATGGAGGTTAGGTTAGGTCAGTTCTTAGCTCTCCAGGAACAGAGACAATGGGGCACCTGTGTGTGTGTGTGTGTGTGCGCATGTGCACACATGTGCACACATACACATAAACCTGTTTATCAGGAGCTTATCATGAATGTTTCCTGGAATAGAAACTCTGGCAAAAGTGTAAAAACTGGATGGCTCCATTAGACAACTCACTGAAGAGGCACCAAGGACATAATAAGGAGATAATTTGGGCAAGGGATTTTCAAACCCTTATCTCCAGGTGGGTTTGCTATATTTATATGACCCCCAAATGCTTTCTCTATCTGGGCAGATTAATTTCCTCTCCTCAAATTGTATAAATACCCATTTTATCCCTGTGAGTAATTTTGCTGTACTTGTTCTAGATAAAGGTTACAGACCCCTGATCTCTGAGAAAGGCGAGGGAGTATGGTGGTTGAGTGCAGACTCTGGAATCAGAATGATCTGACTCAACGCTTATATCCGTCTCTTACCTGTGGTTTGACTTTGGGTAAGGTGCTTAGCTTTGCTGTGTCAGGCGCTGTCCAATGTAAGATGTCAGTAGTAACCCTTTAGGTTGCATGTGTGTGTTAGTTACTCGGTCCTGTCTGATTCTTTGCAACACTATGAACTGTAGCCCACGAGGCTCCTCTGTCCATGGGATTCTCCAGGCAAGAATACTGGAGTGGGTTATCATTACCTTCTCCAGGGGATCTTCCCAACCCAAGGACTGAATCCAGGTCTTCTGCATTGCAGGCAGATTCTTTACCGTCTGAACCACCAGGGATATCCCAAGGCTTTGAGAATCAAATTAGTTAACATATTAAGTGTAGCATCTAAATTGCCAGCTCTCTCTGTCAAATTTAAAGAGGGATTTCAAAATTAGCATAATAGAAAAATGATCTAGATCTAAATATTATAATATGGTCAAATAAGTTGATCAGTGATTTCTGGGAGGTCTCCCAAACTGTTCCAAATTATTTTATTCTTAAGATGGGTGTTTTCGTACCTAACTGGGTTCTTCCAGGTAGACCTAAATACGTTGAACCAAATATTGCTCTACGTGATTCAGATCAATTTAAATACACATTGAAGGTGTTATAAAATGTCATGGATCTAGAACATGAGATTGCTGAGTCCTGGCTGAGATCCCAAGAACACTGTGGGGTAATTAAAAACCGTCAGGCACACACTGTGCTATTCCATGCCTCCCTCCACATCCATGTCAGAAAAACCAGCGAGGCTGCTGCTGCAGGGGACAGGAGACTCTACAGAGAGGAAATGTCCTAAAAAACAAGATATAGACAGAGTCAAAGTGGATCACCTCTGAAAGGGAGGAGATAGGATTCTCCCACATCAGTATGGTTTAAATTGGACTTTGACTTACCAGTTGACAATAAGATGAAATATCAAGGACCAAGCATAAGACCTCCAACAGTATACTGAATGTATGTCAAATGTATAAGAATATATCAAAGTCTATTATCATGTGGACTAAAACTAATGGTTATAAAATGGATAGCACAATAATATGAGCATATACTATCTTTAGATTTGTGAGACCTGGAGACTCAGTCTCCCTTTCTCAAGGTTTAGTTTTGAATAATCAAACACCATTATTTCACATTATCATTCCAAAGTGATGGCCAGGTAACCAGTACTCTTGTTATGATGTTACTCTCAGGCATGTTAACTCATTCATTTATTCATTTGTTGATAATTATGGTAAAAAAAACATGTAACATAAAATTTACTATCTTAAACCATTTTAAGTGCTTATTTCAGTAGTGTTAAGTATATTTATATTGTTATACAAATCTAATATATACATATACATTATATTGTACTACCATTACCACCATCTATCCACTTTACCACTTTTTGTCTTGTAAGACTAAAACTGCATACCTATTAGATAATAATTATCCATTTTCCCCATCCCCAGGCAATCACCATTATATTTCTGTCTCTATTATGCTAGTGGAGGTGATGGAATTCCAGTTGAACTATTTCAAATCCTGAAAGATGATGCTGTGGAAATGCTGCACTCAATATGCCAGCAAATTTGGAAAATTCAGCAGTGGCCACAGGACTGAAAATGGTCAGTTTTCATTCCAATCCCAAAGAAAGTCAAGCCAAAGAATGCTCAAACTACTGCACAATTGCACTCATCTCACATGCTAGTAAAGTAATGTTTAAAATTCTCCAAGCCAGGCTTCAGCAATAGGTGAACCATGAACTTCCAGATGTTCAAGCTGGTTTTAGAAAAGGCAGAGGAACCAGAGATCAAATTGCCAACATCCACTGGATCATGGAAAAAGCAAGAGAGTTCCAGAAAAACATCTATTTCTGCTTGATTGACTATGCCAAAGCCTTTGACTATGTGGGTCACAATAAGCTGTGGAAAATTCTGAAAGAGATGGGAATACCAGACCACCTGACCTGCCTCTTGAGAAACCGGTATGTAAGTCAGGAAGCAACAGTTAGCATGGGACATGGAACAACAGACTGGTTCCAAATAGGAAAAGGAGTATGTCAAGGCTGTATATTGTCACCCTGCTTATTTAACTTCTATGCAGAGTACATCATGAGAAATGCTGGACTGGAAGAAACACAAGCTGGAATCAAGATTGCCGGGAGAAATATCAATAACCTCAGATATGCAGATGACACCACCCTTAAGGCAGAAAGTGAAGAGGAACTCAAAAGCCTCTTGACGAAAGTGAAAGAGGAGAGTGAAAAAGTTGGCTTAAAGCTCAACATTCAGAAGACGAAGATCATGGCATCCGGTCCCATCACTTCATGGGAAATAGATGGGGAAAACAGTGGAAAACAGTGTCAGACTTTATTTTTGGGGGTTCCAAAATCACTGCAGATGGTGATTGCAGCAATGAAATTAAAAGACGCTTACTCCTGGGAAGAAAAGTTATGACCAACCTAGATAGCACATTGAAAAGCAGAGACATTACTTTGCCAACAAAGTTCCGTCTAGTCAAGGCTATGGTTTTTCCTGTGGTCATGTATGGATGTGAGAGTTGGACTGTGAAGAGGGCTGAGCGCCAAAGAATTGATGCTTTTGAACTGTGGTGTTGGAGAAGACTCTTGAGAGTCCCTTGGACTGCAAGGAGATCCAACCAGTCCATTCTAAAGGAGATCAGCCCTGGGATTTCTTTGGAAGGAATGATGCTGAAGCTGAAACTCCAGTACTTTGGCCACCTCATGCGAAGAGTTGACTCATTGGAAAAGACTCTGATGCTGGGAGGGACTGGGGGCAGGAGGAGAAGGGGATGACAGAGGATGAGATGGCTGGATGGCATCACTGACTCGATGGACGTGAGTCTGAGTGAACTCAGGGAGTTGGTGATGGACAGGGAGGCCTGGCGAGCTGCAATTCATGGGGTCGCAAAAAGTTCGACATGACTGTGCAACTGAACTGAAGAATGCTCAAACTTAGTTTAAAGATGTGCATGTTAGTTGAGGGAATGCTCTGATTTCATTTTAAGTAAGAAACTATTTCAATGCATCTGTGTATTCTGAGCCACTTAAATAAATAGATGCCAACAGTTATACCCCTGACTCAAAATCTACAATTAAGGAAATTCTACATCAGCATGCTGCTTGGGCCAACATAAAGGTACTTAACATATGCCTGTGCAGGAAAATATAGAACTTTCATGCATCAAATGAGCAAGGCTTGACAGGCAGTTCCAGTTTGATATGGGTCATGCTGCTGATAACTACTGCACTTTTTAAAGGTTACATTTTAAAGGTTACATTAATGCTGAAGTTGTGCATGAAGATGAGTACCCTGTGTAACCATAAGCTTTATATTTCATTCATCTCTTGTCATCTCAAAAATAGAGTTAGTGATACAAATGGGACATAACATTTTGAAGAGCTCACTTGGTATGATAAGAACTTACCCAACCAAAGCACCACTTTTTTTTTCTGAGTAGTAATTCCATTAAGGGGGAAAAAATCCCTGTGACCTTATTTCTTTCCCATCTGCTTTCAATCATATCACAATATTATGAAACAAATTGCTACTAACAGTAAGGCTGTCATATTCAAGAATGAAATGGGTAAGCCCATAAAGGCAAGCTACTGGCACAGTACAACTTCCTTTTTATCAATTATACCAGTCAACAAAATACCAGTGTTCAAAGGGGCTCTAGAAAGCCATGAACCAAGATGCATCCCATTCATCCACTGAATGCTAGGATGTCCTCATGGAGATTCTTTCCAGAGCTCACCAATAAACAGATTAGAAATTCAGTAGCTATGGATCATAATTCCTGCCTGCAAATAGTTAGGTTACTTTATGAATTTCATAAAGGCCTGGTATTCTTATCAATAAGATAGAGATATCAATGTTCAATTTCACTACAAAAATGTGTATTACTAAAATCAACCTGATAAGACATGAACCTTAGTTTAAAAATCTGAATCTGTCGATAATTTGAGAATTTTCATAAACACTTCCCACGAAACATTTCTTATTTTGATACATTTTAAAAAGTGCCCTATTTTCCAGTAAATATGTATTGAGCACCTACTGTATACTAGGTACTCTGCTAGATGGTGAAGATAAAGCAGGGAACCGGACAGAAATACCCTCATTCTGGTGTGTTTTCATTTCCTGAGATTAAACATTGAACTGAGAGAAAAACAAAGAAAGATATTGAATGTTTGGTTTCATTCCCAATCACTACTGCACACCAGAAGTTCCCAGATCAAAGTGTAAGATTCAGTTATTGAATAGAGTGGTTTTCAAACTGTGTTCACTGGAGTCCTACAGGGTCTACGGATGGAAGTTCAGAGGAGGGATGGAGAGTGGTGAGCAGGATATGTAAAAGACCCAACCAGTCCTCAGATTCCATCAAAGCAGTTCCTAAACCATTTTATACACTCTAAAGATTTAATTTGGAAGATTAAGCATTCTGTTATTTGTTATTAAAAGGAAGAAATTCTCTGAATTAAAAAAAAATCTTTTCCTAATAAGGCAATTGAGAAGACTAACAAATAGATTTGTTTAAGTGTTAAAATACTTTAAATAGTTAGTTTGAACCATGTCTTCCAAGAATTAATCAAGGGCTCTTTATACTTTGCCACTGAATTGTTTAGGCATATATTCAGCCACCAGTGGGGTAACTTGCAATTTTTAAAAACATAATCCAATGTATTTATTTTCGGCTATGCTGAGTCTTCACTGCTGTGCAGGCTTTTCTCTAGTTGTGATGAGCAGGGGATGGGGGTAAGGTTACTCTTTAATTGCAGTGCACGGGCTTCTCATTGTGGTGGCTTCCTTTGCTGTGGAGCACAGGCTCTAGGGCACTTGGGCTCAGTAGTTATGGTATATGAGCTTAGTTGCCTGGTGGCACATGGAATATTCCAGGACCAGGGGTTGAATCTGTGTCCCCTTTATTGGCAGATGGATTCTTAACCACTGGACCACCAGGGAAGTCCTAATTTGCAATTTTTAACTTTTGAAAATTATCATCTTAGAGCTAGAAAAATGTAGAGAATTATCTAACGCAATCCCTCATGCTATATAAGGTACATTTGTGCATGCTAAGTCACTTCAGTCATGTCCAACTCTTTGTAACCCATGGACTTAGCCTGCCAGGCTCCTCTGTCCATGGGATTCTCCAAGCAAGAACACTGGAGTGAGTTGCCCTGCCCTCTTCCAGGGGATCTTCCCGACCCAGGAATCGAATCTGCATGTCTTACCTCTCCTGCATTGGCAGGCAAGTTCTTTACCACTAGTGCCACCTGGGAAGCCCATGTTATATAATAGTCTCTCAAATTGTGGACTGTGATCCATTAGTTGACAACAAATTGATTTAGTGGATGCTGCTGCTGCTGCTAAGTCGTTTCAGATGTGTCCGACTCTGTGCAACCCCATAGACTGCAGCCCACCAGGCTCGTCCGTCCCTGGGATTCTCCAGGCAAGAACACTGGAGTGAGTTGCTATTTCCTTCTCCAATGCATGAAAGTGAAAAGTGAAAGTGAAGTCACTCAGTCTGATTCTTCGCGACCCTATGGACTTGCAGCCTACCAGGCTCCTCTGTCCATGGGATTTTCCAGGCAAGAGTACTAGAGTGGGTTGCCATTGCCTTCTTTGGATTTAGTGGATAAGAACCAAAAAATTTTTTAATGAAAGAGAAAAAATAGAAAGTATCAGAATGCATACCATGTGGGATAAAGCTGAGAGTTATTTCATGAAACTTGTGTATAAATGTGCAAAATGTACATATACACACACAAAATACATATAAGTATATATGTATATGTACATATATACATATACATAAATATAAGATCATTAATAAAATGTATTTCTTACTATAGGTCATGATCAAAAACTGCAAACACCATTGATACACAGAAATTCTTTTACTATTATTCTAAGATGAAGACTCTAATAATAGAGCCATGGAGCTCTCATTCCTTCCCTAGGTAACCATTTCTAGTTCTACTAGATCAAGATAGTCATAAAGCATTATCTTTGATCACATTATATTTTTCCTCATTAACCAGTCCTCATTTCTTTAACAGCTCCTCTGTGATAATTTGTAGACCTTATTCCATTGTGGATGTTGTCAGTGGCTTTCTTAGAATGAGATGTTCTTAATTCAAAATAAACTTCCTGTTAGGACCAGCTACATAATGAAAATAAAGAGCTTCTTGTTCAAAAATTACTAAGAATTTAGGAACAGTGACTGCAGAATATTAAGCTGAACATGGAGCCCTTTTAAGCCTAGAGTCTTGTGTGATCGCACAGATTGTATGCCCAGGAAACCGGCCCAGCCTTGAAGTGCAGCCTGCTTATTACAAGGTATCCCTTGGTCTTTCAGGGATCATGTTCCTATTATTGCAGCTATGACCACAGTAGCTTGTTTTTTCCAGGGTAAGCAGCAACTGCAAAGGTTCCTGGTCTGCAGAAACTCCATCTAGTCTCTGAACAAACCAGGAAAAATTCCATCTGCTTTATGCATTCTATTCTGCCCTGGCCACACCACCCCCTTGCATCTCTGCTCGTCAGGCATGGAGGTCTTTGATGTGAAATTTCATGCTCAATCTCATGGTAGCCAGACCCATGAGTTATGTGGTGCTCAGGGTTCCAGAGACAGCAGTGATCAGCATTCTTGGCTACAGAGTTCCTTTCAAAAGGCACTGTTCAAATAGTAAGTTGCTCATTAAAATGCTCTAAGTTGGTAAGATAGTTCTAAAATAGATATTTTTAAAAATTCTCAGCAAGTCTGTGAAGATTCAACACTTCATGATGATATTACTTAGAAAGAGTGCCATGAAAAATTGATCTCACATTTGGAAACAAACCAAAATAAGATAATTTCATCCTAAAGTAATGAAAGGATTCAGGGCTTTATTTTAGAGGGACTGGTGGCTCAGAGGCTAAAGCGTCTGCCTGCAATGCAGGAGACCTGGGTTCGATCCCTGGGTCAGGAAGATCCCCTGGAGAAGGAAATGACAACCCACTCCAGTATTCTTGCCTGGAGAATCCCATGGATGGAGGAGCCTGGTGGGCTACAGTCCACGGGGTCGCAAAGAGTCGGACACGACTGAGCGAGTTCACACACACACACACACACACACACATTATGAGTAAGAAAGTCTCAATCTTTTATTTTTGAAATATTAATCGAAATTACAAATACTTTAAAACATGGGCCAGTTGAAATTTTAGATTATATAATCATTGAACGTCAAAATCCAGTTTAGGAGTCAAAGTCTAGTTAACTGTATTCTTAAACAAATCATTATCATGATATTTCCCGTATATTGATTAAAACAATAAGTAAAAAATAAATATCTGCATATGAAATTGAATAGGTTAAATGTATTGGTACACTTTTAATAATGAAGTGTCCTAGGTAAAGCATGGCTCAGCAGGGAAAGAATCCACCTGAAGCGCAGGAGATGCAGGAGACCAGGACTTGATTCACGGGCCAGGAAGAGCCCCTGGAGGAGGAAATGGCACCCCACTCCAGTGTTTTTGCCTGAAAAATCCCATGGACAGAGGAGCCTGGAGGGCTACAGTCTACGGGGTCACAAAGAGTCAGGGCGTGGCTGAGCATGCATGCATGGATGGACTTCTGTCTGATAATTTGGGGGCTTCCCTGGTGGCTCAAACAGTAAAGAATCTGCCCATGATACATGAGGCCCAGGTTCCATCCCTGGGTAGGGAAGATCCTCTTAAGAGGAGAATGGCTACCCACTTCTGTATTCTTGCCTGGAGAATTCCAAGGACAAAGAAGCCTGGCAGGCTACAGTCCAGGTGGTAGCAAAGAGTCACACAGGACTGAGCCACTAACACCGCTGCTACTGCTGCTACTACTGCTACTAGGTAAAGCAAGCCTCCATTTAACGCACAATTCGATTCTTGGATCCACAACTTTCTGCTTTTTTCCATTGCCATTTAAACATAGATTGTTCTACAATTAACTTATTTAATGAAAAGAAAAGTATTTCTTCTAAACTGCAATGCATTCTAAAAGAAGTTTCTTTGTAGCCAACTCCAAAGCAAGCCAACACAATATGAAGCTCTTAGAGAGGAGTTGTGACTCTCACTCTGTGCTCCACAGTGCTGGATCATAGAAAGTGCTCAAAAAATGTTCACTGAATGACTGAATGGATTCTTCCACCCATGCCTCCAAGACTGAAAATTCTCCTTGCTAAAAAAATCATCACTCTGGTTAACACACGTTTTTTCGGGTGTGAGAAAAGTAATTGTTTATTTTGCTTTTGGAATGGCTTCCCAAATAGCTAAGTGTGAGTAGAGGGCATCTCAAAATGTCTTTCCTTAAAAATCTTCTTAGCCAGTACACATTAAAAAGAAAGAACGCCCGTATCATTAGGGACCAAGGCAGAAGTAGTAAGTTAAATTTGTTTTGAGGTCCACCTCCCTGGATTTTAATACCACTTTCTCTCCTGAGTCTTTCCATTTCTCTTTCTGCTGTTTACCTGACTTAAGATGAATCCTTAAAAATTCACCTGAAGAGACAGAAAGGAAGTAGTTCTACATAAGTGTCCCCTTAATAGCTTCCTGTTAGGTGGAAATTTTATGTTAAGATATCAATACTATGTTACAAATCATTATGTGATTGACAGCATTTGCCACCAAGAAGCCAAAATATAAGGAGTGCTTCATTGGTCAAGAGTCAACTGAAAAAAAATAATCATAAAGACAAGAATTATTACTGATTTCCAGGCAGGGATGTACAGTAAGAAGTGATCTCAAAAAAACCTATGGAGAATTCTAAATCCTACTGTGCATGATTAGGCACTTGGGAGCTTGTTAATGATAACACAGCCCCCTGTTGGTATTCTTATTTCTGAAATTCACTTACCTGCTCTCCTACCCTCCCTCTTTTTCCCCTCCTCCTCCTCATTCTTCTTGTTCAACTGGAAGCCAGTAATGACTTCTAGACTATCCCTGTTAGAATCCCAGGTCCACTACTTAGAAACCATCTTAGAAATGCTGCTTAATCTCTCTGAACCTCAGATTCCTCATTTATTAAACAAGGGTGGTAATAGTATGTCCTTCATGGAGTTACTGGAATTATCAAATGGACTAATTGATGACAAGTGCTTAATAAGGTACCTGGTTCATAATTAACCCTAAATAAATATTAAACATGATTTTTATTATGAGCATATCAAATAGATATATTCTCCCTAAAATATACAGAGCCAATGATTATCAATCTGAATATAATAGATTGTTGATCCTGTTCCACAAACTTTATTGTGTTCTCTATAGCATACCATTTCCACTTGTTTTTAAATTTTATAATCTTTCTGATGGTACACCTCAGAAAAGTCATTTATTAATTGGAAAAAAGAGTTGTGGGAAACAAAAGAGTTGTGGGGAAAAAGTGTCGTGGGCTATTTATCTTATTGAAACATTTCATAGTTTATCTTCTTATACAGAATGAATGAAGGCCAAGTAAGCTCAGAGAATTTCTATTTACTCAGAAGGAATGACATCATTATCAATGACAAAAGCACATTGTATCATACAGGTTAAAGAAAAGTTTAATACTCATGAGCAATCAATAAGTACCTGCATGGTCAACCTTGTTTAATTCCTTATTCTTGTTTGGGGTAAATGGATGCTGCATGTTATGAAGAAAAATGTGATGATAGAAGACAAATGATCCTCACAGATGCACACTCTGCTGGAGTGCAAGGAATTGTGGCAGCAGCACATCACAGAAGGACACAACACAAGAGATAGGTTCCTTCAATTACTTGCAAACTGAAAACTTTATGTTAGTTTTTGTTCACAAATGAAATAATGTATTCAATCTACTCAAGACATTTACTAAATAAAGATGCCATAAATTCTTATGTAAATGATCCTTTCCTAAATTAATATCCTCCCCACTAATCCTTCAACCCTGTATTAATCTTTGTGGTAAATCCAGATTTGTATATGGGTCTGCATAAAGGGGAAGCTATAGAGTACTCTCCAGCTTCTTGCTCTTTTCCAAAATTCCCCAACATTTTGGGATAGAATATATGACCCCTCTGGTTCCAAACTGGGAAAGGAGTATATCAAGGTTGCATATTGTTACCCAGCTTATTTAACTTATATGCAGAGTACATCATGCGTAATGCCAGGCTGGATGAAGCACAACGAGTCCATGAAGATCCAACCAGCCCGTCCTAAAGGAAATCAGTCCTGAATATTCATTGGAAGGACTGATGCTGAAGCTGAAGCTCCAATACTTTGGCCATCTGACGCAAAGAACTAACTCATTGAAAAAGACCCTGATTCTGGGAAAGATTGAGGAGAAGGGGACAACAGAGGATGAGATGGTTGGATGGCATCACCGATTCGATGGACATGAGTTTGAGCAAGCTCTGGGAGCTGGTGATGGACAGGGAAGCCTGGCGTGCTGCAGTCCACAGGGTCGCAAAGAGTTGGACACGACTGAGTGACTGAACTGAACTGAGCTGAACTGATATGACCCCTCTGGGATAGAACATGTGGTTACCTGCCGTTTAACGGATTAGAGAATACCCACAAGGCTCCCACTGGCTATCCATAGCAAAGATTGAAATATCAAACAAGAAAACACCTAGTTTTTTGGTTAAATCAGTTGAACAAATGTCTCATGTATACTCTCAAAGAACATTTCATTCATCTATAATTTGCTTGCAGATCATTTGAAGGGGGACCAACAACTCATATTTCCCCCACTTCATTCCACTACACCTCCCCCAACCTTCAGCAGATGTATTCCTTACAGACAGGAGGAAATCTGTTAATTATTCTTACTGCAATTCCTTTGAAAGAGCTTCAGACTAAAATGAAATGGTTCCAAACATCAACAAACAAACTCCAACAATAACTCTAGAGTACATTATTTAACAGAGGTGATAAGATGAACTGGCTGGATATTTACTGTTTCTACAGTATTCAAGGCTCTCTTTCCAATGGATGAAGAAGGAGGGAAAGGAGAAATAGCTGCAGGACCCATTTGTGAGCATTGGCATTCATAAAATTCTTTGCATGCAGAAGCTGAATCTGAACATCTGAGTTTCTTAGAGTTTTGCATGTAAACATGAGTATCAGTGCCAAATCTGTACCATGTATAAAGAGAAGAAAAGAGCATAAGATTAAATGACTTCTGGATATACTCCATTTCCTCAATAAATACTTAAAGTATTCTGAAATAATCAGATATTTAGAATATTTAAACATTTATGTAAGCCAACCAGCTTTCCTTCCTTAGTTCAAGAAAGAAATATTAAAAGCTGGGAAACTAAACTCTTCAAGCAGTATAACACAGGCTCTGGAGCCAGACTGCCCAGTTTCATACCCTAGATCTATCATTTATGACACACACTCTGTGTCAGCCTCTAAACCTCAGCTTCAGTTGTCTCATCTATAAAATGGGAATAGTAATAGTACCTTCCTGATAGGATTGTTGGGAGGGTTGAAATGAGATCAACCAGTTAAAGTGCTTAGCATAGAGTCTGGAACATCATAAGCCTGGGCTCTTTTAGCTGTTGCTGTTATCCACTTCACCATCACAGGACCCAGTACTGGTGGAGAAGGAAGAATGAGGAGAGTGATCATTCACAGCCAACCTCTTACATAACATCAACAGCAATAACTGCAGTCTGTGCTAATCTATGTTTCTCTACTATCAATGAAAATAAAATCACCTTAAAGTCTGTCCACAAGAGTTACTAAATAAAGTCCCTCCACAAGGTGAGAGATTTTGTGTGTACTGCTCCCAATTAATAGGACACTCATTTAAAGTTAGGAAATTGAATCACAGGTCTAATTGTTCCAAAAAGATATATATTGCCTAAACAAAATAATAGCTGTATTAGAACTCAATATCACAGTGAAATTGGTTGTTATGAACACTTTCATAAGCTGTAGATAATAAACACATTTCTCTGCTTTCAAAGAATAAGATGCTGTGCTGTAAATAAATCATTACATTACATCAAAGGTACTAAAATCAACAATCACCTGATTATCATTGGCAAGCCTTGTTTGAACTCCATTTTTTCTCTAATTAAATGAGAGGAGAGAGTAAAAGAAATATTTGCAAAATGTCCCTTGTACAATAGAGTTTTTAACTGTAGGGGGTAGAATGATGCATCCATTTCCACTTACTGTATCAGGGAATGACTAAATTACTTGTAGCTCCCTTTCTGCACACACACTTATGAGTAATGATATAATTTTCTAAATCACATAAAAATACATAAACAGGATTCTGCATCATTCTATGCCCATTTTTATGAGAATTCATGTGGATGCTAACTGTATAGAATATTTAAGAGAATATTTAATTAAGCTTTCTTAGTTCTGTTACAATTCAGGCTATTTATCTGCATTATACATATTTTTAGCTCTGAACTAATAGAATAGTCATGTTTTGCTGTGTTTTGTCATCTATATTCAAAACCTGAAATCTTAAAAATTCACTGCTTCTCAGCTTGCTTATAACTTTCTCTTAGAAAATAAAGCTTTCATTCTAAGCCTTAATATTTGAGTCATTTTAAGGTTCCTTTTTAAATGTTGAGTAGCCATCAGACTAGCAATGTAAATTTTATTTAAATTGATTTTATATCTTCATCACCACTCCTTATAAAAAAATCTCATCTTATTACTAGAGATAATGTATGTGTCAAAAAAGAAGCCTCAAATGCACTTCCTGTGCACTTGACAGGGTGACAAAATATTTCTCCTATCCTTTCCTAATTGAGCTTCAGTACAAAGGAGGACATTATAATAATATTAATAATAGTTACATGGATATTTGTAGGTACTGTGTAACCCTTCAGTCCATTTTCCCAGACAATAGTGGCTACAAAGAGGCTTCAAAATAGAACATCGCACAATATGAATGCCACTTTTTTCTATCTTACATTTTAAAAACATCATTGAAATCAGAAAGTTCATTTACAAAGGACTGGCAGTTGCAATCACAGCAATAATGTAGTGCTGAGAAAAAAAGGGTAATTGGTTTGGTAAAGATCGCTTTCCATTACACCATAAAGCACTACACAATAGGAAAGGTCGCCAATTAAGCAATCATGAATACCAAGTACTGAAGCTGATGAAAATAGGGCAGTGGTTTAAATAGATTTGCAAGCAATTTACCTTTTCACAATGTTGGCAATCTGATGCAATTTGCTTGCAATTTTGTCTGCTTTCAGTAGCACTCGAAGCTGACACTACACAGACCAAATGGCAAAGAGGCCCTGCATAGAAAATGTAAAACTATCTTGGCTGCATCAGGAAACCAGAATGGTGGTTCATCAGGAAAATTACAACAATTAACATAAGTGCTGCAAAAATCAACACTTTAAATGTCACACTCACTAGTCTGTCCAAAGACTGTAAAAGTACCATCCCCATTGCCGGACTAACAGTAAATATGAAGCAATCACCACCAAACCTTGGGGCTGATGGCTTTACAATTGATGTGACATTCTCTGAGTGATAAAATAGCCTCTCATTTTACAAAAGTAAGTATTTTTCTTTTCTAGACTTAACCTGGATTATGTCAACACAAAATTTACGTTTAATTTTTTTTCAACTTTTTCGACAAAGCCATTCCATGCCAGTGTGGGTATAGTTGGTCTTGACATTTAAAAAATAACTTTATATTTCAGAGAATTAGGGCCAAGTTGATAAAAAATAATCCTTCCTCAAATATCGATCTGCTGCTTTCAAATGTAAATCATGGTCCAGATTTATGTCGAAAGCTGTTACACTATGTTAGGTACAGTGTCTGACTAGAACCTATTTTATCATCTTAGAGAAGGCTCCAAAAAGGCACTCGTGGATATTCCCTTGAGGACTGGCTGGAATTCCAGATGCCATCACATATCTATATCGATGTATTCCCAGCTAAAAGTTAGACACTTTGAAAATAATTGATAACTTCTGCTTTGGCCTCCATGTTTTGAGAAGCTATAAATTTGTCAGGCTTTGAGAATTGGCTTATAGTGTAAACCTAATGATTTCTCAGTGAACTGGGAGGATCCAGTGATGAGAAAACAAGAGTGGAGTGTCAGAAAATCTAAGTTTAATTTTCATCTCTATACTGGCTGACTGTGAGAGTTATTTTAGGGCTCTGTTTGCTGAGGGCCCATCTTTTAGTTTTGAGTGAAATGACTGATTGTTTGGGTTTAAGAACAAAGTTGGATTTCCTCCCTCCTGAATATTCCTGCCTTTGCTTGGGTTTAGACACCATAATTTCCACAGCAGCAAAGAAATAAGAGTATCAGACACACATGTACATGATATGCTCACAGTTAAGAGTAAATATTTTTACTATGGATTTAGTGAAAAGATCCATTGTGATAATAGCTACTACAGCTTTTACTGCACAAAGGGGCTCATAGTTTACTTTTACTCTGTAGAAAATCATTTCTTAAACAGAAATTCAAACTTGGCCTGTAGAACCCAGATGTGTCCTTAACTATGTGACCTAACATTCTGTGGTGACTCATGACTCTGGGATTCTTCCCCTGATGATTCCTCATGTCATCACTAATGAGGCATTTCATTCTGTGGAGAGTTACTCTCCCCAAAAGTTTTATAAGCTGCCTCTCACCATCATCTTAAGCAACATCAACAAGGAATACTCTGCTGACAGGGTCTCTGGGGCTGTTGTCCACACTGCAGCCAAGGCACAGTCCAGAGTGCTGGGGCCAAATGATGGCCATGCTAGTTCTGGAAGCTGATGACTGCTCAGATGAAGGTTGATAGGTTAGCCAATCCTCTTATAAGGGTTTACATATTCTGCAAAGTGAAGGTTGAAGAAAGAGGTAATGATTCTGTACCTGGTTTTGGGTGGCCTGAGTGCAAACATTTTCTGAAGGGATGCATGCATTTGATATCTGTTCTCTGACAAACTTGGAAAATAAGTCACACAGGAAGGGAGTGACCTTCTGTTGCCATCTGCAACATGACAGGAATGATTCTATGAAAGGATGGCATCAGCAATCTCCAGAGTAAATTACAGGCTTGGAATAGCAATAAGACATTTGCTGTCTCACCAACACAAAATACTCAAAAGTTTGTTAAGACTGCTTCCAGAGAAACAAATATTGAAAAGAATTAGCTATTTTTTCCTCTGTGTGTGTGTGTGTATCTGTGTCAAATGCAGCATGATCAAAGGAGTGGTATACAGGAGTGTGGAGAGAGAAACTATCGTTAATTTTGATAAATGTAATGACCTGTGGGTTTTTTTCTCAGCTGTTGATTGGTACCACCGAAAACAATTATTACTGGTTAATTTAGTTGTTGGCATAGTGCATAGTAAATATTTCTGTTGTATCATTCTTTATTAACTGCAGAAAAAGCCTTTGATTTTATTTATCAAGTTAGTCAAAAATCACACACAGCAACTATATGACCATAAAGCAGATAGTGTCAGAATCATCAAAACTATTTCAAAGTCTTCTATTATAATCCTCATGGTCTATCTCATAGAAAGATTAGAATTTACTGGAATCCAGGCCTCAGAAACTTGGATTTAAAAGATAATATTTCCTAAAGAGGTTTCAGAAGCCATACTAGTTTGGGTTGAACTACATATATACATTGAGTAGACTTGCCCAATCAAACATAAAAACATGAATCAAATACCATGCAAATTCTTATGAAACTATTGGACTTGCCACCATCAAGCAAGCAAAATGCATAAAAGTTATAGTTCCTTTTGGGAAACAATACCATTTATCCAAATAAATAATCTTAGGCTTCCAAGTATTTTTAAAAGACAAGTAATAATATTTATAAATAAAATAAATATGAAATATGTTTAAAATATGAAAAGAGATTTCCTTGAATGGCAGTTATGCAACTACTTTGAGGTCAGATATGAATTGAATTTTGGCTCTGCTATTTACTAGCTGTGTAGCTTCAGGCAAATTACATAATCTCTCTGAGTATAAATTCTATCATCTGTAAAATAGAAATAATAAATCTTACAGAGCCTGTGAGCAGTAAGAATATTGCATGGGAAGTGACAAATACTAGATGTTTAAATAAAGATCATCAGCTGTTATTTAGTCAGGTTTTTTTTTTTCTATGCATTTCAAATGCAGACACTGTATTCATTGGATAAAAATGGAAAATACCTGCTATATTCAAATGAACAACATAACTTATATTAAAATCTTTAATGTGCAGTAAAATTAAAATCTTTTAATGTGTCTTTTTTCAAAAAGAAAATAAATTACTCAAGAGGTATTTTTCAAGTTAGTGAAAGCACATTGTAATTCTCTTTTGGTGATTTATTATTAGAAAGTAGTTTTCAAAATAGAATAAACAAAATTCCAAAACCTTACCATATGTATAAAATGTAAATTCTTTATTTTCTTTAAAATCCACAAAATAGAGCATAAAATTTCTGTTCTTATAGTATTTCCTATACTCTTGGTTCTTGACAAACCTACACACCAGTGTGGAAAACTCTGGAGAATGCCATGTGAAAGCACAGGGAGACAGAAGTCAAACAAGAAGAAGCCCAGTCTGTTCCAGAGCATCTCTGAACCTCCAAGCAGGATGGCAACCCAAATTCACATCCTGAACAAGCTGGCACCAGTCCAAGACCAGCAAGCCTTACAGTGTCTCCCTGGGATCACAATTCTGAACACTTTAGGGTAGCTCTATTAGGAGTTTGGCCATTCTGCACTTTAGTGGGATGCTGGGAGATGTTTCCAAGACTATCCCATACCTACAAGACACTCAAATCTCTGAAACAAGCCTTTCTCCCAGCTGACCTGTGGTGGCTGTCTCGAGGTAGCTGGAGATACCAGTAAGTCCTCATGGTTCATGGAACTTAGTCCTAGAGCATACTTGCACCCAGAGACCTATTACCGCTTTGGAACACTTCTAACCTGAGCCTAATTATATTCATTCAAAAAGCAGTTATTGAGTGCCTATTATGAACTGTACTTTATGGAATACATTGTAATGAATTGCCTGTGTCTCTAAGGAGCTTATAGTCCAGTATAAGAGATAAGAGGTATTCCAGTATACAAATATCTAAATAAAATATTAGAAATGGCAAGTACCATAAAAGAAATGCAAAATGTCAGTTGTGGAGAAGAGAGAGAAGATGCAAGTAAAATCATAGTATTAATATAAAGTATACTAATTTCACTAAATTTTGCTCTTTCCTTTAAACTAGGGTTGATACTATTAGAAAAGTTGTTGTTTGAGACCATACTTAAAGACCTTATAAGGTAAGCTTTGGATGGATAGGGAAAATATTTCAAGGTGAAAGAAAAATCATAAGAAAGAAGGAAAGGAAAGGAAGGGAGGAAGGAAGCCTACCTCAAACAGAAAATTCAACTCCAGTTTGGCTAGAAACTTTCAGAATTCTACATGTGATCCTGTGTGAGTTCATCTAGAAAATATTGAATTCTCTGGGTAAGTAAGTTTCCCCATTTATAACTTTATGCATCAAGCATTTTATAAAGCTCATCCTCAATTACTAAATTTTAGCATACATTGTAATTATACCTCACATATGCTTGGGAATAATAATAATCCTGTACTTGAATTATCTTGAAAGGATGATACCAAGTCAGAAAAAAGCTGATTTTTCATTCTTCGTAGGTCAAATCACATTCTAAAATCTGATGTTGTATTCTTATATATTCTTAATCTTTCAGGTTGAATGTGAACTTGTCCCCAGGCAATGCAGCTCAGATAAAAGGCTGTAACAGAGCAAATGAGGATTTCACCAGCTCAGGAACACTTTGAACTGCACTTTCCAGTTTACTGCTAGCTTGAACAGAAAGTTATGATTTGTGTCCATCCACAGGTCAGTGAAAATTTTTATTGATATTGGAAAACCCTATATACGCTGGACTAATAAATCCGACAAAATCAGATCTTTTGGTTTCAATTGCATCCTTATCTGTCTATAGCCACAAAATATTCAACTATGAAATTCCCACTTTCAGAACACTTTGATCCTTTTTAGTACCTAATTATACAATATATGTCACATCTGCAAAATCAGCTGAGAGCTACCCCTATTCAAAACAAACAAAACAGAAATGAATTCTTCAGAAGCTACAGATAACCCTTCGTCACCACAGATGGTGACTTCAGGATTCTAAGAGTCTTTCAAATAAGATCTTGGTGCCAGGATTATCGAATGTCATAGACCTAACAGGTCTCACAGCCTCGCTGCTGTTGAACTACTTTATTTCTCAGCTCCCAAGTTTGGTGGGAATTAAAATATTGCACAGATGGGACTATAACTGACCATAGCCTGCTCCATTGTATGTTCAAGCATCTCTAATTACAGCAACACACAAGAGGAAGAGATTTGAAAGGGCAGGTGACGGGAGAGGAGAGGAACCTGGTTTGACTTAAACAGCACAGGATCCCTCACCATCAGGCCTGATGTACATCAGCCTGACAGCTAATTAGGGTAGACATGAATTTTTCCAATGTAACAGATGTTCGCTAATCAGGCCAGATTTGGAGCCCTTGCGCCAGCAACATTTCATGCACAATTTAACTATCTAAAAGGAATAAACTACTTAATGCATTGTACTGAAGGCACAGCTGTTTCACAATCAGAAAATTTGCTGTCAAAGATGTTCTCTTTAAAACTGACATGTTTTTATATAACTCTGATGGGGTGTTTATAATGTATTAATAGTTGTCAGCAAGAGCTGCTGTCATCATCAAGAAGTAAAATATTTCTGAAGGTATATTAAAATGAACAGACTCTTTTCTCTTCCCCCCAAATCCATTCAGATAATTTAACTAGGTTGAATGTGGTCTGCTAAGTTCCAAAATACATTTGAAACAAAGAACATCAATGTACTTTTTTCAATTTATTCTAAATTTAAGACAAAAACCATGTCTTTGTTTTTGGTCTAAAGACTTAAAACAATTATAGGTCCACATTTAGTTACAAAGCTGGAATTTTTTATCATTCTAGTTTTATGTAAATACACTAGGGGGACCATCATTACCACATCAAAAATGTTTTATTGGGTAAAATGAAGGTTTGACATCTTCATAAGCACGGACTAATTTGGTTAAGAATGAAATGGGGATTCCGTTCTCTCTCTACTCCCTTCTTTACTCCTTAAGTACTAACTGACCTTTTATTATAAGAAAAGTCCTAAATATGAATTAAAACTTTATTTTCTTTGACAGTTTAATTTTATAACTTATTTTTATTTTTAAAATGATATAGCAAAATAATATTTAATACTCTATAAATGGGCTTCCCAGGTGGCATCAGTGGTAAAGAACCCACTTGCCAGTGCAGGAGACATAAGAGATGTTGATCTGATCTCTAGGTCGGGAAGATCCCCCAGAGGAGGTCATGGCAACCCATGGACAGAGAAGCCTGGTGGGCTACAGCCCACAGGGTCACAAAGAGTCGGACTCGGCTGAAGTGACACACCTTATGAATATTGAAAAGTTCACATCATTAAAAAATATAGCTTTGTAAATCGTAAAAGTCTGTATTTGAAAGAGACATTAAATAGCCAGTGACTTAAAAATTCCACAATGTAGACAGTTTTTAGGGTAATGTGTATTGTCTACTTAATTTAGCGATTTGCTTATTTTAGTAACATTTTTAGCAGTTTTTCCAACCATTTTATGACACAGTTTGGGTACATTCTTTTCAACCAACATTGGTATTGGTTGAACTCAGTATCATGAATTATGCTTCATCTGGGAAAAAATATGCTTTATCTGACATAATATAGTTTCTATGGTGACTAGGGTACTGTTGACCCTTTATCCATGTACTGGCCCAAGTGCATCTGTGACTCCTTAAAGGTACTATACTGAATTAGTGGCATCGATAGCTCAGATCTCCAGGTAAATTCAAGAATAATATCTTTAAAATCAAGTTAGGTAAAGAACTACTTTCAGGACTGGTAAGGTTGTCTAGAAGTCTCTGCTGTGACTTGAGTACATAATTTTTGTATTATGTTTTCCTGATGTGATGACTTATCCACAGGAAACTGGCTATAGACCAAATGTTTAAAAAGAGTTTTCATATTTGTGTTTTATAACTGTGCAATTTAGCCCTGAGAGGTATTAAAAATTAACTTCACCAAAGATTAAAAATTAAATGCCTTGATTCTAAATATTACTCTCCTTTTGGATATCTATGTAAGTAGATTGTTTGATATTGGTGATTCTAGTATCTTAAAGACATGATTATTTGAATCTTTAAGACAATTTGATAACTACTATCAGTTCTTTAACATGGGACTCTTTTTAAATTAAACTGTACAAAAAAGCTCTTAAAAATAAATCTCCAAAATATCACCCATTTCATCTTGAAATAATTCAGCTTTGCACATAAATATCTTATAGGATAATTGATATTTTAAATATTATCTATAAATTTAGATTTCACTTAGAATAAAATCCATACTCTTTACTACAATCTACAAAACTCCACATTATCTAGCCTGCCAATGTCATTGCACATTGCTTCCTCTTTGCTCACCATGACCTAACTAACATTAATCTGCTTACTGAAATTTGAACACACCAAAATCTTTCTCTCTGCAAGCCATTTTTACTTGCTTCTTTCAGTTAGAATGTCATTCTATTTTTGGCATGTCTGGCTCCTTATCCTCATTCAGGAATCAGTTTAAAAGGAAGTTATTCAAAGAAAACTTTCCTGACAACCCTAATTAATCTTGCCACTCCTCTAACCTCTATCATATCACCCTGCTTATTTTCCATAGTACTCATCCAAATAAAAAAATAACTTGTTTATTTATTTTCTGTCTACCCACCTCCTCAAATCTGCTAGAACTGTGATGATCAATACAATACCACTAGCCACTTTTGGCTATTTAAGTTTAAGTTAATTTAAGTTAAATAAAACTTCACAAAATTATAAAATACAATTAAATCAAACTTCATTCCTCAGTTGTTTCAAAAGCACAAATACAGAACATATTCATTCCATGGAAATTTCTACTGGACTTGCTGGTCTAGAATATAATTTTAGAGAGCAATAAAGCTCTGGTCAATGACTAGAATAGCAACTGATCCACAATAGTTCTTAATTAGTTAAATGGATGGATGGATGGAAAGGTGGATGGACGAGCGAACTTCAATTTATACATAATCAGTGAGAAGTATGACATTCCAGCTAATATAATACTTTGGTTTCTATTTAATCTTCTATTCCTAATATTAATTATTTTAATAAGATGAGATAAAGCAAGATGACACTAAGGTGTATCTAATATGGTTTCATCTTTTTTGAAAGTACTCAAGAAAGAAACTCCCATGTTGACCTGAACTAGAACCACAGGACCAAAAAGGTCCCTTTAGAATCAAAGGAGCCTTAGGCGTTAGACCACAGCTAACTGAAGAGTAGAAATAGCAGGAGCTTGAACTCTGGTAAATGCAAAGTGGAAACAGTGGCAGATTTTATTTTCTTTGGCTCCAAAATCACTGTGGTTGGTAACTGCAGCCATGAAATAAAAAGACACTTGCTCCTTGGAAGAAAACCTATGATAAACCTAGACAGTATATTAACAAGCAGAGACATCACTTTGCCAACAAAGGTCAATAGACCCAAAGCTATGATTTTTCCAGTAGTCATGCACAGACATGAGAGTTGGAGCATAAGGAAGGTTGAGCGCCAAAGAATTGATGCTTTCAAATTGCAGTGTTGGAGAAGACTCTTGAGAATCCCTTGGACTGTAAGGAGATCAAACCAGTCAATCCTAAATGAAATCAACCCTAAATATTCATTGGAAGGACTGATGATATAGCTGAAGCTCCAATACTTCAGCCACCTGATGTGATGAGCTGACCTGTTTGAAAAGACTCTGATGCTGGGAAAGATTAAGGGCAGGAGAAGAAAGGGACAACAGAGGATAAGATGGATGGATGGCATTACCAATTCAATGGACATGAGTTTGAGAAAATTCTGGGAAATACTGAAGAACAGAGAAGCCTGGCATGCTGCAGTCCATAGGGTTGCAAAGAATTGGACAGGAGTTAGTGACTGAACAACAATGAATGCAAGCTCAAATCATAACTCGATATTTACCAGCTGCTGCTGCTGATGATCATTTTGTAGAAATGATCTTATTTGCCCCATATGTAAAACAAAAAAGGATATAACTTCACAGGATTTTTCAAAGATTAGATGTCTTGTGAATGCTTGGCTTATAGTAGGTGTGCTAAGTGGCAACTTTGTTATAAATTTCCTTGAATTAATGGCATGATAGCAATTAGACCTTTGGAAATCCTGGTATATCTTATAGCATTATAGCATAATATCTAATAGCATGTAGCATTCTCTGGCATTATTCTTCAACTCAGAAATTTTAGAACTGAAGCCCTGCTCATAAGTAAACACTGTCATGACTTTTAGAGGCTTGTCACAAGTGTTGCACTTGGAATGGGAGGTAGAAAGTAGTTAGGGCTGTGGATGAAGGTTATGGGTAGAAGAGAACATGTTGAACAGAGAAGCAGCTATGGACTAGACTGCTCCTGAAACAGACTGGCTCACGTTTAAAAAACTTTTTTTTTTTAATCTTTGAAAGTATAAAAGATTTATAAGGCTCAATAAGTAAGTAATTTGTATATAGTATCTAACTCATCACTTAATTTCAATAGTTAGCTGCTGTTAGCTTAGGAAGCAGAAAAAATGGAACCAATAAGATCAACAGAAGGGCAGTCCCAGTTTTTATGTGTTTTTTTGTTAATTTGAAAAAACAGTAATTTTATAATGTCATCAGAGACAATGAAACTCTACAACCTTTATTACAGTTTCCCTTAGAAAGAGTGTTAGTGGAGAATCAGTCTGCAGTATCAGAATCAATGTCCTCTTAAGCTTAGAAAAAAAAAATTAGTAGATAGTACAAACTTGGAAAGGACTAAATTTTAAATTAGAATATGAGTATAAAATGAGAACTTCAATTGCAAGTGTATTTATCTGATTTTCTACATTTCCAAAAGTTTGCAGGTTTTGTTTTTAGTCTCTCTTTAGAGTTTGATCTTATTCCAGGGAAGGAACAGGAAAAAATTCCACCTTAGAGCCCTAAAAGTGATCACTCTTAAGTACCCATGATTCTTCAGGGTATTTGAAATTTACTTAGTTTAGAATGAAAATATAAAACATTAAATATTTTCTTGAATGGTAAATTAAGTAGCATCTTTTCTGTTTGTTTGGTTTCTTCTGAGACTTAAACCAAAAATAAACAGAACGGTCTACAATACAACAATCTGGAATCAATCAGTGTTATTAGGGACTCAATATTATTGGTAAATCACATTTAAAGACTGGACATCTCTGATGTGAACTTTTGTGTGATGTAGGTCTAGGAACTGGAATAGAAAAACACTACTTTCCTGTCAGGAGCTGAGTTCATATTTGTATGACATCCTCCTATTTCTGGAACAAAATTTTAAACACTTCTTAGCCTTCTATACAGGAAAACATACATGAATAATAAACTGATTAAACAGCAATTTGGAGGTAAAACTCTACCTTAAGAAGAATTTGTTGAGGAATATTTTGGAAGAATTTTTGTAAGATACCTGTAGCAGAGTATATATTCTACAGCAAAAAAACCCTGAGGGGCAATTCATTCCTGTTTGATTTATAGACAATAGGAAAGGATGACTTTTTAAAATGCTTTACCATCATTTTTACAAAAAACCTTGGAAGAAGAAAGATACAGAGCCATGGTCATGCACCTTTTGCCCTTTGTTTCCAGAGCAAGCTTTTCTGGGCCCACTTTTAGCACAATGATATTTTTTGTTTATTTATTTCATATGCATGTCCACTACTTGCTGTTATCACTTTACATTCACTTGCAAGACTTAATCTCTCTCCTCCTAGCCTCCTCCTCACTCTCCTCCTATTATCTGAAAACATATACAGTGATTATGCATGTTAAAATGAGGGCCTCCAAACGAAATAAAATGGAGAATTAGCAAGAGACACAAAATAAACAGGCAAGTGAAGAACAAAGCAAAACAAAAATGCTAGGCTGAAGTCTCAGACATGGTTTGGTGTGATACTAGATTGTTCTCTTCACAGTCTAAGGGCTTGTCTTCCTTGACTATAAAATGAGGGCATCTCAATATCACAGCCGGATGGTTCAGGTCTACCCCTGAGGGATCTGTCGGGTATTTCTCAGTCATGACCTCTAGATAAATCAGTGTTAACAGCCTCTTTTCATTTGTATTTCCCTGCTGATGAGTTTCCTCTTTCCCTTCCCCTATTATCCTTTGGGTAGCAGGTTTCTTTGGACTTTCCTCTATCTGCATGTGGGGGTTAATTTTGGCATTTCATTCTCCCTTCTCATTCCGTTAAGTATCTCATTCTCTTTTTAAACTTACTTCCAGCATTATTATCTCTGTGTGTCTTCTAGGAATATTTAGCTCATTTTAAAAGCAAAAGCATGTCGACCTTGAATAAGAACACAATTGTTTTAATGTCCTGGAACTTTTCCTCCACACACAGCAAGTATCAAAGATTTGACCACAGGGCAGAGAACACATCAAAAACAGTATTCCTCCTGTGATTTCCAATTCTTCCCTATTGCAATGCATGGAAAATGCTATGGGCAGAGACTCTCTTAGTGATTTTACTCTAGGACCATAGCTTACAAAATTAACCGCTGGCAGAGGAAAAAAAGAAGCAAATATAAAACCCGAATGCCTGCAATGAATTAATAGCTAATAACTGAAGTAATGAAATGCTGAATGAGGTAGAGGCAAATTCTTAGAAAAACATCATTAATACATCTTTATAATTTAAAAATCAACAAATATTAAAATATATACAGTGAAGGCACTTGCTTCTATCACTGTCTCCATTGTCACTTCCTAAAACTTTCCACACAGAGTACAATTTTTATTATTTGCATAATTCATTTATATAATTTTTACATAATTCTTTGTATAAATAATATTATGCAAGATAGAATATATATTTATATTCTTTCTCCTAAAACAAAGGTTTATACACACTGTTCAACACATTGCTTATTTTTCACTTCATATATTTTAGAACTCTATCCATACTGATACACAGAAAGTTTGCCCGGTTATTTTTTTTTTAAGTGAAAGTGTCAGTTGCTTAGTCATATCTGACTCTTTGCAACCCCACGGGCTGTGCCCCATGAATGGCAGCCCACCAGGCTCCTCTGTCCATGGAATTCTCCAGGCAAGAATATTGGAGTGGGTAACCATTCCCCTCTCCAGGGGATCTTCCCAACCCAGGGTTTGAACCCAGGTCTCCTGTATTACAGCAGATTCTGACCCAACTTCATTGCATATTATTCTAAGGCATAGATATACCATGATTAATTTAACCAGTCCCCTATTGGTGAACATTTTAATTGAGTCAGTCTTTTGCTGCAAAAAACAATGTTGCAGGACATAATCTTGAATATATATGACTTCACATATGTGTAAGTTTATCTATAGGAAATATTCCCAGAAGGTGGATAGCTAGGTCAAAGTACATATGATTTGTGATTTTGAAAGATGGTGCCAAACTTTTTTTCACAGATGATGCATCACTTCATACTGCTATCAGCAATATGTAAAATTACCCATTTCCCCACAGGCTTCAAAACAAAATTTAATAGATTTCTGCATTTTGGAAGTTTGGAATTTTGATTACATACTCTGATAAATTATGATATCTTGGTGTGATTTTAATTTACTTTTATATTGAGTGAGGTTGTGCATTTTTTCACGTTCAAGGGCTTTTCCTTTTATATAAAATGCTATTCAACTCTCTTTTAAAAAAAAAAACAGTTTTAAACCATTTGTGGAGAAGGCAATGGCACCCCACTCCAGTACTCTTGCCTGGAAAATCCCATGGATGGAGGAGCCTGGTAGGCTGCAGTCCATGGGGTCGCTAAGAGTTGGACACGAATGAGTGACTTGACTTTCCCTTTTCACTTTCATGCATTGGAGAAAGAAATGGCAACCCACTCCAGTGTTCTTGCCTGGAGAATCCCAGGGGCGGGGGAGCCTGGTGGGCTGCCATCTATGGGGTCGCACAGAGTTGGACACGACTGAAACGACTTAGCAGCAGCAGCAGCAGCAGCAGCAGCAGCAGCAGCAGAGTATCTGTACACATTAGGGCAATTAGCTATTTCGTTGACGTGAAATTACTTTTCTGTTTTGTTGTTTTTCTCTGGATTTATTCATTGTTTTTGCTTTGTTTACACTCAGAAGTTTAACAGTTATTTTCTAAAAATGTATCCAAATTTTTACTATGGTGTAAAGGCTTTAGTAGAAAAGGCAATGGCAACCCACTCCGGTACTCTTGCCTGGCAAATCCCATGGACAGAGGAGCCTGGTAGGCTGCAGTCCATGGGGTCTCTAGGAGTCGGACACGACTGAGCAACTTCACTTTCACTTTTCACTTTCATGCATTGGAGAAGGAAATGGCAACCCACTTCAGTGCTCTTGCCTGGAGAATCCCAGGGACGGGGGAGCCTGGTGGGCTTGCCATCTCTGGGGTCGCACAGAGTCGGACAAGACTGAAGCAACTTAGCAAAGGCTTTAGTAATAATTAGAAAGGCCCTTTCCATTTCAAAGTTGTAAAGGGATTTTTCATGCTGTCCTGTCTATTATTATGGCTTCATTTTTAAAATCTTTGAAACTTTTGATTTCACAATCAAAAAAACTTGATTATCTTTGAAACTTTTGATAATCCTAGAGTATGATATGAAGAAAGGATTAAATTTAACATTTTTCAGATGGCCTTACCATTGTCCCAGCATTACTTACTGACTAATACACCTTTTCTCTCAGTGACTTGAGAGAATAAGTCATTATTCTTTGGCAAATAAGCTTCTTATACTATGGGGGGGTCTCTAGACTTTCTGTTTTATTGGTCTGTACAACCACTTTGTATTTAGCTAGAGAGAGTTTTCATGGTTTTTCTCTAATTGTCCATGATTTAGTCATTCAGAACTACAGTTGACCCTTAAATAACATTGATCTGAAAGAGTATTTTTCAATGTGTGTGTATACGTATGTGCGTGTGCTCAGTTGTGTCCAACTCTCTGCGACCCATGGACTGCAGCCCACCAGGCTCCTCTGTCCGAGGGATTTTCCTGGCAGGAACACTGCAGCAGGTTGTCATTTCTACTCCAGAGGATCTTCCCGCCCGACGGATTGAAACTATGTCCCTTGTTTCTCCTGCTTTGGTAGGTGGGTTCTTTTACCACTGTGTCACCTGGTATTTAGCCGAATTTATTGATGTGGAAGAACTGATAATATGAAAGGCCAAATAAAAGTTACACATGGATTAACCAGCTCACCCCCCATTCTTCAAGGGTCAACTGTACTCACCCTTCCACAGCAAGCTTTTCACCAATGGTGTATCCCAGTTACCTCCACATCTTTGAACATGCTATTCACCCTGCATGGAATGCTCACCGTGCCATTCTCTGCCTAGAAACCTTGACTTTTAAGACCCAGAGAACCTATAACACTTTCAAGAAATTAAGAACAGAAATGTTCCTATAATTAAAATGTTAGGAGAGGATAATTATGTGAGATGTAAGAGACGTGGGTTTGATCCCTGGGTCAGGAAGATCCCCTGGAGAAGGGAATGGCTACCCACTCCAGTATTCTTGCCTGGAGAATCCCATGGACAGAGGAGCCTGGCAGGTCAGAGTCGGAGCCAGTCCATGCAAAGAGTCAGACATGACTGAGCAACTAACTCTTTCACTTTGGGTCTCCCTGGTAGCTCAGCTGGTAAAGAATCTGCCTGCAATGCAGGAGACTCTGGTTCAATTCCTGGGTCAAGAAGACACCCTGGAGAAGGGAATATTCATTAGAAGTTGACGCTTTAGCCTCTGAGCCACTAGGGAAGCCCATCTGTAATGACAGAAAACCTCAAATAAAGATGACTTTACACTTATTGCTTATTTTGCTCTCAAATAAAATAGACCCATGGGTAAGTAGTTCAGGCTGGTATGGTGGTTCCATAATCATTGGACTCCCAGTCTTTTTCTACCTTGTGGTTCTCCTATCCTCTATACATAGTTCAAACCAGGTAGACTAAGATATTACCTTGAGCTCCAGCGACCACATTCACATTCCAGGCAGCATGGAAGGTTAAAGGCTCCTTTACAGGTATATATATTTTTGTCCCATGGGCCAAAACGTAATGACATGGCAACCTCACCCTTCAAGAGAAGTTGTATCAATAGTTCCTTTTTATTGCTAAGTAGTATTTCATGATACAGGTCCACCACCAATCCCTTAACCATTTACTCATTGAAGAACATTTGAGTGTCTTGTAGATTCTAGGTATTAGAAATAAAACTGCTATAAATATTCATGTATAGGTTTTAACATGACTATACGTTTTCAGTTCCCTAGGATAAATGTCCCAAAGTATAATACAACTGCTGGCTCAAATGCTATGTACTTGTTCAGTTCTGCAATAAATTGTTATGTGTTTTTCTAGTATAGCTGGATCATTTTACATTCCCACCGGCAAAGTATGAGTGATCTAGTTCCTTCACATCCTAACCAGCTTCTGAGTTTATCACTATTTCTTATTTTAGCCATTCTCGTAGATGCACAGTAACATTTCGTTATGGTTTTAATATGCACTTTCCAAATGCTAATGATGTCAACCATTGTTCCATGTGCTCATTTTCCATCTGTGTATCCCCTTTTTTGAACTATCACTTTGTGTCTTTTGCCTATTTTCTGTCTTGCTTCTTTTTTTACTGTTGAGTTTTGAGAGCTTGAACATTTTAAACACAAGCCCTTTGTCAAATATGAGGTTTGCAAATGTTTTCTTTCAGTCTGAAGCTTGCTTTTTCACCTTCATCATAGAAACTTCCCCAGAAAAAAAGCTTTTAATCTTGATGTACTCCAATTGATTAATTTTTCCTCTTTTGTATCACCCTAGTCCTAGGTCTCAAAGATTTTTACTATATTGCCTTTTTCTCTAAAAGCTATATAGTTTTACATGTTACATTTAAGTCTATGACATATTTTGAGTCAATTTTTTTTAGAAGTTATGAGAATTAGATCAAGTTCCATTTTTTTTTAATCTATGGATATCCAATTGCTCCAGAAAGAAAATATTTTAAAAGGGATATTATTTATATATAATTATTTTATATATAATTATATATAATCAATAATATAATAATTATTATATTATTATATATATTATAATATTTTAAAGATGGTTGTCAACAATCTTCTTTTTAAAAATGGTGATTAAAAGGAGCTCAAATGGGTTCACTAAAATCAAGTTAGTCTAAACCAACTTTTCTTCTTTAAAAACATTAGATTTCTAGGGAGATTTGGAGAATGATGGGAAAATAAACGTCACACACATACCCCTTAGTTTGAAATACAGGATTCAGGGAGGGAAATATAACAGTCCCACTATATTTAATACTTGTCAAAGCATTTCTCAAGTAGGGTTTTGACCAACGGTGACAAATTTTAACAGTGCATCAAAGCATATGTTGAGAAGAAAGGACAAATGATGAGGTCTGCAATTATGACATTTGAGGACCGCTGGAGGACCATGTATTGCTTATTTCACTTTCAATGGACAGTGAAATACTGGATAGTGAGCCTGGAAAACAATAAGCATAAAGAAGACATGAAGCAAATTTGAAATGTTTGGCAGGCTATCTCATGGAAGAAGAAGAAGATGAAGGGTTATGTACAGCTTTGGGAAGACCAAGCAAGGACAAAAGGCTATGAATAACAAAAACCTTGATTTCAGCTCAGTGCAAGGGAAATCTTTCTAATACTTGTGTTAATCACAAGGAATGATTTAATTTAAATATAGTGAACTCTTTGTGAATATAACTACATGATCTGTCATGAGAAGTTGATACAGATGACCACACCAGTTCACAGCCAAGATTAGAGATCTTGAATTTGGAAGGGAATTTTCTTATTGGCTGGAGAGATGAAGTAAGATTTCACAGAGTGCACAGTGCACTTTAGGTTTCTTTTTTTCTTTTTTTTTTTTTTTATGGAGTATAATTGCTTTTGCTGTTGTTGTTCAGTTGCTAAGTCATGTCCGACTATTTGCAACCCCATGGACTGCAGCACACCAAGGCTTCCCTGTCCTTCAATATCTCCCAGAGTTTGCTCACACTCCTGTACATCAAGTCAGTGATGCCATCCAACCATCTCATCTTCTGTCACCCCCTTCTCCTCTTGCACTCAATCTTTTCCAGCATCAGGGTCTTTTCCAATGAGTTGGCTCTTCTCATCAGGTGGCCAACATGTTATAGCTGCTTTACAATGTTGTATCAGTTTCTACTGTACAGCAAAGTGAATCAGCTATATGTACACATATATGCCCTTTTTTGGGGATTTCCTTCTCATTTAGGTCACCACAGAGCATTGAGTAGAGTTCCCTGTGCTATATGGTTGGTTTTCGTAAGTTCTCTACTTTACACATAGTAGTGTATATTTGTCAATCCCAGTCTCCCAATCCATCACAACATCTTCTCCCCATCCTCAGGTTTCTTCTTAGATTGTTAGGGACTTTGTACTTCAAATACATGAAAATAGGGATCTTGGTCAAAAAAGATATACTGAGGTGTTTATTTTAACCGAGATTTTTTTGTGGGCAAGTATCATCAGTACTTTGGCCACCTCATGTGAAGAGTTGACTCATTGGAAAAGACTCTGATGCTTGGAGGGATTGGGGGCAGGAGGCGAAGGGGACGACAGAGAATGAGATGGCTGGATGGCATCACTGACTCGATGGACGTGAGTCTGGGTGAACTCCGGGAGTTGGTGATGGACAGGGAGGCCTGGCGTGCTGCGATTCATGGGGTTGCAAAGAGTTGGACACGACTGAGCGACTGAACTAACTAACTATCATCTAAAGCAGCTCTGAACCACCTACTGGGTCACATCTAGGCTGTGACTGTCTAAAGGAATGTTATTCCCAGACATAGTTGTGATAAGGACATATATGATAGACTAAGATATCAACTTGAGTCTTTTGCCATGGAGTCAACATTCATGAACTCTTCCAACTACATTTAAAAGGAATTATGAAATTTTAGAACAAGAGCCTCAGATAGCCCACTATAAGAAAAAAGCAAGCTCAAAGATATTTAAATTTTTTTACTTGAGAAACACTCTATATATCAAATAGATATTTAGGCCTCCTTATTCCAGAAAGTTGATGTTTATTGTTTAGTTTCAATGTGCAGAGCACTTCATGTGGATTATGTAATTTAATCCTCTAATAAGTCTAGAATCTGCATATTATCATTAATGCCATGTGTAGATGAGGAAATTGAGGCTCTAAGAAGAAAAATTACTAGTCCCAAATTGCATAGCTGGAGAATAGAGGAGGCAATATTTGAAGCTAAGCTCTTTATTTATAAGACTGCATATGTTTTTTTTAAAAATGTATCAAATGTATTCTATTACTAATTTTTGGTTAAAAAGATTATTTGAGTTCAACGATACAGAGACATATAAAGCAAAAGTTAATCATCTGCCTCTCTCCTCTTCCCAGTCACTCCTCTTGGGGTCAACAAATTTTTCCAATTTGGGGCATATTATCTTAGACTTCTCCAAGCAAACCCCAAACGCTTGATCATCATGGTGTGTGGTATCCCTAGTTCTGCCTCTACCACTCTAGTATAGCAAATTACCTCCAAATAAAACAGAGAGAGGGAAACTTTAGAGATGACATAGCAAAAAGTATCTACTACGCATATTCATTTCAGTTAAGTTTAGTTGCTCAGTTGTGTCCGACTCTTTGCAACCCCATGGACTGCAGCACGCCAGGCCTCCCTGTCCATCACCAACTCCTGGAGTTTTCTCAAACTCATGTCCATTGATGCCATCCAACCATCTCATCTTCTGTCGACCCCTTTTCCTCCCACCCTCAATCTTTCCCAGCATCAAGGTCTTTTCAAATGAGTCACCTTTTCACATCAGGTGGCCAAAGTATTGGAGTTTCAGCTTCAACATCAGTCCTTCCAATGAACACCCAGGACTGATTTCCTTTAGGATGGACTGGTTGGATCTCTTTGTGGTCCAAGGGACTCTCAAGAGTCTTCTCCAACACCACAGTTCAAAACCATCAATTCTTCGGTGCTCAGCTTTCTTTATAGTCCAACTCTCACATCCATACATAACTACTTGACTAGACGGACCTTTGTTGGCAAAGTAATGTTTCTGCTTTTTAATATGCTGTATAGGTTGCTCATAACTTTTCTTCTAAGGAGTAAGCGTCTTTTAATTTCATGGCTGCAATCACCATCTGCAGTGACTTTGGAGCCCAAAAAATAAAGTCTGACACTGTTTCCACTGTTTCCCCATCTATTTCCCAGGAAGTGATGGGACCAGATGCCATGATCTTCGTTTTCTGAATGTTGAGCTTTAAGCCAACTTTTTCACTCTCCTCTTTCACTTTCATCAAGAGGCTCTTTTGTTCTTCTTCACTTTCTGCCATAAGGGTGGTGTCATCTGCATATCTGAGGTTATTGATATTTCTCCCGGCAATCTTGATTCCAGCTTGTGCTTCTTCCAGCCCAGCATTTCTCATGAGGTACTCTGCATAGAAGTTAAATAAGCAGGGTGACAATACTGCTTGACGTACTCCTTTTCCTATTTGGAACAAGTCTGTTGTTCCATGTCCCATTCTAACTGTTGCTTCCTGGCCCGCATACAGATTTCTCAAGAGGCAGGTCAGGTGGTCTGGTATTCCCATCTCTTTTGGAATTTTCCAGTTTATTGTGATCTACACAGCCAAAGGCTTTGGCATAGTTAATAAAGCAAATAGATGGTTTTTTTGAACTCTCTTGCCCACATTAAATCAATATTTAACAAACTAAACTAGAGGCTCCACAATGTGAGGATAAAGATTTTCTGGTAAGATTTATTCTGACGATTACATGCAACTAAATTGAAAACAGAAGGTCTCACCATGTGACTGTGCTATGGAAAACCTTTAATTTGTCCCAATAACAAGCAATTGTTCCTTGTCTGAAAGTCAGATTTGGATGTTAAGTCTGACTCTGGAAAATAAATGATCGTGGGTAATTGTAGGCAACTCTGAAAATTTGTCTTTTCTAGTGGAGATTTAATGTGGTAAGATCACAGTATATACCTCTCTCTCATCCTATCAGGAAACAAGGTGCCCCTTTTACTTTCCAGGTAAACAAATTTCTATTTGTCATGAGACAACTGTATTCAAATACCTGTTTTTCTTCTTAAGAAGTGACAGATTTAAAGGGATGAGATTAGTTCATTCTGTATAATCAGCTGTTCGGGAAACAGTACACAATATAATCTCACAAAAATACATTTATCCAGAATCTTTCCTATTTTGTTTTATCAACATATGTTGCTTTTAAAATTTAGAAAAAAAAATCTGTCACAAAATTATTCTGACTATACACAATTCCTCCAATCTTTCTAGCTGCAAAGTTTTTCCGTAAAACTTTCTGTAGAATAATGTCTCCTTTCACAGTTTCAAACAGCTTAACAGCAGATCAAAATACAGGCTCCACATCAGTATACTGAGATGTATCCAAAATAGGAACATTTTTCTTGTACCTAAAAATAAACTATGACTACTTCATTTTGTGGAACAAATAAAATGGATCGAGAAGACAGCTTATAGCACTACCTACAGTATGACAGTTGTTTTCATTTCTTCTCTATAAATTTAACAATGCAAATTCAGCAATGGTTTTGCCCAATGGTTGCAAATTTAAGCACCAAATTTCTCAAAGAAATAGCCTGATTAGAAAATAATTGTACTTCTTTCTCGCTACTGTTACCACACCTGCACTTTTCATTCCCTATAAGGCACAGTGGCAGAACTGCATCTTTCAACTCTGCCTCTTTTATCTGACGTAGTGGATGACAGGTAATCTAGCTGAAAGTTCCGACAATTGCACCACCAGAAAAACACTGGCTGATGAAATCTGAGCAGTTATCACACTAACCATCACCTGTCAAGCCTCTTGCTTCAATTTAAGGGCGCATCAATTTTCTGAAGAGGAAATCAAGGGCAAAGAATAAAAGCGCTTCAGATAAACACTGACAAAGGCCCTTTCTGCTTTTTTTTTTTTTTTTTAATTTATGATGGGATGTACTATCATAGGTTGCTCCGTGAGGTTTTATCAACTGTCCTGATACATCCCAGATAGCTCAGAATTCTTTGGCCATTGATGAAGTGCTATACTTGCACTTACTGAAAGGGCAGAAGATTTCCAACTGAAAATTACTTTCACTAAATACCACAAAGATATTGAAGGCAGAGAGAGCCGGGAGATGGAACAAATGACAGCTGCATATAACAATGAACCTCTCAGTTCTCCAGACTGGCAGACAAGACTGATTAGAGTAAGAACATGAAATAATGTTTTCCTCAAGCCAAGGAACATATTGTGTAAAGTGTCAGGCACAAAGAGTTTGAATGTTCTTTGTGGTGAGTTGGGAACAGAGTGCTGCCAACTGTACTTACAGTGTGTCCTGTCACCACTTCCAGACCAAGATTTTTTTCTAAATGTATCTGGTTACCACATTCAAAATACACATGCAAATAATGGTATTCGGTGAGAGGAAAGATAAGGGCTAGGGAAAAAGAAGATATAGTGATGGAGATTTTGTGAGGCACTTGGAACTTAGCCCTTAGCAAAACAGAACTGTTTTACTTTTGGAGTTGAAAGTCATAGGGTTGAGCCTTCTATCTTTAAGAACAGAGTGTTCAGAACCAGGCAGATCTGGAGTTAAATGCTGTCTATGTCTTCACTAGCTGTGTGGTCTTAGCAGGTCAGTAAACTACCTACACTTCCACTCTTCCTTTCCAAAACAGAGATAATAACAGCATCTAACTTGTAGTGCAGTTACAAGGATTAAATTAAACAAACTACCTGGTGCAACATAGGCCTGAAGTAAATGTCAGCTGGAGGAGGACACAGCAACCCACTCCAGTATTCTTGCCTGGATAACCCCACGGACAGAGGAACCTGGTGGGCTACAGTCCACAGAGTTGCAAAGAGTCAGACATGACTGAAGTGACTTAGCACACACGCACGCAAATGTCAGCTATCATCACTCTAGCACTCAGTAATGCATGTTGAGAGGCCATCTGACCCTGAACTTACTTCTTCTCGAATAGAAATAATTCCTAGAAGACCTTTCCCACTTTTTGAATCTTGCAGTTTGTCCCCAAAATATAGTTCTTCCAGGTTAAAACAATTAAGAGATGTATTCTAAACTCTGGTTTAACTGGTGAAAAACTATTGCTCATTTTTATTTGTTTATATAACAGGTTTCTTATTTGCATTTTCTATGAGGACCTGAAACCAAACCACAAATATGTTTTGCTATCTGCTCTTAAATAATGAGATTGTTTTCATTATTTTTCAAATGTAAAAGGAAAGTATGGACTTCTTAGAACCTCACAGTTATTGTTGTATTTGTTTATATCTTTTTAAGAAGACTGAAGCACTCAGAGACATCTTGATTTGCACAATATTCCTGTGACTAATGAATGAGAAATGATAGCTCAGCTGGTAAAGAATCTGCTTGCAATGCAGGAGACCTGGGTTTTGATCCCTGGGTTGGGAAGATCCTCTGGAGAAGGAAATGGCAGCCCACTCCAGTATTCTTGCCTGGAGAACCCCATGGGAGGAGGAGCCTCTGGGCTATAGTCCATGGGGTCACAAAGAGTTGGACGTGACTGAGTGACTAAGCACAGAAATATACAAGAAGGCTGAAAAAAAATGAGGTGTAGAGACAGTTGATATGGTGCCAACATTACTCAAGGAATTCATGCCAGTGTGACACAGCTGCCAGGACTGGGAGCAATCAGCCTGCACTGTTGCTGTGCTTCCTGAGTGTGTCCAACCCTGTGGCTCTCTAGTTTCAATATTCCTCATAGTCCTCTTTAAAATGGAACTCTTTCTGCCTATCCTTACCACTCTTTAGGCTGATGATAAACATTAAAAGGCAGGAACTATTATTACTATTTCCCCCAGCACACCATCTAATAAGGTAAAAATGTTTGTTTCATCTGCTTTTACATGATGAAAAAAGCAAATTCACAAATATGCAAATTATCAGATAGATTGTTCCTCATCTCTCTAAACTCCTGGAATTCTTATACATTTTATTTTTTCTGAAAAGCAAGGAAAGAGAGGGTTTTTGGTTGTTGTTGTTTTTGTTTGTTTGCTTTTCATTTTTGCTGTCATTTTCCAAATATCTCTTATAAGGCAATCTTGCATTTTCTGCTTATTTCCAGTCTCCCAATTCCAGAGGTACTAAACAAGAATAAAATGAGGAAGGCAATTATATCTAGACCAAACTAGAGCCAACTGCCACCACTGGGCAACATTCTTAATCGTTCTAACATTTGCTTTACCTTTTGGGGATTTAAAATCTAAAATAATTTTATTAATACATAATTTAAAAATATCCAGTAATTATTTAAAGCAAACAATTTAATAAGATTTGACCTATATACATGTGAAGCCATTGCCATAATCAAGATAATGAACATTTGGATCAACCTGAAAAGTTTCCTCATGCCCATCTCTTTGTAATCCTTCTCTCAACCCTCTCCCCACCTCCTGCTTTCATTTTTATGCAACACTTCTGTAACAAATTAGTCTGCATATCTTACAATGCACACTAAATCACTTCAGTCATGCCCAACTCTTTGAGACCCTATGGACTGTAGCCTGCCAGGCTCTTTAGTCCATGTTCTTTTCCAGACAAGAATACTAGACTGCATTGCTATTCCCTCCTCCAGGGCATCTTCCCAATCCAGGGATCAAACCCGTGTCTCTCACGTTACCTGCAGGCAGGTTTTTTACCATTAGCACTACTTTGGAACTTCCCTGGAGGCTCAGAGGGTAAAGCATCTGCCTGCAATGCAGCAGACCTGGGTTCGATCCCTGGGTCAGGAAGATCCCCTGGAGAAGGCAATGGCAACCCACTCTAGTACTCTTGCCTGGAAAATCCCATGGACAGAGAAGCCTGGTAGACTACAGTCCACAGGATCGCAGAGTCGGACGTGGCTGAGCGACTTCACTCACTTCAATACCTGGGAAGCCCTCACATTTCATTTCTTGTCTGAAACGTCATAAATATGTCAGGCTGATTAAATAAGTGCATCTAAAAAAAATCATTGAAGAATTTTCCCTTCATCTGTTAATTTTCCCCTCTCTATTCAGATATCAGTGTTTATTATTCCAACAGTATTTATACTTGGATAAATCCATCTGAAGGCAGTATTTCTGATATTTTGTTTTATTTAGCATAGAAATTTTTGATGTATTTAAAGTGGTACTGCTTTCCTACAAAACCCATGCAGAATGCCAGTCATGTGGGCTTAATCTATAAATAGGAAATATTTATTTTGGAACAGTAGTGTTTAAACATGATTTAAACAGTAGTGTTTAAACATGATTTTACTATTAACTTTGCCATAATTTTTAACAAAAATATAAGCATCACCTCATTCATGAGCAGAGTCATCTGAGAAAGTACTGTTCTTTTTCATCCCGGAGAAATATTTTAACGGTGGTAACTAAGGATAGGGTGGCATAAGGCCCTTTGTCGTGGTGAATTATTTTACAGATTAACAAAGACTCAAGAATCTGTTTTACAGTAAATAATACACACTCTTGGTCACAGCTAGTAAGAATGAAGAACCAATTATTTGAATTTGTATGAATATGTAAGAAAGCAATAATTTCCAGGGGAAAATGACTAACTTCTCTCCCTTGGACAGTGTCCTCCTTTGGGAGGACACTTAAAACAAAGGAAGAAAACTGTTCTTTATATAGTGAGATGTAGAAAATAAGACAGCTTTCTCACTTCTGGGGCTTTGCAGGGATGGGGGTGCTCTTTCCATTCAGTGCAAGTTGAAGGAAGTATTTTTCTTACAACATTGCATTTCCAGCTCCAGATTAAAGTTGCTTTGTCAAGAGAATTGATAATATAATCCAAGGCATTTAGTCCTATCACTTCAAATTTCTGTGCATGTTTCCCAAGAAAAAAATTAATCTGCATTTCCACTTTTAAAGTGCTTTTAATGTACTTTAGTTAATTCCTCCATTCTTATAACCATAATATCCCCACTGTTGTTCAGGCAATCCTACTTTCCCCTCATACAATAATCTGGGGCACAATGGAAAAATTGAAAACAACCTTGGTTTTCAGCATTTTTTTAGAGAGTGATATTATCGGTTCACAACTGATAACCATGGCAGAAAATCTTATTTTAAATGAATTCAAACTAATTTAAATACTGTTGATAACAAATAAATGGTGGTGGATGCCTTTATTTCAAGAAAGACCAATCTATTGAAATGTTCAGATTGGGTGGAACCAACCTTTATCTAAAAATCAGTGAGATCCTCTTCCCCACGTGTATACTCTTCTTCTCTTATAAGGAATGGTATTAAAGGTACAAGTTCTATTCTAAGGAAATCTCCTCTCATGCTTCTGTCAACCCGAAGGGAAGTGGTTTCTGATTGGCATTGTTGGAGCCCATTGAAATCTTGTTTGCTGCCAATGGTCATTATGACAAAATCTGTGACTAAGACGTGGAGGTTTAACTGCCTCATTTTCCTTCAGCTGGGAAACCCCTTGGTTCATATAAAAAGCCTTGGTCAGGAAATTCTACCAACAGCACAAATCAGTTGGTGAAAATCACAAGATTCTGGCCACAGAATAAGCTATTTCTAAATCCTTAGCTCAGTTAGGCCATATACAGAATCTGGATACAGACATGTACTGGATTTCCTTGACTTGATAAAAAGAACTACTCTCCTAGAAATATGAAATGTATGACTTCTTTTTCTTTCTTAGTCACAGAGAGAGTTGCAGTAGGCTTGCACACGTGCCTGTTTCCTCCTGGGCCTTGTTACACCTGCTTGCTCCTTATTTCTCTCCTCAGGCTGCATAATTAATTCTTTTTTTATTCAGGGAAATTATTATATTTTTGTATTCTAAAGCCCCATTTCAAATAAGAGATGCTAATGGTGTTCAGAATTGCCTAAACTAAGCTCTCATGCACATTAACACAAGCAGTACAAAATGTATATATAAAAGGAGTTTCTTGGCTAGAAGTAATACTTGAATAATTATTAGCAAATCATTATACTGGGTTCCATTAAAATAAACTGCATTAGCAAACTATTAAACAGTTTAAATAAAAGAGAAACCAATATATTAATACAACATGTTTAGATACTTAAAGATTATATTTTTTAAAATCATATTTTTATGACATCATAAATAAAAATTTCAGTTTCCTTTCACCATAAAACTATACTTTTAAGATTTTTTATGAAGAAAATCTGGAATGAAATTAGTTACCTACAAATACAGGTTGCAATTACTCATTAGAAAATTATTTTTCTAAGCTTTCAATTAAAGTCTCAGAAAGTTAGAAATCTTTCGAAACTGATTTCTGGTTGAATTATATTTCATTTGGTATCACAGCCTTGCTGTTCAGTCAGCTAGCTATCCACTTTTAAGTATACAACATTCTGTGATAGAAACAATTATTTGTCATTTAAATCCCAAAGCCATTGTGTTCCATTCAAAGTAAATTATAAAACTAACACTTTTAGAAAAAGATTGTTGCAAAACATAAACTTAAAAATCCTTTAAGGTTAGGGAATTTGTCCTCTACTCTATGAATCTTTGACATATTCTGTGGCATACAATAGATGGTTTTTGAAAGAGAAAAAAAAGGTACCTAAGATATCCTGATTCCATGATTCTAAAATTTAAGGAATTCCTATTTTTAAAAGAACAGCACTAAATTATATGCTTAGACTGTACATTCATCTGAATAGGAAAAATGATACGAGTTCCTTTTAAAAATATAAAACGTTAGTGAATTGTCTTCTGATTGTATGGGATAATATCTAAGCTATAATAATGGATTTTATTATAAACATCATTTGTACTACTGAGATAGAATTTTGCCTAGTACTTAGAGATTGTTACTTTTAAGTTAATAATGATAATTTTTAATTCTAACATTGTATTTCCAATGCATAAAATTCCTCTTCAAAGAGCAACTAGACATACAGAAAGTTATTTCAGAGGGATTTCAGTAGATACAAAATGAAAGAATAAATAGATGAAACACTCTGCAGAAAAAACTGAAAGGTCTGGTTTTAATTTCTGTTGGTGCTTTTATTTTTTCATTTCTGAACTAGTTTCACATCAGTACCCTATACACACACACACACACATATACACATACACACACACACACCCCAAATTCATAGATGATGAGAAGGCAATTGGTAGTTTAACAGGAATTACTAATTAGTTCATTTTTCTGCGATACTAGTTGTACATATTGAGTTGCATTATGTGAGTATGAACACGAAATTGCCTAGAAAGCACAAGAACCTTGGCAAATATTCACAGAGTAGAGCACAATGCTCTAATACAACTAAATGGCTTAATGACAAGTAGGGAATTACTGTAAAATATGATGCCTGCAAAAGGCGGCAAACAGCGCCTGCTGGCTAGTCTAAGAAAACCAAAATGGATTCCAGGAAGAGAGCACAATGCCCAGCTGCTGCGGTGGTTGCCTGTTCCTCCTATACTGTTATTACTGTTCAACGGCCCTGAAATCTGAATGACAGTGGCCTGAGCCCTTTCAAACAACAGAAAGAAGGTCAATTTTTGTAATGAGGAAATGGAAGTGGTGGCACCAAAGATCACTGACCCTTACAGTTTCCTGTGCGATGAAGGAGCACTGAAGTGCCCGGGGAAATTATGGTGTAGAAAAACAGTGACACCACCATCATGAAACACGTAACTAAGGAACAAGAAGCAAATGCATGAAAATGTGCATAAATCAAGTATATGCTATCAACCCTGGGCTTATCCTATTCTCAAACTGTGAAAAATTGGGCCCAACTGTTCTGCAAAGAAAGAAAAAGGCAAAGGGCCAAAAATCAAGTTCAAGAATATAAAACAATACTTTTAACCATGGGTAGTATTTTAAATGTTTAGCAAATTAAAGTTCTAGGTAGTGACCAACGCGAACAGGTGCTGCTCAATGTGTTAGAGCAGGATCGTGAGACCAGCTGTCCTACCAGGGTCTACCTAGTTAATTCCCAGATCCTGGGTGGGTGCAGGACTTCAGACTGAAGCCAAGGAAGCTCAGGAAAAGAGGTAAGATAGGAGCACTTGGGGCTGGGCCAGTGTGGTTGTCTATCACCTGATGCAAAATTATTTCATTATTTTAACATCTAGTGCAGGCTACCAGTGTATCCTAGTGCATTAGCACTGCTCTTAACTCTGCTCATTCTACTGCCATCGCCTCTTCACATGGTCTTTTGTGGTGTAAAGAGACAGAAGAGTAGCTTGTTAGCAGGGTTAATAGAAAATCTGTCTTTGATGTTTGATGGCCCTTTTATGTTTCACGTCTTTCAGTATTATGTTACTAGATCATCTTCACATTCACAATCCAGAAGTTTCTGAATTAAACAGGAGATGTGCCAAGGTCACTAATGTAAGTAATGAAGTTTAGGGACTAGCAGATGCAAGCTACTATATATAGGATGTATAAACAGCAAGGTCCTCCTGTACAACAGAGGAAACAATATCCATATCCTGTGATAAACCATAATGGAAAATAATAATAAGAAGAATGTATGTATATGTGTAACTGAATCACTCTGCTATACAGCAGAAATTAATACATTGTAAACTATTATAAAATAAGCTTTTTAAAATAAAATAATGAATACTAAATTTTAAAAAATGAAGCTGATCTCACTGTGTATTAGTGGTTGTTATCTAATGATTCAAGGAGCTCAAAAGATTTTTAATGATGGCATCCAAGATCGCCCTTTTGCAATAAAGCTGTTTTGCAACTCTAAGTTAGACCAGATCTACCAAACAACTTTTGTGGATTCAATAACTTTGCATTTATATTTAGGATGTATCAGTTTAGAACTGATAGTGATTTTAAAGAACAAAACGTGAAATATAAACAAACAGGATATAGAATGAAGATTTGGAAGTATCAAGACTTCAAAGTGACACAAAGACCAAGTGTTAATTATCTTCTAATACAGAGTAAAAACAATCAACTTAAAGAGGACTCAGCTGACAATCGCTTATTAAAAAAATAGCACCTGGAAGGACGAAGAAGCTATAACGAAAGCACTGACTTCTATGAATTTTTTTCTCACATGTGACAGTGGAGGAAATGCCCATCCTAGTAAAGAAAAGGAGACGTCTAGTCACCAAGAGGATGCCAGGAGGCATGGTAACAGATGAACATGACACACTCAGTTTGCACAAGGCACAAGGCTGGAATGTCGTTCACCTGTATCTATCTGAACACATGAGCTGAGCTTCTAAACAGGTAGTTTACCATAGAAAAAAATCTTTTTCAGGCCATAAAAAATACATATTTGAGAAAATTTTCAAATAAAACTATTAAATACTCCAAAAGTGCCACTGCTGAGCTAGACACTGTCTTTGATTTCAGGTGCTATGGGGAGGCAATAAACAAATGCAAAACCAGGCCAGGGATTGGTGGTAGAAATAAGTAAAGAAATCATGCTTGTCTATATTCTACCCGGTAATGTACCAAAATTGAAGTTTGGGTTTTTTTAAACAGTCAAAAGAAGATAAACTGAAGTCTAAACTTCTTTAAAGTCTTAGTCTTCAAGGGGCGTCTTCTTTGAGGCTACACATATAAGGAGGCGGAAGAAAATGACCATAAATTTGAAAAACTATGTGTCCCTCATACATTTCAAGTTGACATCTTAAATTAATCATAGGTGAAAATAGTTGTAAAGGATGTAATATTGACATTTTAAAATACAACTTTACATCACTCTTTTCAATGAATTCAATGGGACATAAATGCCATAGTGATTTTACACCCACCATCATCCACTGAAAAATAGATTCAACCAAGTCTTCTTAAATAGTTGCAAATTTTACATGATTCTTTTATCCCATTGATATTGTGTCTCCACTTCTCTTTTTTTGTACAATTTTATCTTACTATAATAAGTGTTTAATATTTGAAAGTCCTTTATCATAATTCTCTGCAACAAAAAAGTAGATAAATTGAATTTTTTGACTTAAAAAATATCACATAGTCACAAAATCCCAAGTGTTAAAAAATATTCTGCATGCGGGGTTTTTTAAAAGCATTGCGTGTGTGCTAAGTCACTTCAGTCACGTCCGACTCTTTGCGAACCTAGGAACTAACTGTAGCCCACCAGGCTCCTCTCTCCATGGGATTCTCCACGATACTAGAGTGGGTTGCCATTTCCTTCTCTAGGTGATCTTCCTGACCCAGGGATTGAACTAGCCTCTCTTGTGTCTCCTGAATTGGGCAATGGGTTCTTTATCACTAGCAGCCACCTAGGAAGACCTTAAAAGCATTAGTATAACACAATTTAACAAAACAATATAAATATTTCAAAACTGTTTGATAAAGATCATTAAATATAAAAGTAAAACATTACTGGAAATATATCTTTCAATGAGATGGGGGAACAATTATGGTGGTTTAACTAGGGGCAGCTTCTACACACCAAAAGATAAATTGTCCCTTTGTTTGGCATCCTGGGCGGTTTTAAACCCTGGAACTGCTGCAAACATCGTGACAAAGTGGCTAACTTTGGGGTGTAATGTAAACCTAACACTGTATAATTGAGCCTTCCACTGTTCAGCGCAGCTCCCAGCACCGTAGAGTATGCAGTGAATGTTTTCTTGGTCTTTCCTTTTCTCATCTTTCCAGCTGTCAACCTTTGCAGGGGCTTAACAAATGAAACCATCCCAACTCCAAGAGCTTCGTTTTAAAAAGAATCTCCACAGATACACTGGTATAAATACAACCTTTCTTGAGGTCACCATGTTCTCTTCATAGCAGGAAACAGATATAAACCTATAAAGATAGGTTTATATGTGTAGATACACATTTAATCAAATGGCTTAATGTAATATATACACATATAATACTCTAAAAGCAATGTTACTGAAAAATTAAGTTCTATGTAAGAGCATTAAAACTATAACATTTACCGAAAAAAAGACAACAACTTAAAAAGCTATATTTCTTTTCCAATATTAAATACTTACAATATGTAAAGCAAGTAGAAACTGTACTTGGATACACAATACCTGGAACACTTGAGTCATTTTTTAAAATACAGATAGTGTTTTAGCAGGAGTCGACCTTCCTATTAGCATAACATGTAATGACTTCTGTTTCCACCCCCTGCCTGAGTGTACCACCTACTACTGCACAGTCTGACTCCACACTTCCCCACTAGTTTCCCTGTACTTTCTTACATGAGGAAAACACTCTCCTCAGCAGCTACTTTTTTTCTTTTTTTTTTTTAAACAGATAAAAATGTTAATGGCTCATTCCGCCCCCCATAGATTGTTTATCAGTTTTTGTTTTAAGCTAGAATATTTCTGTTTTTGTTTCAGAGAAATGTGCAAAGGATTTCAAAACTACTTTAAAAAATAAAATCTTGTTTCAAAATAAAGATTTTAGGAGAATGCCTCTGTAAGAGTAAACTATTGCATTTTAAGTGTTTTTTGTTAGCAAGCCCTAATATAGCAACTCAGCGGTAATTGCTATTTTATAACCTCCTGAATATTGAACTATTTATTATGCAAATTAATACTCTTTGGAGTATGCACCCGCCTAGCCAAGGAGCTCTTTTTTGTTTACATATTTTACTTCTGCAGCTTTTGCCAGTCAGTGTAAAGAGACATCTTGATATTTACTAATTCTAGGCATAAACAGATTTCTGCCTGACATGTGGCAGCTACACTTCATGTCTTTGTTTTTAATTAAAGAAACACATATGGCAGATTTGCAAAATTTGAGGAAAACATTTTTTTGGTAACAGCTAGGAGTTCTCTTTGGCAGAATTTTATTGTCATCATGTCATTGTGACTACAGAATCCTGGGACCAGTCTGAATCCATAATCCCCAGCAGACTGTGCGGGAGAGGGTGGTAAGAAGAGGTATCAGGTTGAATTTCATATAATTGTCATTTTGGGGATCAAAAATGGTTGAATATTGAAACTTCATGTGGTTCAACAAAATAATTGCTGCATATAAGCTCTTTTCTCAAAGGAAGCTCTACAGCATAGATCCCCTCAGGAACATGCTATAGAGATATTCCCTAGGAACTATTTCCTAAATTTGATAAAACTTCATAATACAATATTTACTAGTTTCAGTATATCCTACCAAATCATTTTGTGCAGCACAGACTTGGTGGGCATGCATTTTGCTATTCAGGTGGATATCTGCTCAATCCACCACAGCCCTTCTTCTCTTGCGAGCAACAAGCCCCATTCCAGTCCTAGAAGCATCAACAAGGAAAAAGGGATGCCCGTGTTGGACTGAAGTGTGAGGGAGTCAACAGGAGAAGATGGTCTGAACACACAAAAATATGTTGACCATCTTGAAGGCTGCTTCTTGATCACTGGCCCCCAAATAGTTCTACCTTGTATTTGCATGAATATATCCATAAGAGAGCTTCCCTGAGCCAGCTTCCCTGGCTCAGAGGTTAAAGCATCTGCCTCCAATGTGGGAGACCTGGGTTGGGAAGATCCCCTGGAGAAGGAAATGGTAACCCACTCCAGTATTCTTGCCTGGAGAATCCTATGGACAGAGGAGCCTGTCAGGCTACAGTCCACAGGTCGCAAAGAGTCAGACACGACTGAGCGACTTCACTTCACTTCACTTCACCCATAAGAGAAGCAGAATGTATTATTATTCCCATTTTATAGATTAGGAAACTAAAGCCCCAATATATGAAGCAACTAGCTCAGGGTCACCAGTGAGGAAATGTCATATCTAGATCAGAACTCTGTTCTGGTTCATAGTCTATTTCCTTGAGAGATAATATTTGAACATTCAGGATACTGAGCAGAATGTCCCTGTAACTTCTTTCTCTTCTTAGTGCCCTACACACACATGCTAATGAGATAAGATGACTAGGTGCAGTGGGCTGAATGTGACTCCAGAAAGAATGAAGCACTTCTCTACTTCTGTGATAAAGAGATGAAAATAATGAAAACAAACATACTCCTTAGGAGAGAAGAGATGGTAAAACAGGGAGTAAGCATTTCATAGATCCATGAGAGTGGAGATCTAGAATCTTTGCATCAATGTAGGGCAAGAAGAAGGAGAAGGAAAGAACCCTCCTCCTTGACAGAAAGAGCTATAGGGTTGGTTGTAGGCTTTATTTTCGCTGTATCAACATGAGTTGAATATGACCTGTGGACAAAGCACAGTAATATATAAAAAAAAATCACATACTAATTCACTGACCTTAAGAAATTTACCATCTGAAGAATGAGGTTGGACAAGCAAATAAAAAGTATGCATGGCAAAGATACATGTGAGTGTTAATATGTTCAAATGTTTAGAATGATAAATGTCATAAGAGAATAGCTATAAAAACCTTGAATAGAAATTGGCCCTGGAAAAGCTGGGAATTCTAAAGAGATGCTTGGAACTTCATATAATTGCCAAATGCTGGAGCAGAATAAGATCAATATATAGGATACTTCTCTTTTAGAAAAAGTGCTTACATGTTTGAGGTGCCAAATGGCCTGGAAGTATGTAGCAACACTTGACTTTAAACTCTATTCATCTAGCTCCACTGTAACATAGGAGTCAATAAAAATAACAAGAATTTGTATAGTAACTTTCTCCTAAGGATCAAAGAAAAATATATGAGAACATAACAGAATATGTTAAAAGGAAAGTCCATTATATCTATCAAAAATATGCTGTGATAAATATTCCCACACCAGTGACTTTTTATGTTTGCAATGTTGTGAAAATTCTTATTCTATGTCATAGGTAAATTGATTTTTAAACCAGTTAATCCCAAATTCAGGAGTTTGTTACAACCTGTAACATTCTGTACATACTATAGCTTTCATTAGAAAACTCATCTGCCCTGAGACCTATGGTCCCTCTATACCGGATTTTTTGTACAAGATCAGTTTGTGTAGCTGTATTTGCACGGATGTAGATACTGAACTTGAATCTTACAGAAAAGTAGGATATGAAAGCTTAAAAGTTTCTATGGGTGTACATACCGAACTTGAATCTTACAGAAAAGTAAGCTTAAAAGTCATGTAATAAATCTGTTTAGAATGAGTCTTATACTGTTTGGAAAAACTCAAAAATCAAAACCACTGAAACCTGCAGAGAGAAAGCCACACTAGACCTTTCCAGATTGATCTCTGGGTGGGCACATGAGCTCAGGGGTTTCATGTGGATCACCTTTGCAACCTGGTATATAAACACCAGGAAATATGAGTATTCAAATATGCTAATCAAACTTAGACCAACTTCAGGGCCTGATAAACAGAGAATGTCCAACAATTAAAAATCATGCTGCTGCTGCTGCTGCTGCTGCTGCTAAGTCGCTTCAGTCGTGTCCAACTCTGTGCGACCCCATAGACGGCAGTCCACCAGGTTCCCCTGTCTCTGGGATTTTCCAGGCAAGAACACTGGAGTGGGTTGCCATTTCCTTCTCCAATGCATGAAAGTGAAAAGTGAAAGTGAAGTCGCTCATTCGTGTCCAACTCTTAACGACTCCATGGACTACAGCCTACCAGGCTCCTTCATCCATGGGATTTTCCAGGCAAGAGTACTGGAGTGGGTTGCCATTGCCTTCTCCAACAACTAAAAATCATAAACATATATAAAACAAGGAGAATGTGTTTATGCTTTAAATGTTTTTAAATGCTTAAAGTATCACTTCTGATTTCCATTGTGTATGTCACCACACTATTCCTTACTGGAGTATTTTGGGGACCCCAAATCAAAGATGAAATAATGAATCAGGATCCATCATGATAGGATTAATACAAAGGCCACTAGACGACCAAGCTTATATGTCATCTCACATTTAAGTCCTTTTCTCTCCTTATTCACTGGATCCTTCTAATGCCCCCTTTATGGGAATCTTTCTGTTCCTTTTTATCTCTATCAAGGCATACATATCATTGTATTTTCCTTAGTTATATCTATCTCCTAGCCTAGTGCATTAGTTTCCTTGGCTGCCATAACAAAGTACCACAAACTGGGTGGCATGAAATAGAGATTTATTGTCTCTAGTTCTGGAGACTACAAATCTGAAATTAAAGTATCAGCAAGGCTGTGCTCCCTATAAACTCTGTAGGGGACTCTTTCCTTGCCTCTGCCTGGCTTCTGGTGGTTTGCTGGTAATCACTGGCATTCCTTGGCTTGTTGGATGCAGTACTCCAATCCTTCATCTTCATATGGTATTCTCCCTGTGTCTGTGTCCAAATTTCTCCTTTTTAAAAGGACATAAGCCAGGGCCAGTCCTAAGATGGCAGAGGAACAGGAGGGGGAGACCACTTTCTTCCCCACAAATTGATCGAAATATCATTTGAATTCTGAGCAAGCCCCACAAAACAATTTCTGTACACTGGCAGAAGACACCACGCTCTCAGAAAGGTAGCCCATTCTCTTCGAAAGGAAGTAGGGCAAAGTTTAAAGATAAAAAGAGAGACAAAAGAGTTAGGGATGGAGATCCATCCCTGGGAGGGAGTCATGAAGGTGGAGAAGTTTCCAAATACCAGGAAACCCTCCCACCGGTGGTTCTGTGGGGAGTTTTGGAATCTTGGAGGGCAACGTAACAGGGAAGGAAAAAAAAAACCCCACAGATTACGCACCTAGTCACGACTCCAAGCAGAGAGGTAGGCTGGACACTCGCATCTGCCAGCAGTGAGCGGGGGCTGAACAGCGAGGTGTGGGCTGCATGCAGAGGGTGAGGACTGGGCCTGAATGCCCTGAGGACAATCTGCGGGAGCTAATGTGAGATAGCAACCCAAACTGTGGGAATAGCCAGAGAGAAAAAAAAGAGAGAGAGAGAACTTTCCCAGGAAAAGCTCTGAGGCACAGCCCTGCCCGCTCACAGAACAAAGGATGGAGGCAATACCAGAGGAGAGCTAGGCAGCTGCAGATCAGCCCCTCCCCCTGCCAGAGGCAGAGAGGCAGGCAGGCAACAGCCAGAGCTAGAAGGCAAGGGGCAATCTTGGCCCCAGAGATGGCATCCTGCACCAAACTGTGAGCAGGCTCCCAGTACTAGCGAAGTCTTCTGGGATCCTGGACGGTTGACATCCACCAGGAGGGTCGCAGTCAGAGATCAGCTCCCCAGAGGAGACACATGGCATACCTGAGATGGTGGCCTCCTGGCACACCCAGGAAACTGCGGGGCTAGGACCAGGGAAGTGATAAGATGCACTGCCCAGCTGGGAGAGTGCGCTCACTTGCCAAGCATCTGGTTGCCTGAGCCGCTCACACCTGGCAAGGGCACAAAACAGAGGCCCAACCGAATCTGTGCCTTTATGGAGTACCTGAGAACCTGAACCTGAGTGGCTTAGACCTGCACACAACCCAGGGCCCACTTTAGACAGTTCCCCTGCAGAGCAACCTGGAGCCTGAGCAGTGTAGACCAGGAAAGCACACAGGCCGTGAGCAGAAACCCAGTGTGACCCAGACACTGTGAGCACTCCCCACACACACCAGTGATATTTGTTTGCAGTGTTGCTCCCCCACCCACAGCACAACTGGACAAGTTAGCCTAAATAAGTGACCACCCTCGCCCCCTTGTGTCAGGTCAGGGTGGAAATTAGACACTGAAGAGACTTGCAAACAGAGGAAGCCAAAATAAACAAAAAAATTTTTTTGTGTGCAACACATTAAAGCCCTGTAGTTAGCACTGACTACATTGGAAAGGACCTATAGACCTTGAGAAGTATAAGCTGGAACAAGGAACTATCTGAAACTGAACTGACCTCACACTGCCTTCAACAGCTCCAGAGAAATTCCTAGATATGTTCTACTATTATCATTTTGTATTTTTTTAATTTTTAAATTATTTATTACTCCTTTAATTTTCATTTTTATAACTTACTATTACCTTGCAAAAAAGACCCTATTTTTAAAGTAAATTTCATATATATATTTTTTATAATTTTTGTGATTTTTTAAAATATTGTATTTTTGAGAGTCTAACCTCTACTGTAGATTTTTAATCTTTGTTTTTTGGTTTTTGTTATCAATTTTGTACCTTTAAGAATCCAATCTTCAGTACCTATTTTACTTAGGAGTGTGATTACTGGCTTGATTGCTCTCTCTCCCTTTTGACTCTCCTTTTTCTCCCCCAGGTAACCTCTATCTCCTCTCTCCCCCTTCTCTTCTCTACCCAAATCTGTGAATCTTTTGGGGTGCTCTGGGCTGTGGAGAACACTTAGGGAACTGATTACTGGCTGGATCTGTCTCTCTCCTTTTGACTCCCCTTCTCCTCCTGGTCACCTCTATCTCCTTCCTCCTTCTTCTCTTCTCTATGGAACTTCATGAACCGCTCTGAGTGTTCCAGAGTGTGGAGAGCACATAAAGAATTGATTACTAGCTAGACTGCCCTCCCCTTTTGATTCTCCCTCTTCTCCTCCTGGTCACCTCTATTCCCCTCCTCCCTCTTCTCTTCTACACGTAACTCTGTGAACCTCTCTGGGTGTCCCTCACTGTGGAGAGCCTTTTCACCATTAACCTAGATGTTTTATTATTGATGCTGTATGGATGGAGAAGTCTTGAGACTACTGTAAGAATAAGACTGAAAGCCAGAGGCAGGAGGCTTAAATCCAAAACTTGAGAACTCCAGAAAACTCCTGACTCCAGGGAACATTAATTGACAAGAACTCATCCAAAGCCTCCATACCTACACTGAAACCAAGCTCCAACCAAGAGCCAACAAGTCTCAGAGCAGGACATACCAAGCTAATTCTCCAACAACACAGGAACATAACCCTGAGCATTAAAATACAAGTGGCCAAAAGTCATGCCAAACCCATAGACACCTCAAAACTCACTACTGGACACTTCATTGCACTCCAGAGAGAGGAGATCCAGCTCCACCTGCCAGAACACCAACGCAAGCTTCCCTAACCAGGAAACCTTGACAAGCGACTCCTCCAACCCCAGCCATAGGGAGGAACCTCCACAATAAAGAGGAACCACAAACTACCAGCATACAGAAAGGCCACCCCAAACACAGCAATCTAAACAAGATGAAAAGGCAGAGAAAAATTCAGCAGGTAAAGGAACATTATAAATGCCCATCAAACCAAACAAAAGAGGAGGAGATAGGGAGTCTACCTGAAAAAAGAATTCAGAATAATGATAGTAAAAATGATTCAAAATCTTGAAAACAAAAGAGTTACAGACAAATAGCCTGGAGACAAGGATTGAGAAGATGCAAGAAATGTTTAACAAGGACCTAGAAGAAATAAAAAAGAGTCAGTCAATAATGAATAATGCAATACATGAGATCAAAAACACTCTAGAGGGAACCAACAGTAGAATAACTGAGGCAGAAGATAGGGTAAGTGAAGTAGAAGATAGAATGGAAATAAATGAAGCCGAGAGGAAAGAAGAAAAAAGAATTAAAAGAAATGAGGACAACCTCAGAGACCTCTGGGACAATGTCAAATCCCCCAACATTCGAATCATAAGAGTTCCAGAAAAAGAAGACAAAAAGAAAGATCATGAGAAAATACTTGAGGAGATAATAGTTAAAAACGTCCTAAAACGGGCAAGGAAATAGCCACCCAAGTCCAAGAAACCCAGAGACTCCCGAACAGGATAAACCCAAGGTGAAACACCAAAAAGTGAAGTGAAGTTGCTCAGATGTGCCAACCGTTTGTGACCCCATGGATTGTAGCCCACCAGGCTCCTCCATCCATGGGATTTTCCAGGTAAGAGCACTGGAGTGGGTTGCCATTTCCTTCTCCAGGGGATCTTCCTGACCCAGGGATTGAACTCAGGTCTCCCGCATTGCAGGTAGACACTTTACCATCTGAGCCATCACATATTAATCAACTTAACAAAGATAAAATACAAAGAACAAATATTAAAAGTAGCAAGGGAAAAACAACAACTAACACACAAGGGGATTCCCATAAGGATAACAGCTGATATTTCAACAGAAACTCTTCAGGCCAGAAGGGAATAGCAGGACATACTTAAAGTGATGAAAGAGAAAAACCTACAACCCAGATTACTGTACCCAGCAATGATCTCATTCAAATAGGAAGGAGAAATCAAAAGCTTTACAGACAAGCAAAAGCTGAGAGAATTCAGCACCATCAAACCAGCTCTTCAACAAATGCTAAAGGATCTTCTCTAGACAGGAAACACAGAAAAGGTTTATAAACTCGAATCCAATACAACAAAGTAAATGGCAACGGGATCATACTTATCAATAATTACTTTAAATGTAAATGGGTTGAATGCCCCAACCAAAAGACAAAGACTGGCTGAGTGGATGCAAAAACAAGGCCCTTATATATGCTGTCTACAAGAGACCCACCACAAAACAAGGGACACATACAGACTAAAAGTGAAGCGCTGGAAAAAGATATTTCACATAGAGACCAAAAGAAAGCAGAAGTAGCAATACTCATATCAGATAAAATAGACTTTAAAATAAAGGCTGTGAAAAGAGACAAAGAAGGACACTACATAATGATCAAAGGATCAATCCAAGAAGAGGACATAACAATTATAAATATATATGCACCCAACAAAGGAACACCACAATATGTAAGGCAAATGCTAATAAGTATGAAAGGGGAAATTAACAGTAACACAATAACAGTGGGAGACTTGAATACCCCACTCACACCTATGGATAGATCAACTAAAGAGAAAATTAACAAGGAAACACAAACTTTAAATGATACAATAGGTCAGTTAGACATTGATATCTATAGGACATTTCAGCCCAAAACAATGAATTTCACCTTTTTCTCAAGTGCACATGGAACATTCTCCAGCATAGATCACATCCTGGGCCATAAATATAGCCTTGGTAAATTCAGAAAAATTGAAATAATTTCAAGTCTCCTTTCTGATCACAATGCAATAAGATTAGATGTCAAGTAGAGGAAAAAAACTATTAAAAGGACAAACATATGGAGGCTAAACAACATGCTTCTGAATAACCTACAAATCACAGAAGAAATGAAAAAGAAATCAAAATATGCAAAGAAACGAATGAAAATGAAAACACAATAACCTAAACCTATGGGATTCAGTAAAAGCAGTGCTAAGGGGAAGGTTCACAACAATAAAAGCTTACCTCAAGAAACAAGAGAAAAATCAAATAAATAACCTAACTTTACACCTAAAGCAACTAGAAAAAGAAGAAGAACTCCAGGGTTAGTAGAAGGAAAGAAATCATAAAAATTTGGGCATAAATAAATTAAAAAGAAAGGAGGCCATAGCAAACATCAACAAAGGTAAAAGCTGGTTCATTGAGAAGATTAATAAAATAGGCAAACCATTAGCCAGACTAATCAAGAAAAAAAGGGAGAAGAATCAAATCAACAAAATTAGAAATGAAAATGGAGAAATCACAACAGACAACACAGAAATACAAAGGATCACAAGAGACTACTATCAGCAACTATATGCAAATAAAATGGACGACTTGAAAGAAATGGATAAATTCTTATAAAAGGATAACTTTCCAAAACTGAACTAGGAAGAAATAGAAAATCTTAACAGACCCATCATAAGCACTGAAATCGAAACTGTAATCAGAAATATTCCAACAAACAAAAGCCCACGAACAGATGGCTTCACAGCTAAATTCTACCAAAAATTTAGAGAAGGGCTAACACCTATCCTACTCAAACTCTTCCAGAAAACTGCAGAGAAAGGTAAACTTCAAAACTCATTCTATGAGGCCACCATCATCCTAACACCAAAACCAAAGATACCACAAAAAAAGAAAATTATAGGCCAAGATCACTGATGAACATAGATGCAAAAATCATTAACAAAATCCTAGCAAACAGAATCCAACAACGTATTAAAAAGATCATACCTCATGACCAAGTGGGCTTTATCCCAGGGATGCAAGGATTCTTCAACATTTGCAAATCAATCAATGTGATACATCACATTAACAAATTGAAAGATAAAAACCATATGATTATCTCAATAGATGCAGAGAAAGCCTTTGACAAAATTCAACATCCATTTATGATAAAAACCCTCCAGAAAGTAGGCATAGAAGGAACATACCTCAACATAATAAAAGCCATATATGGTGAACCCACAGCAAACATTATCCTCAATGGTGAAAAATTGAAAGCTTTCCCCTTAAAATCAGGAACAAGACAAGGGGGATCATTCTCACCACTACAGACAAGGGGGCCCATTCTCACTTATTCAACATGGTTTTGGAATTTTTACCCACAGCAATCAGAAAAGAAAAAGAAATAAAAGGGATCCAGGTTGGAAAAGAAGAAGTAAAACTCTCACTGTTTGCAGATGACATGATCCACTACATAGAAAACCCTAAAGACTCCAGCAGAAAATTACTAGAGCTAATCAATGAATATAGTAAAGTTGCAGGATATAAAATTAACCCACAGAAATTCCTCTCATTCCTATACACTAATAATGAAAGAACAGAAAGCAAAATTAAGGAAACAATTCCATTCACCATTGCAAAGAAAAGAATAAAATACTTAGGAATAAATCCACCTGAAGAAACAAAAGACGTATATATAGAAAACTATAAAACACTGATGAAAGAAATCAAAGATGACACAAATAGATGGAGAAATATACCATGTTCATGGAGCAGAAGAATCAATATATTAAAAATGAGTATACTACCCAAAGCAATCTATAGATTCAAGGCAATCCCTATCAAGCTGCTGCTGCTAAGTTGCATTAGTTGTGTCCGACTCTGTGCAACCCAGATGGCAGCCCACCAGGCTCTGCCGTCCCTGGGATTCTCCAAGTAAGAATACTGGAATGGGTTGCCATTTCCTTCTCCAATGCATGAAAGTGAAAAGTGAAAGCGAAGTTGCTCAGTCGAGTCTGACTCTTAGCGACCCCATGGACTGCAGCCTTCCAGGCTCCTCCGTCCATGGGATTTTCCAGGCAAGAGCACTGGAGTGGGGTGCCATTGCCTTCTCCAAACTACCAATGGTATTTTTCACGGAACTAGAACAAATAATTTCATAATTTGTATGGAAATACAAAAATCCTCGAGTAGCCAAAGCAATCTTGAGAAAGAAGAATGGAACTGGAGGAATCAACCTGCCTGACTTTAAACTATACTACAAAGCAAGACAGTATGGTACTGGCACAAAGACAGAAATATAGTTCAATGGAACAAAATAGAAAGACCAGAGACAAATCCACACACCTATGGACAACTTATCTTTGACAAACGAGGCAAGAATATACAATGGAGAAAAGACAATCTCTTTAACAAGTGGTGCTGGGAAGACTGGTCAACCACTTGTAAAAGAATGAAACTAGAACACTTTCTAACACCATACACAAAAATAAACTCAAGATGGATTAAAGATCTAAATGTAAGAACAGAAACTATAAAACCCTTAGAGGAAAACATAGGCAAAACACTCTCTGACATAAATCACAGCAGGATCCTCTATGACCCACCTCCCAGAGTAATGGAAATAAAAGCAAAAATAAACAAATGGGACCTAATTAAACTTAAAAGCTTTTGCCCAAGGAAGGAAACTATAAGCAAGGTGAAAAGACAGCCTTCAGAATGGGAGAAAATAATAGCAAAGGAAGCAACTGACAAAGAATTAATCTCAAAAATATACAAGCAGCTCCTGCAGCTCAATTCCATAAAAATAAATGAGCCAATCAAAAAATGGGCCAAGGAACTAAACAGACATTTCTCCAAAGAGGACATACAGATGGCTAACAAACACATGAAAAGATGCTCAATATCACTCATTACCAGAGAAATACAAATTAAAACCACAATGAGGTACCATCTCACGCTGGTCAGAATGGCTGCTATCCAGAAGTCTACAAACAATAAATACTGGAAAGGGTGCCGAGAAAGGGAACCCTCTTACACTGCTCGTAGGAATGCAAACTAGTACAGCCACTATGGAGAACAGTGTGGAGATTCCTTAAAAAGCTGTAAATAGAACTGCCATACAACCCAGCAAGCCCACTGCTGGGCATACACACCACGGAAACCAGAATTGAAAGAGACACGTGTATCCCAATATTCATCACAACACTGTTTACAATAGCCAGGACATGGAAGCAACCTAGATGTCCATCAGCAGACGAATGGATAAGAAAGCTGTGGTACATAAACACAATGGAATATTACTCAGCAATTAAATAGAATACATTTGAATCAGCTCTAATGAGGTGGAGAAAACCAGAGCCTATTATACAGAGTGAAGTAAGTCAGAAGGAAAAACACCAATACAGTATACTAACGCATATGGAATTTAGAAAGATGGTAATGATAACCCTATATGTGAGATAGCAAAAAAGACACAGATGTAAAGAACAGACTTTTGGACTCTGTGGGAGAAGGCAAGGGTGGGATGATTTGAGAGAATAGCATTTAAACATGTATATTACCATATGTGAAATAGATTGCCAGTCCAGGTTTGATGCATGAGACAGGGTGCTCAGGGTTGCTGAACTGGGATGACCCTGATAGATGGGATGGGGAAGGGGGCGGGATGGGGGTTCAGGATGGGGAACACATGTACAACCATTGCTGAGTCATATAAATGTATGGCAAAAACCACTACAATATTATAAAGTAATTAGCCTCCAATTAAAATAAATAAAATATTTTTAAAAAAAGAACATAAGCCATATTGGTTGGATCAGTCACTCAGTCATGTCCGACTCTTTGAGACCCCATGGTCTGCAGCACACCAGGCCTCCCTGTCCATCATTGACTCCCAGAGTTTGCTTAAGCTTATGTCCATTAAGTCAGTGATGCCATCCAACCATCTCATCCTGTGTAATCCCCTTTTCCTCCTGCCTTCAGTCTTTCCCAGCATCAGGTTCTTCTCAAATGAGTCAGTTCTTCCCATCAGGTGGCCAAAGTATTGGAGTTTCAGCTTCAACATCAGTCCTTCCACTGAACATTCAGGACTGATTTCCTTTAGGATGGACTGCTTGGATCTCCTTGCAGTCCAAGGGACTCTCAAGAGTCTTCTCCAACACCACAGTTCAAAAGCATCAATTCTTCGGTACTCAGCTTTCTTTATAGTCCAACTCTCGCATCCATACGTGACTATTAGAAAAACCATAGCCTTGACTAGACGGACCTTTGTTGGCAAAGTAATGTTTCTGCTTTTTAACATGCTATTTAGGTTGGTCATAACTTTTCTTCCAAGGAGTAAGCATCTCTTTATTTCATGGCTACAGTCACCATCTGCAGTGATTTTTGAGCCCAAGAAAAATAAAGTCAGCCACTGTTTCCATGTTTTCTCCATCTATTAGCCATGAAGTAATGGGACAGGATGCCATGATCTTAGTTTTCAGAATGTTGAGCTTTAAGCCAACTTTTTCACTCTCTTCTTTCACTTTCATCAAGAGGTTCTTTAGTTCTTCTTAACTTTCTGCCTTAAGGGTGGTGTCATCTGCATATCTGAGGTTATTGATATTTCTCCCCACAATCTTGATTCCAGCTTTTGCTTCATCCAGCCCAGTATTTCTCATGATGTACTCTGTATATAAGTTAAATAAGCATAGTGACAATACACAGCCTTGACGTACTCCTTTCCTGATTTGGAAACAGTCTGTTGTTCCATGTCCAGTTCTAACTGTTGCTTCCTGACCTGATTGCAGATTTCTCAGGAGGCAGGTCAGGTGATCTGGTATTCCCATCTCTTTCAGAATTTTCCACAGTTTATTGTGATCCACACAGTCAAAGGCTTTGGAATAGTGAATAAAACAGAAATAGATGTTTTTCTGGAACTCTCTTGCTTTTTTTGATGATCCAGCAGATGTTGCAATTTGATCTCTGGTTCCTCTGTCTTTTCTAAAACCAGCTTGAACATCTGGAAGTTCATGGTTCACATATTACTGAAGCCTGGCTTAGAGAATTTTGAGCATTACTTTACTAGCGTGTGAGATGAGTGCAATTGTGTGGTAGTTTGAACATTCTTTGGCATTGCTTTTCTTTGGGATTGGAATGAAAACTTTTCCAGTCCTGTGGCCACTGCTGAGTTTTCCAAATTTGCTGACATATTGAGTGCAGCACTTTCACAGCATCATCTTTCAGGATTTGAAATATCTCAACTGGAATTCATCACCTCCACTAGCTTTGTTCATAGTGATGCTTCCTATGGCCCACTTGACTTCGCACTCCAGGATGTTTGGTTCTAGGTGAGTGATCACACCATCTTGATATCTGAGTCATGAAGATCTTTTTTGTAGTTCTGTGTATTCTTGCCACCTCTTCTTAATATCTTTTGCTTCTGTCAGGTCTACATCATTTCTGTCCTTTATTGTGCCCATCTTTGCATGAAATGCTCCCTTGGTATCTCTAATTTTCTTGAAGCAATCTCTAGTCTTTTCCATGCTATTGTTTTCCTCTGTTTTATTGCACTGATCACTGAGGAAGCCTTTCTTTTCTCTCCTTGCTATTCTTTGGAATTCCATATTCAAATGGGTATATCTTTACTTTTCTCCTTTGCTTTTGGCTTCTCTTCTTTTCACAGCTATTTGTAAGGCCTCCTCAGACAGTCATTTTGCTTTTTTGAATTTCTTTTTCTTGGGATCACCCTAATGACATCATCATAACCTGGGTAGATTTGCAAAGGCTCCATTTCCAAATAAAGTCACATTTTGAGGTACTAGGGATATGACTTCAACCTGTCTTTTTGAGGGCACACAAATCAACTCATGACACCTAGAATCAAGTGTTCAAGTGCTCCATAAGAAGCAACTCACTAACTAAATAATCTGTTGTGCCAGATAATGGAAAAATAATGTCCTTGATGGCACAGTTAGTATCTTCATTTGTTATCCTCCATGTCCAGTATAGTAGATAGCACAAAGTGTGTGTATTAGAAAAGTTTATCAATTGAATTAAGAATGGGCAAAGGAAGGAAAAATAATTCCAATGTTGAGATCCTACACTCAAACCCTATAGGATATCTTCTTCTTGAGTGAAATATCTATTTTCAAACAAGTCAATACCCAAAAGGGCTAAAGAAACAGGGAAGAATCAATGTCTTGTGTTCTCACTCAGTCAATGTGACCTTCGTCTCTCATAAAGGCAAAAGTTGTAACTACCCCATGTTGCTTAATGTGTGTGCATGCTCAGTCATTCAGTCATATCTGACTCTTTGAGATCCTTTGGACTGTAGTCCACCAGGCTCCTCTGTCCATGGTATTTTTCAGGCAAGAAATCTGAAGTGGGTTGCCATTTCTCTCTCCAGAGGATCTTCCCAACCCAAAGATTTAACCCATATCTCCTGCGTCTTCTGGATTGCAAGTGAATTCTTTACCTACTAAGCCAATTGGGAAGCCCAAATCTATTAATATTAATGCAAATATTAAGTGCAATATATCAATTATCCAAGTCTTAGATTTGTATTTATAAAAATAAAGAAAGTTTTGTTTATATTAAATCCCACCAAAGTCAAATTTCCAGAATTTCTTCTGGACTTTCAAAAGATCAAATAAATCCATCTCAGTATCAGAAGGAAATTCATGGAGTAATTCATGTCCAGACAATACCTTCTCTCCAGGTTTCCGGAAACATGGATGTTCAGCCTGTTCTCCCGGTTCTGCCAGAACTAGGTCCTACATTCACCCTTGATTTCTGGTTGTAGTTCTTAATCACTCTTGTTGTCAAGTCTCTTTCTTCTGGCTATCCTGTGGCATTTGAACCCATCTTCTCTGCCACATGGCATTGAACTGCTCAACACCTCCCTAAGGATACCCTTTCCCCTTCTGTGTCTGTTCCTGTAATACGTAATCTAACATCTTTCTTAGATGACTATATTAGTCTAAGTTCTCCAGAGAAACATAACCAATAAAAGAGAGAGAGAGAGAAAGAGATTTACTGTAAGAAATTGGCTGGCACAGTTATAGAGGTTGCTGCTGCTGCTGCTGCTAAGTTGCTTCAGTCGTGTCCGACTCTGTGTGACCCCATAGACAGCAGCCTACCAGGCTCCCCCGTTCCTGAGAAGTACCAAAATCTGTAGTCCATAAGCTAGAGACCTGGGAGAATCAATGGTGTAATTCTAGTCCTAGTCTGAGTCCAAAGGCAGAAGAAGACTAATATCTTAAGTCAAAGACAGTCAAACAGAGAGAAAGAATTTTTTCTTACTCAGCCTTTTACTCTATTCAGGCCCCCAGTGAATTGAATGCAATCTATTCACACTGGGGAGGACAGCCTACTTTGTGAGTACTCTATGGATTCAAGTATAAATCTCATCTAGAAACACCATCACGGACACATCCAGAAATAAAGTTTAACCAAATATCTGGACATCCCATAACCCAGTCAAATTTACACACAAAATTAATAATCACAATGACATACTGCAACCCTCAAAATAGCATGGTCCTCCCTGAACCTCTCAAATATCTGCACAATCTTCTTAAACTGTGGAGGCCATCACTGACCACAGCATGTGATGACAGCTTGACCCAGCTCAGAGGCAGGAAGGATCACTTCCTAAAGAGGCAGACCCCTGTTTACACAACTTGCCACCAAAGGTGAAGCTGTGAACACAGAGAGGAAAGCAGTCCTTGCTAGAGGGAACCCACTAGCTTGCTTTCAGACCACTGCAAGCGTGTGGGTTTCCCTTTCACTCCATAAGGCTCCAAGAGACCCATATGTTCCAGATCTGGACCTGGGATCGCATTTGTGTGCTACTGATACTAACAATAGTCAGACAGGACTGAGCGACTGAACTGAACTGATACTAATAATAGTTAGTATAGTAACAATAGTTAGTATCAGACCCTGCAGCTACCATTTATTGAATACATATTCAGTGCCAGACATTTTACATAATTATCTCACTTAGTGCCCTAGTCAGCCTGCATGGTTGATATTTATTACCTCACTTTGATAAAGGAGAAAAGTGACTTTCGGACAAATAAATAATTTGGGCAAGTAAAAATTTCTCTAATTCATTCCCAGTCACAACTCCAAAGCCTGTGCTATTCTCACAGTCTGCACAGCTCCCAGGCTTGGCTGAGCAGAAGGATACCCACTGGGTGGCCTAAGTTCGGCCAGTCCTCTCAGAAGATTCTGGCCTATATAGGCTATGTCAAAGGCTCATATTCAATCTTAGGGAGCTTCTCTAAACTCTAGCCCAGGATTATAATTGGAGAGTTGGTTTCCAGGGATGAAAATGGCCAACTGATCTTGGCATCCTTCACAACATCTGACAAAGACACTGTATACTTAATTGGCAACCAAAAGATACTGATTTTTTGATTCATTTACGGGGTATGTGGAACAGGTCCAATGTAACAATACTAACTCCTCTGACTCTGTGGATCAAATTAAACAAGCCATCCTGACATTTTATCTTTGTGGGAAAATAACATGATATTTAGGGTACTTACATTCTAGTCTGGTACTGCCAAGCTCAGGCCAGCTACTTAACTCTCTAAATCTTGTTCTCTCCTTTTTATAGAAAGAGATGGAACTGGACATGTCCCTTTCCTCACAAATGCTCTTTAGTCAGATGACATAGTGAAGCTCTAACAGTTGATGTTAGAGTTCCAAAGTTACACGGTGACCATGGGAAAGAAGACAGAAACTAGTGTCTCTAGCCTCTCAGCCCTGGCAGGAGCTTATGCCATATATACAACTGGGTTAAGACTAGTCACAGACCATTGACATTCTGGCAACTGAAGATCTAAAGAGGAAGTTATTAGGCCTTAGCTGGAGGCAAAAATGGTAGTGGTTCAACTGAGGTCAGTGCCCCAAGGGGCTCAGCAAGAGGGGTGATGCTTCTGTTTTAGGAATGTAGTTGCTACAGCCCCAGTTTATGCAAGGCCTAGGTTACCAGTTATGGCAGCTTCTTTGAAAAGGGTCTAGATAGAGCCCTGCAGGTCCAAGATGGGGCTATTTCCAAGCATTAAGCAGTGTGCATGGTGGGCTGGAGCACAGGCAAACAGACCTGTGTTTTCATTCTGACTCCACTTCTTACTAACAGAGAAGTGTGGGGTCTTAGTTTTTTCTTTGAAATAATGGGAAGGACAGTAATATTATTATTATTATTACTATTACCATTTCTCCTGCCTAGAGCTATTATAAAGATAAGATAATAAATAGTGGTGCTTACCACAACGGTTGACTCACAGTAAGCCTATGTTGTGTGCTTAGTCGTCCACTCATGTCTAACTCTTTCTGACCCCATGGGCTGGGGCCCACCAGGCTCCTCTGTCAATGGGGATTCTCCAGGCAAGAATACTGGAGTGGGTTGCCAAGCCCTCCTCCAGGGAATCTTCTCAACCCAGGGATCGAACCCAGGTTTTCTGCATTGCAGGAGGATTCTTTATCATCTGAGCCACCAAGGAAGCCAAGCATATGTTAACAGGTAGTTATTAATATAGTTGATACTGACCATGATTATTCTGTATTTATACACAATCATATACATCACTCAAACTATGGAAAAGCACAACTCAGAGAATTCATTTCCTTGGAGTTGAGGTCTAATCACAAAATGCATTACCATATACTTCATTATTTTTCAAAGCCTACTATTTGTGTCTTGTGCTTCATTGGGGGATCTTTTGTGGAGGAAAAACCTAAACTGAATTAGTGTCTCTTGTGGGAAGGAGGGTTAGCATTCCCCTTGGGTCTCCCAGAATTTCCATAGAATGACAAGGCTGAGGATGAGAAATATCCCTGGAACAGCAATTTTCAAGCTGTACTTATAGGACAACTTAGGGTTGTACTTTAAATTTTTCTAATAGACTAGCTCTCCTAACCACCTTTGTCCATTATTCTATTCATGTAATCCATCATCAATGAATATATGAATATTTATGGGTAGCTCTAATATGTATAGCACTTTAGCAGGCAATTCCTTTAAAGACTACTGCAGTGTTCTGTGGACAAATATCAGTGGATTCCCATGATCCTTTTCTAGGCCAACTTTTAACCTGATTAATTGGAATTATAATATCACCAGGCAAGCAATAGTTAGGAAACAAAATTTAAGGCAGATTACCAAGACAGTGAGTTAGAAACATGAGTATGCACCAGAATCCCAATGACTGTAACAAGAGAGTGAGGTTTGTAAACCTGGTTGGGCAGAGGGGAATATAGAGAGAGGGGAATGGTACAACAAACTCAGCCTTGACACTGATGAGTTATTCTAGGAAATTCTCAGGACTTCTTTGTTTTCATTTTCCATCTCAGTGAACATTTACAAACTTGCCACAACCCCCAAAGCCCAAGACTTATGCTTCCCAACATTTTTTTGTACTTCTATGATGTTTCCAAAAATTATATTATATCAAGAGTTACATGGAGACCTCAGGAAGGGATTATATGTCTGCCCTCTGTTCCTACCTTCTCTATCCCGTGCTGGAGAACAAGACAGAAGTCCAAGGGACTGAATTAGGGTTTGCTTGGTAGAGGAAGGGGTCCAGTGTATTATTGCCTTTCCCCATCCATGGTCTTTAACAATTAAGAGATATATAAGACATCCCAGCAAAGCACAAGCAGACTGTCAGCTTCATGACTGATCAAAAGCTGGTAAACATGGCTTAGATGTGTGAGCACAAGTAGACTTCAAACTGCAATCTAAAATTCTGCTAGACTTACCCCCAGGTCCTGGTGTAGGAGCTGACTGCTTCATTGCCTTGCAGAGAACAGCCGGATGTATCCAGCAGAAGGGAAACATCAAAAAGGGCTCAGCAGGGATGGAACCACATGGGCCTGCTCCTCCTCTACAATCCACCAATCCCACGTGTTCTGGTCTGCGACACTTCCTTCCCTCCAAGGAAGCAAAAGTGTAAAGCAGTCAGGAGTGTATCGCTAAACCAGTAGATCTCCAAGTGTGCCCTGAGGACCAGCAACATTGGCAGCATCTGAGAACTTGTTAGAAGTGCACACTCTGAGGCCTCACCCTTGACCTACTGAATCAGGAATTATTGCTGTTGTTCAGTCGCTCCGTTGCAACCCCATGGACTGCAGCTCGCCAGGCTCCCCTGTCCTCCACTATCTCCCAGAGTTTGCTCAAATTCATGTCCATTAAGTCAGGAATGCTAACCATCTCATTCTCTGTCGCCCCCTTCTCTTGCCTTCAATCCTTCCTAGCATCAGGGTCTTTTCCAGTAAGTTGATTTTTTGCATCAGGTGGCCAAAGTACTGGAGTTTCAGCTTCAGCATCAGTCCTCCCAATGAATATTCAGGGTTACTACTGAGGCAAAAAAAATCTGTGTTTACAAGCCTTCCAGCAGATTCTGCTGCTCACTACTCCAGAGAGTAAATCTAAACCTAGAATCACCTGGGGCATTTTTAAAATGTCAGGTTGTTCAGGTCTTCCTCCAGATCAATAAAACCAGAATCACTGGGGTGCAACCAGATATTAGTATTTTTAATCCTGAGGTAATGATTTAAAATGAGGGCTTTCTGGATATTGCAAATATTTAGCTCTTTTATGGATATGTTTGTGAGTGAGGAGACCTCTTCCCATTTCCACTCAAATTGCTGGGGATTACCTTCCTGGAACAGTAGTTCTCAACTCAAAGCAATTTTGTCCCCCAGGGTACATTGGCAATGTCAGGAGACAGTTTTGATTGGCAGGACGGGGAGAGCACATGTAATTAGCATCTAGTGGGACTAAGCCAGGGATGCTCTAAACGTCCCACAATGCACAGGATAGCTCCTCACAACAAAGAATTATCCAGTACAAAAGGTTGATAGTCCCAAGGTTGAGAAACCCTGCTCAACAGCATATATTTCTGAATCTACTATATATACTAGTTTTATATACTATATATACATATATATATATATATATAAACTGGCTATAATAAAACTGCATTTTTAAAATGATTTACAAAACTCTTTCTTATAAATTAGATGAACTTTTCTCTTCTCCATTTAGAATGAATGAGGGAGGTTCTGGATCCTTGATCAACATTTCTTCAGTTATATCCTTTATGGCTGCATTTCAGTATAGATGTCTAGATTACAAAGGCTATCTGCCATGTCTGTTTTCTCACTTTGCAAAACACCTAGGAGAATGTCCCATGCAGACAGGGACTTGATTAACGCTATTTGATGAGACTGAAACAGCATTTCCTAGTTGGGAAAGACAACTTTTAAATGCAAGTAACACCTTATTTCCTTTTAATATAATCTCAAAAGCATTTTATGATGTGAAACTTTTGTATCCTTAGTTCTATAATTCTGCATTTAAGATTTCTTGCCATATTACTGGAATTCCAGAGCAGCTTTTTGTCAAATATGTTTAGGTGATCTCAATGTGCTGGGCTCCTTTCTACTCTCTTTTGTTTAACATTTTCAATAGGACTGATACATTCCTGCTAAATGCATTTTGTTTAGGGCTGCCAGATAAAATGCAGGGCTCTTAAATTTGAATATCAAATAAATAATGCATAATGTTTTAATATAAGTTTGTCCCAAATATTTATTTCAATATACTCACATTGAGAAATTTGTTACTTATCTGATATTCAAATTTCACCAACGTTTCTAATTTCATGAGCACTTCATGAACATTTTCCTTTAAAATATACCAGCTTTTTGAGAAAGTTTATATTCTCTTCTTTTTCAGTAAAATTACTAGATAATTTTCTATTAGAATGAGGACTGATATTTAGATGGTACATACTAGGAGAGCCATACTGCTTGCTAAAATATTAATATCTTCCATACATGCTAGAAAACAGTCACTGCTCTGAGCCTCCCAAGTGGTCTTCCAACCCCACCTCTAACTTTTTACTGAGTTAGCAACTAAAGAGTTAACACCTGGTCATTGGATGAGGTAACCAAGACCAGGTTCAGGTACCTCCAATGAAGACCAGACTCAGGTACCTCCCTTGACATCCATTCTCAGTGGTCAGAATCTGGATGAATGCTGTCAAATGCTTTCAATAACAGTCCTAAGTATGACTCTCCATTTAGAGTACATGAATTATTCCTCAAAAAATCAAAATATAGATATAATTACATCTTACATATATATTTTAATAAATATATTTTTATAGTCAAGCACATTTTCATCTCATTTTACAATCCTGTCTTCTCCCCGTATTCCTACTTCTTAAGTAAAAAGGGATGATGCCTCCTTTTTCGAGTTTGCTTTTGCTACCATAACAATTCTTCAGCTTTCCCAAGGGATTAGCCATGGTGCGATTTACTTTTCAAGGAGGGCCCATTTATCTTCCCCCTGACAAATTTCAGCACATGCACAGCTCTAGCATGAACATTTCTGCAGATTAATCCCTCACCCTTCTCAAAAGAGAAGAATTATTCTTAAACAATCTATTTCAATACAGAGTTCCTGGTGTGAAGTTAATTTCCACAAACCTTGTGAGCATGCTACCAAACACCATCTCAGTTATTCACTGAGAACAACAGAAGCCCTCTGGTTTGTACTTTTACATCCTTATTGTTTAAGATTGTAAATGGGAAAGGAAGACCGTCCAAAGCATATTTTTCTAAAATATCAGTTTCCTGCAAACTCTTGAAATGGTTTCTGTGTACAACAGTCTGTGGCCATTAACTATCACTAAATATTTATGCAGATCTACTATAGATAACATACTATGAAAGATTATATTTTACATATATAGGTGAACAGACATTATGTGGTTTTGAAAAAAAACTATGCAAAAGTAACCATGTGTTCAGATCAGCATTTTATAAAGCATGTCCATATTTTTCAGCTAGAAGAAATTAACACTTGACTATTAAGAACAGCTAAAAATATTTAATAGTGCAAGAACAGAGTAATATACCCTGGAAAAACTATCAGGCATCACAAAGACATGATGGGGAAAAGCAATTAAGAACAAATAAAACAGAAAGAGAGTGGGGGGATGGTCAGAAGCTGAATATGAATCACCAATTCAGTGCTATTGTGATAAAAGTCAATATGATACCAGCACAAATCAATAGAAGTAGAGTAGGCAAGGCTGAAACATAATTCTTCTCTCCTCCCCATTAGTCAAAGGGAGAAAGTATCCTGTTTTGAACAGCACACTAAAAAAACCGTGCAGAACCCGATCATATTCAAAGAAGAGAAAGCCAACTAACTAAAGCAATGGAAGAAAGAGCCTGACAAGGAAAAGTGAAAACATTTTCAAAAAGAGGCTCCAAGATGACCTGAATGCTATTTTTAAGCACCTACAGTATTTTAAAAAATCAGTCTAAAATGAACATTGTAGTCATTTGTTCTAGACATTAGTTTAGCCAATAGGATAATCAAACAATAGAATAGGTGTTGCCCCAACACAAAGATTGCCAGGTGTCTCTCTCTTAATTTTTTTAATTTAAAAAAATTTAAAGGTAATCTTTATAAGTTAAATCATTCATATGAAGGTTAGGGGATCCCTTAAAGTCATGTTCAACTATATCATAATTATATGCCGACTACAAGACTCAAAAATATGCATGTTAAATAAACATTTTATTAAAATGGCCAGAGTCTAGTGTGACAAGAGCAATCTGGGAAAAGTCATAATATATTATATACCTATTTCTCAATAACATCATTAATATAAAAGGAAACCAAGTCCCTCTCCCACTGACACCTACATATACACAGATTCTTCCTCTGTTCCTGGCTTAGGCACACGGCCATTCTAGAACTGCATAAGACCTGAGAGTCTAACTACATTCTTGATAATCTTGCAAATTTGCTAATGATTAAGGAGACTGTGTATGATAAATACTGATATGTGGCAGGCTCATTTTTGTTATTGGATATAGAAAAACTATACTTATTAATTTCAGAGTTTCTGACAAACTATTTTCTTAAGGCTCCATTTTAGTTTCAAGGATATGTAGATCACATTGAACTTGGTCCCTAGGAGGTAGTCTGTTATGATGTGGTACAGCTTTTCGCTATGAAAGTGAAAGTGAAGTCACTCAGTTGTGTACAATTCTTTGCAACCCCATGGACTGTAGCCTACCAGGTTCCACCATCCGTGGGACTTTCCAGGCAAGAATACTGGAGTGGGTTGCCATTTCCTTCTCCAGGAGATCTTCCCGACACAGGGACTAAACTCGGGTCTCCCGCATTGTAGGCAGATGCTTTACCATCTGAGCCACAGCATATTAAAAAGCAGAGACATTACTTTGCCAACAAAGGTCTATCTAGTCAAAGCTATGGTTTTTCCAGTATTCATGTATGGATGTGAGAGTTGGACCATAAAGAAAGCTGAGGGCTGAAGAACTGATGCTTTCGAATTGGGGTGTTAGAGAAGACTCTTGAGAGTCCCTTGGACTGCAAGGAAATAAAACCAGTAAATCCTAAAGGAAATCCTGAATATTCATTGGAAGGACTGATGCTGAAGCTGAAGCTCCAATACTCTGGCCACCTGATGAGAAGAACTGATCACAGGAAAAGACCCTGGTGCTGGGAAAGATTGAAGGCAGGAGGAGAAGGGGACAACAGTGAATGAGATGGTTGGATGGCATCACCGACTCTTTAGACATGAGTTTGAGCAAGTTCCAGGAGTTGATGATGGACAGGGAAGCCTGGAGTACTGAAGTCCATGGGGTTGCAAAGAGTTGGACATGACTGAGTGACTGAAATGAATTGAATTGAATAATAGCACTTTCAGCTTCAATTTCACTTTTCACTCTTTCCTGAAATTGCCTTACTTTTGCACATTATTAATAATATGCTTATGCATAATTGTCACTTCAGTTGTGTCCAACTCTTTGCAACCTTATGGACTATAGCCCACCAGGTGGCTCTGTCTGTGGGATTCTCTAGGAAAGAATGCTGGAGTGGGTTGCCATGCCCTCCTTCAGGGGATCTTCCTGACCAAGAGATCAAAGTCACGTCTATTATGTCTCCTGCATTTTTTACCGCTACCTAGGAAGATATTTTATTATCAGATATTATAGAAAAAAATATCTTAATTACCCAGATAACCATGATGGTGTGATCACTCTCCTAGAGCCAGACATCCTGGAGTGCAAAGTCAAGTAGGCCTCAGGAAGCATCATTACAAACTAAGCTAGTAGAGATGATGGAATTCCAGCTGAGCTATTTCAAATCCTGAAAGATGATGCTGTGAAAGTGCTGCACTCAATATGCCAGCAAATTTGGAAAACTCATCAGTGGCCACAGGACAGGAAAAGGTCAGTTTTCATTCTAATACTAGAGAAGAGCAATGCCAAACAATGTTCAAACTACCACACAACTGCATTCATTTCACATACTAGCAAGGTAATGCTCAAAATCCTCCAAGCTAGGCTTCAACACTATGAGAACTAAGAAATTTCAGATGTACAAGCTGACTTAGAAAAGACAGAGAAACCAGAGATCAAATTGCCAACATCCGTTGGATCACAGAAAAAGCAGAATTCCAGAAAAACATCCACTTCTGCTTCATTGACTACACTAAAGCCTTTGACTGTGTGGATCACAAAAACAGAGGGAGATTCTTAAAGAGATGGCAATACCAGACCACCTTACCTGCCTCCTGAAACCTGTGTGTCAACAAGGAACAGAAAGAACTGAACATGGAACAACAGACTGGTTCACTATTGGGAAAGGATTATGTAAAGGCAGTATACTGTCACCTTGCTTATTTAACTTTTATGCAGAGTTGTTGCTGATCAGTCACTTGAGTGTGTCTAACTCTTTGCAACCTCATGGACTGCAGCACACCAGGCTTCCCTGTCCTTTACTACCTCCCAGAGATTGCTCACATTCATTGAGTCAGTGAGGCCAATCAACCATCTCATCCTCTGTTGTCCCCATCTTATCCTGTTTTCAATCTTTCCCCAAATCAGGGTCTTTTCTAATGAACTGGCTCTTCACATCAGGTGGTCAAAGTATTGGAGCTTCAGCTTCAGCATCAGTCCTTCTAATGAATATTCAGGACTGATTTCCTTTAGGATTGTTTGGTTTGATCTCCTTGCAGTCCAAGGGACTCTCAAGAGTTATGCAGAGTACTTAATGCAAAATGCCAGGCTGGATGAAGCACAAGCTGGAATCAAGATTGCTGGGAGAAATATCAATAACCTCAGATATGCAAGTGACACCACCCTTACAGCAGAAAGTGAAGAGAAACTAAAGCCTCTTGATGAAGGTGAAAGAGGAGAGTGGAAAAGCTGGCTTAAAACTCAACATTCAAAAAACAAAGATCACGGCATCCAGTCCCATCACTTCATGACATGGGAAACAATGGGCTCCAAATCACTGCAGATGGTGACTGCAGCCATTTAATTAAAAGATGCTTGCTCCTTGGAAGAAAACAGTGACAAACCTAGACAGTGTATTAAAAAGCAGAGACGTTATTTTGCTGACAAAGGTCCGTTTTGTCAAAGCTATGGTTTTTCCAGTAGTTGTGTATGGATGTGAGAGTTGGACCATAAAGAAAGCTGAGAGCCAAAGAACTGATGCTTTGGAATTGTGTTGCTGGAGAAGACTAGACCCTTAGACTGCAAGGAGATCAAACCAGTCAATCCAGAGGAAATAAATCCTGAATATTCATTGGAAGGACTGATGCTAAAGCCGAAGCTCCAACACTTTGGTCACCTGATGTGAAGAGCTGACTCACTGGAAAAGACCCAGGTGCTGGGAAAGATTAAGGGCAGGAGGAGAAGGGGAAAACAGAGGATGAGATAGCTGGATGGCATCACTGACTCAATGGGCATGAGTTTGAGAAATCTCTGATAGATGGTGAAGGACAGGGAAGCCTGGCATAAAGCAGTCCATGGAGTCACAAAGCATCAGACATGACTGAGTGACTGTTCAACAACAAAAATGCTTACATGAATTTTAAGACCCCTATCTGGGCTTCCCTGGTGGCTCAGCTAGTAAAGAATGTGCCTGTAATGCAGGAAACCTGGGTTCAATCACTGGGTTGGGAAGATCCCCTAGAGAAGGGAAAGACTACCCACTCCAGTATTCCGGCCTGGAGAATTCCATGGACTGTATAGTCTATGGGTCGCAAAGAGTTGGACACAACTGAGCTTCACTTTTACTTGGGACTTCCCTGGTGGCTCAGATGGTAAAGTGTCTGCCTACAATGTGTGAGACCCGCATTCAGTCCCTGGGTCGAAAGATCTCCTGGAAAAGGAAATGCCAACCCACTCCAGTATTTTTGCCTGGAAAATCCCATGGACGGTGGAACCTGGTAGGCTATAGTCCATGGGGTCGCAGAGTCGGACACAACTGAGCAACTTCACTTTCATTTTTCATAGCACGAAAGGTAGTTCTGTGGTCTGGATTATATGTTTTTAGGATGAGAAAGAACGTTACTTTAGTTATAGATGATTACAATGCGGATGGTGCTCAGCACTGTTTGCTAGAACCCTAAGTTTTACCAAGTACATACTACCTCTAAAAACATTTTTTGTAGTATTTGAGAACTGCTTATAGTCTTGGATGAAATGATCATTCATATGTCTCAAATTGTAGCTGCATTAAGACTTCAGCACCTTCCTGTTCATCTATTGTCAGATATGCACTGTTCCCCCATACTCATCTGATGGTCCAAGGAACACTCCCTCCCTACCCATCCCCAGTGTGGCTCAGAACAATTGAGAATGAAGAGGCCGAGGAATGAGAAATGTCCTGTTCTTCTCCCATTTATATTACCCCTCTTGTTTTCCTCGGACTTTTTTAGGAAACATCCTGGAAACTCCCATAAATCAGTTACTCATGAATATTAAAGAGAAATCAAAATTAAAACAAGTGACTGTGGGTATAATGACTGTATGTATAAAGCAAATATAGACTGTATGTAGTGAGCAAATGCTTACCAAGGTTTAGACATTGTATTAAAAACTCTTTGAGGATCTAAAGATAAATCAGAAACAGATTCTATAGGAAAACCCAAAGTTTAGGATTTGAAATAATGATTTTCAAAGTTAGCCTTTTATTTTCAACCAAATTCTCTACAGAATATTTTTGTCTTGCGCTTGTGTGTCAGTTGCTCAGTTGCATCCAACTCTTTGTAACCCAACGGACTGTAGCCTACCAGGCTTCTCTGTCCAGATTTTTCAAGCAAGAATACTGGAATGGGTTGCCATTTTCCTCCACCAGGAGACCTTCCTACCTAGGGATCAGACCTGTGAGTCTCCTCCTCCTCCTGCCTGCACTGCAGGCAGATTCTTTACCCAAGAAAGTTTAAGTTTCCTAATACAGAGGAAATTTCATGTATTTCAAATTCAAAATGTACACAAATCATTAAATATTTAGAAAACACTGTGAGCAAATGATGCTAAATGATCTTCTGATAAATGGAAATACCTTTCACATAAGATCAAATTTGGGGATTGTATTCATAGGGAGAGATATTTACTTTTATTCACCAACCTTGAATCGTGCCTTTCACTTGAACAATGGATGGTCGAAATAGCCTAACATCTGTTTAAGCACTGATGGATAAAAATTGCCAGAGAAATGTCCTGGTATTATCCAAGGTCTTATATCTTATAACAAAGTGGCTGATCAAGGGGACAAACACTATCAAAAATAACTGAGTTACAATATCTCGGGTCAGATACTGAAATGTGAGTCCTTGTATTTCAGCTCTTTCCCTTGTATTAATTTTTGCATTTTATCTCTCTTGATATATATTTTAGAAATCAGATACAAAACGATAATTTAGGGCTCAGTTTCCTCAATTAGCTCTTCTATACTTGCTTTGGGAAGCTCTTTTAAACACTGAAGCATTAAGATCAAAGTTCTGGTCAACAATTTATAATACTTTGATTTTCAGAAAAAATATCACACAGTGATTAGGCAGCAAATTCTAGGTTGTAACTCTCGGTTCATCACCCTGAATGTGTACATACATGGGAACAGCACTAAAATTCAGTGCTGTTCAGTCCCTCATAGCTCAGTCAGTAAAGAATCTGCCTGCAATTCAGGAGACTCGGGTTCGATTCCTGGGTCGGGAAAATCTCCTGGAGAGGGAAACGGCAGCCCATACCAGTATTCTTGCCTGGAGAATTCCATGGACAGAAGAGCCTGGCAGGCTATGATGGTCCATGGAGTCACAGAGTTGGATATGACTTAGTGACTAAATGACCAAACCACAGCACTAAAATTCAAGTTTTGTGTTTTGTATGTACAAAATTTTAAAAATATTTGGCCTCCAAATGATTTAGAGAAATCAATGGCACCTTAAAAAAAAGCAACATTTTAAATACACATCGCAATCTCTCAATCCAAGTACAAATTTCCTTCGTGGTCTTCTGGTGGTTCTGACTGGTATCAGATTTTTATATAAAACCCTTTCTCCTAAGAGACTCACAGACTTAAAAAACAAACTTATTTGCCAGGGGGAAGGGACAGTTAGTGACTTTGGGAAGGTCATGTATACACTGCTGTATTTAAAATGGGTAAGCAATAGACCTACTGTATAGCACAGCAAACTCTACTTAATGTTATGTGCCAGCCTGGATGGGAAGGAGGGTTTGGGGGAGAATGGCTACATGTATATGTATAGCTGAGTACTTCACTGTTACCTGAAACTACCACAACATATTTAAACTGGCTAAACCCCAACACAAAATTAAAAGTTTCAAGTCTGGGGGAGAAAAAGAAACCTTTCTCCTGAAACCAGTTCATCTAATCACCATGTATTACTTTCCTATTGATGTTACAACAAATTACCAAAAACCTACTGGCTACAAACAAGAAAAGTTATCTTAACAACTGAGGCTTCCCTGGTGGCTCAGCAGTAAAGAATCTGCCTGCCTATGCAGGATATATGGGTTTGATCCCTGGATCAGGAAGATCTTCTGGAGAAGGAAATGGGTAATGCACTTCTGTATCCTTGCTAGGAAAGTGCATGGACAGAGTTGGACATGACTTAGTGACTCATCAACACTAACAACAACACAAGGGGTGTCCCTGGTGCTCCAGTGGTTAAGAGTTCATCTAGCAATGCCAGGGACACTGGCTTGATCCCTGGTCTCAAAAGATCCCGACATGCAGCAAGACAACTGGGTCCATTCTTCACAACTAATGATCGTGTAATCTGGAGCCTGCAAGCTGCAACTACTGAGCCCATGCATCACAACTCCTAAAGCCCATGTGCCCTAGAGCCTGTGCACCACCACAAGAGGAGCCACCACAGTGAGAAGCCAACGCATTGCAACTAGACAGCAGCCCCTGCTTGCCACAACTAGAGAAAGCCCAGGGTGCTGCAAGGAAGACCAGCATAATATAAATATTTATTTGTAAATAAATAAATATATTTTTAAACCTTAACAATAACTTGTTATCTTAACTGTAAATTTCTTGCAGTTCTGGAAAGTTAAAGCCTTAAATGAGTTTTGGGGGCTAAACTCAAGGTGTTATCAGTACTACGTTCTTTCTGGAGGTTCCAGGAGAGAATTTGTTTCCTTGACTTTTCCATCTAAAGGCTGTCTGCATTTTTGACTCATGTTGCATTCTTCCATCTTCAAAGTTTATCACTTCGGCCTCTATGTTTCAATTATATTGCTCCAAATATGCAGGTCAGGAAGCAACAGTTTGAACTGGACATGAAACAACAGACTGGTTCCAAATAGGAAAAGGAGTACGTCGAGGCTGTATATCATCACCCTGCTTATTTAACTTATATGCAGAGTACATCATGAGAAATGCTGGGCTGGAAGAAGCACAAGCTAGAATCAAGATTGCTGGGAGAAATATCAATAACCTCAGATATGCAGATGATACCACCCTTATGGCAGAAAGTGAAGAGGAACTAAAAAGCCTCTTGATGAAAGTGAAAGTGGAGAGTGAAAAAGTTGGCTTAAAGCTCAACATTCAGAAAACGAAGATCATGGCATCTGGTCCCATCACTTCATGGGAAATAGATGGGGAAACAGTGGAAACAGTATCAGACTTTACATTTTTGGGCTCCAAAATCACTGCAGATGGTGATTGCAGCCATGAAATTAAAAGACGTTTACTCCTTGGAAGAAAAGTTATGACCAACCTAGATAGCATATTCAAAAGCAGAGACATTACTTTGCCAACTAACGTCCGTCTAGTCAAGGCTATGGTTTTTCCTGTGGTCATGTATGGATGTGAGAGTTGGACTGTGAAGAAGGCTGAGCGCCGAAGAATTGATGCTTTTGAACTGTGGTGTTGGAGAAGACTCTTGAGAGTCCCTTGGACTGCAAGGAGATCCAACCAGTCCATTCTGAAGGAGATCAGCCCTGGGTGTTCTTTGGAAGCAATGATGCTGAAGCTGAAACTCCAGTACTTTGGCCACCTCATGCGAAGAGTTGACTCATTGGAAAAGACTCTGATGCTGGGAGGGATTGGGGGCAGGAGGAGAGGGGATGACAGAGGATGAGATGGCTGGATGGCATCACGGACTCAATGGACGTGAGTCTGAGTGAACTCTGGGAGATAGTGATGGACAGGGAGGCCTGGCGTGCTGCGATTCATGGGGTCGCAAAGAGTCGGACACAACTGAGCGACTGAACCGAACTGAAAGTGTATTTGTCTCTTCCAGGAACCTCAAACCATCTCAGCCTAGATACCCATAATGTACATTATCCATGTGAGGTTTTGTTTTTTTCCACATAAGAGTGTGGTAGTATGAATCTGGGACCAAACTCTTGGGAATATAGGCTTTGAGAACGAATTCTCAGAGGAGACTTTCTGTTTAAACTCTTTATCCAGAACCAACGTCAGTAATGGGCAAGAATCTACATGCTTTCTTCCTCTGGGGGAAAGCAGTTCCAGGTCACTCTCTGAGCATTCAGACAAAAATTCCAGCCTCAGACTTTGTTTCCTGTCCACCTGCAGATGGAGTTCAGGTGTTAGGGCTTCAATCTTAGCTTAACTCTCTCCATTCTCACTTTCTCCTTGTTTCTAGTCTCCAAAAATTATCCTTAGTTTCCATTCAATTCAGTAGTATACTTAAATTATAATTTTTAAAGTTTTATCCAAGTATTCTTAAAAGTTCTGTACTGAGAAAATTTATATGAATATTCAGCCTACCTTAAGCAGACTCCCTTAAAATTAAACTTTGATCAAAGGATCTTTAGACTTTCAAAGCCTCTTACATTCAGAAGTAGAGTAGATATTTTTTAAAAATAAGATACCCACAATTGTACAAAACAGTTTTATTAGAAAAGTCATAAAGTGAAGCAGAATCACTTAAGTCAAGTTAGGTTGTATTTGCTTGGTTTTACCTCTAAGAAAGCTATAAAGATGAAAAGAGAGAAAGAGAGGATATTCAAATAATTACAAAATCACTCAACAAGGAATTGAGTTCTAAAATAACTTGTTCAATAGATAAATTGGTCATAAGGTAATCTCATTGTGGATTATATATGGCTGTTCATGAAATGACAGCTATTCTAGGTCTCTGTTACATCTTTTTTCTTTTAATTTATTAACTTTTATCTTAGTTTATATTTTTAAAATGAATTCATACAATTAAGCTGAGCTGAGTGGCATGTGGGCCTGGCTCACTTTCTATTGAATAAAAGTGTCATTTTCTTCACAAAATACAATAGGCACTTGGGACTCCCCACAGGAGATATCAGTAAAACAACTGAATTAAAATATTTTACTTTTCTTTGGTTTATACATCTGATAATTATTGCCTAAAAAATAATTCACACTAATCAGCTAGCTTCTATAATATTTAATTTGATGAAAGCATTGTTAGAAATACATTACTGCCATCAACAGAGAACATATTAACATTCATAATAACCAGCATCATAAAACAACTGCCAAGTAGCTATGCTGGTCAATGATTCTGGCACCTTCATTCTGAAACTGCATTTAAGTACTCAATGTTGAAAGATGATTGACCACAAGAGACAATGAAATTTAAAATACATAATGCAATTGAGTCATAAAGCCAAGGTTGCTAATTGGGTAATATTGTGCTTGCCTATGAATTGGCCATCATGAATTTGACTAAGGCACCTTAGGATATTACATGAATTCTTTCACCCATAAAGTATATTTAATTAAATCGGATATTACCTGGCACATTATATATATTATAGTTTGAACAAAACTATTATACCACCACAAAACAGTTTCTTGAATCACTTAACCATCTAGCATAAAATCCATGGACACAAAACAGGAGTTATTACAATAGGAAGCAAATAACTAATTAAAATGTCACAGTTGTGTGCCAATTTTTTTCCTAATGACAATACTAGAGATCTAACATAACTTTTTTGTTTAAAAAGAATTAAAAAATATGTTTCCTCTTACCTACTCTCGCATATCCTGGAGGAGGAAATGGCAACCCACTCCAGTTTTCTTGCCCAGGAAATCCCATGGACAGAGGAACCTGGCAGGCTACAGTCCCTAGGGTCACAAAGAGTCAGACACAACTGAGCAACTGAGCATACATGCGCTCAGTTCAGTTCAGTTCATTTCAGTCACTCAGACGGTTCCAACTCTTTGTGATCCCATGAACCGCAGCACACCAGGCCTCCCTGTCCATCACCAACTTCCGGAGTCCACCCAAACCCATAAAGCCATGCAACCATCTCATCCTCTGTCATCCCCTTCTCCTCCTGCCCTCAATCTTTCCCAGCATCAGGGTCTTTTCCAATGAGTCAGCTCTTCGTATCAGGTGGCCAGAGTATTGGAGTTTCAGCTTCAACATCAGTCCTTCCAATGAACACCCAGGACTTATCTCCTTTAGGATGGAGATAAACTAAATTATTTAAAATTAAATTAAAAATCATTTCTAAATAACAAGGAGAAATTACTTGCTAGTTTAATAGGATATTTTATTCTCTCTGTTCACTCATTAAATATTGGTTTGTACACTAATTTATTCTTTTGTGCCAAAGGAAGTTATGTATTAATACCAACTGCCTATGAACTGGCTATAGATATGGCATTTCCACATTACCAAGCCACTTCTAGGACTGATGCTGAAGCTGAAACTCCAATAGGACTGATGCTGAAGCTGAAACTCCAATAGGACTGATGCTGAAGCTGAAACACCAATACTTTGGCCACCTGATGTGAAGAACTGATTCATTTGAAAAGATCCTGATGCTGGGAAAGATTGAAGGCAGGAGGAGAAGGGGACAACAGAGGATGAGATGGTTGGATAGCATCACCGACTCAATGGACATGAGTTTGAGTAAATTCCAGGAGTTGGTGAGGGACAGGGAGGCCTGGTGTGCTGCAGTCCACGGGGTCGTAAAGAGTTGGACATGACTGAACTGAACTGAAGCCATTTCTATAGCTATTGTTCAAATGTATATGTACATCCAAATACAGAGTACTATTATTACGAACAAATAGCTTAATGCAAAAGGCAAGAACAGAAAACATAAATCTACTACACTTGAGATCCTTGGGAGCTAAGAATGTGTTTCCTTGGCCACCTTCAGCACAGTGCCTTAGACACAGTGGACATGTAATGCATAAAATGTTACAAATTATGTAATGCTTACTACAGAAGAACAAGTTCTCTAAAGCTCACCATGTACATGTACATGACTGTGTGTACATTGTACACAGACACACACTGGCATTTCCATTGTGAAGAGAAATAAGATTTCCTTTCCTTCAATTTTCTACCCCAGTTTCAGCTAATCTTTCAAAACTAAACCAAGATTGAGAAATATCTCCAAAATTTGTAAAAAATATTCCATTCCCCCACATCCGTCTTCCAACAGGTGCTGAATTCTCTAAGCTATAAATACCCACTAAAATAGCCCCAATGCCACAGAAATCTTGATGTGAAAACAAAAGATTAACAGAGCCCATTTCCTAGTGAAGAGATATTCTTATGTTTTCCTAAGGTGGAGTACCTTTGGCTGTTCCATGTTTTACCACACTGCCTTTTTACGTGGGGTGAGATACACACTGATGCCTGCTTATTTAACTTATATGCAGAGTACATCATGAGAAATGCTGGGCTGGAAGAAGCACAAGCTGGAATCAAGATTGCTGGGAGAAATATCAATAACCTCAGACATGCAGATGACTCTACCCTTATGGCAGAAAGTGAAAAGGAACTAAAAAGCCTCTTGATGAAAGTGAAAGTGGTGAGTGAAAAAGTTGGCTTAAAGCTCAACATTCAGAAAACGAAGATCATGGCATCTGGTCCCATCATTTCATGGGAAATAGATGGGGAAACAGTGGAAACAGTGTCAGACTTTATTTCGGGGGCTCCAAAATCACTGCAGATGGTGACTGCAGCCATGAAATTAAAAGACACGTACTCCTTGGAAGGAAAGTTATAACCCACCTAGATTGCATATTCAAAAGCAGAGACATTACTTTGCCAACTAACGTCCGTCTAGTCAAGGCTATGGTTTTTCCTGTGGTCATGTATGGATGTGAGAGTTGGACTGTGAAGAAGGCTGAGTGCCGAAGAATTGATGCTTTTGAACTGTGGTGTTGGAGAAGACTCTTGAGAGTCCCTTGGACTGCAAGGAGATCCAACCAGTCCATTCTGAAGGAGATCAGCCCTCGGTTTCTTTGGAGGGAATGATGCTGAAGCTGAAACTCCAGTACTTTGGCCACCTCATGCGAAGAGTTGACTCATTGGAAAAGACTCTGATGCTGGGAGGGATTGGGGGCAGGAGAAGGGGATGACAGAGGATGAGATGGCTGGATGACATCACCAACTTGATGCACATGAGTTTGGGTGGACTCCGGGAGTGGGTGATGGACAGGGAGGCCTGGCGTGCTGCGATTCATGGGGTTGCAAAGAGTCGGACACGACTGAGTGACCAGTTAAGTTAAAACACACTGATGCCAACAAAGGTCCGTCTAGTCAAAGCTATGGTTTTCCAGTGGTCATGTACGGATGTGAGAGTTGGACTATAAAGAAAGCTGAGCGCCGAAGAATTGATGCTTTTGAACTGTGGTGTGAGAGAAGGCTCTTGAGAGTCCCTTGGACTGAAAGTAGATCCAACCAGTCCATCCTAAAGGAGATCAGTCCTGAGCGTTCATCGGAAGGACTGATGTTGAAGCTGAAACTGCAATACTTTGACCACCTGATGCAAAGAGCTGACTCATTGGAAAAGACCCTGATGCTGGGAAAGACTGAAGGCAGGAGGAGAAGGGGACAACAGAGGATAAGACGGTTGGATGGCATCACCGACTCAATGGACGTTGAGTTTGGGTAAACTTGAGGAGTTAGTGATTGACAGGGTGTCCTGGTGTGCTGCGGTTCATGGGGTTGCAGAGTCGGACATGACTGAGCGGCTGAACTGACTGACTGACTGACATGCTGATGATCGGAGCCATAGATGTAGGGACAAATTGAAGGCAGGTTATTCCTTCCTCACAGAAGATCTACTAGTCACAGAATTTAGAATGGTGTTGTGAGAATCTACCTTGAAAATGGAAGAATGTTTATTGAACTCTCAATATAATAACTTTTTTCCTACCAGTTCCTCAATGGTGAGGAACTGAATATCTCTTAAATTCACTGCTTGTGTCCAAATGACTCATGAGTCTGGAGACAGGAATATCAGTATCTTAAGAACCACTTTTTGAAAGTCTCCCTGAGGCTACCCAAGCGTATTAATAGCCAAGACATGTGCTGGGATATTGTCAAATGAGAATTTAAGGTGAAAAGGATCTTATTTATCTTACCTAAAAAATGATTTTAGAAGGCCAGCATTTAGTTTCATTTATTGACTTTTTGAACTTTCTAATAGCTAGTAGACTTCTGCCTAGTTTTGTAATCTTCTGCTTTTCAAACACTATATTTTTATAAGACTATTATTTCTCTGAGCTGAGATTGGAAAATCTTTTATTGAGAGGCATTTTCTGTTGCCTACAACTTGGTAAAAAGATAGTTACTCTTGTTGTTGAAATTTTGTACCATTATGGTGTTTGAAGAAATATTGATTAATACAGGCATATTTTAAAACTGCTTACTTAAGGATCAACTATCAACATTTCTTTAGGTTGCACTCTCATAGCAAGATGCACTAAGGAAAGGAGTGGTCTTTGCTTCTACTTCCCTATCTTTCATCCACTTAAAAAAATCTCTACTTAAAAAAATTTTTTAAATCTTTTTTTACTTAAAAAAAATCTTAAATTCTTACATTTAGAGACCCAAAGCAATCTGAAACCACAACCACTAGAACAATACAATTACGGAAAAATGACAAGAAATGTAAGTAGGTCATCAATATATTTCAAGCACACTTATTTCCCTGTGATTAACAAATACATAAGTGAACTACACATGTGTAAGTTGGGAAATTGAGATGGCTTATTCTTGTGTATAAAGTCTCTGGAAATATCAATCACTATTATTGTCAGTCTTCAAGTGATTTAATTCTCATAATTTTCAAAGAAAATAATTTTAATTTCTACCACTGAAAAAGATGTTGGGCATAGTATATTTGCATGGACAAACACTGTCAAATTAATAGTAAGGTATGAACCTTAATCTTATAATTTTTTTAGACTGATGCACTGTACTAACTGAAATAGCTGTCATCCACTACTAAGTGACTCATGTCATTCTCTGTATCAGAGAATTCATATCCTTTTCTAAAATGACCTGGAAATTAACAATGCCACCATGTTCTTGATCTTTCTCTATGCTCTCAACAATCTCACTTTGAGAAGCTATTTCCTCACTGTCTGGGTTATCCTTTGCTGTACAACAAACTACCACAAAACTTAATGGATTGAAAGAATTCTGTGCTGGTTTTGCTTAAGCTCACCCATGTGGGTGCTTCAGATCAGACAGTCTGGAAGGTCCAAGATGACTGTATTCACATATCTGATACTTGGTTCTAGATGTTACCTGGGAAGCCTCAGTTCACAAAATGGCTTCTCATCTTCCTGCAAGCCAAAATTGCTTCACATGTAGGTCTCAGGGTAGCATTCCAGGAATGCAAAGGCAGAAATTGCAAATCCTCTAGAGTCCTAGCCCCTGGCATTCACACATTGCTTCTGACACATTCTATCAGTCAAGCAAACCACATGCTCAGTCCAGACTCAGAGTATAGGAAAGATTTCACTTCTGTAAGGAAAGAACAGCAAAGTCACATGGCAAAGGGGTCAGGTACAGAAATTAGAGGTATTTGTGGCCATTAAACAATCTAGCACACCTGGTTACCAGTTCAGAACTGGCCAGCTTCTCAGTTCATAGGGAAGATGGACATCTCATTCCTGGTATTTGAAATAGCAAATGTCTGATGTCTGTGTATGTCAAGCATTTGAACTGAGTGCAACACTAGGAATATTAAACATTCCACACAATTTTCAACAAGAAAGAAAGAGTACTTTAGAACTACGGTAAATACTTTTTTCCTGATCAAACCAAGAACCGATGTCATCAGCCTCATGTCTGATGCTCCAATCCAACATTTCCTGTTATGTGATAACCAGCTTGGTGTCTTGTAAGAAAGATCACTGGCTCAGAACTCAGCAAGTGTTCACCATGGGCCTACTGGGTTGCTGTTACTAAACCGTGCTTTAAATAATCTTTTGAACAGGTATTATGTTCACAGAATTGTGACATAGGCCTTGGATGGAAAATATAGGTAAGGGCATACAGAAATGGTAGAGATCTGTCCTGGGTACACTGAAAGAACAGAGGAATCTCATCCATCCTAATCTAGAAGACAACAGAAATAATGATTTGACATTTAAAGACACATCCTCTTTCTCTGTAATCACCCTTTTTACTATATTTTTCAAGTATCAGATTATGCCCTAGAGACACTACAATTAAAAGCATACATCTTTTTCAAAGTAATTTAAATAGTGAAGGTTGGGTAAAATTCAGATCCACTTTATGTTATTTAAACTCCAGTGACAACATCTACATTTTATAGCCTAGTAAGCTTTCACAAGCTGTGCCTTGATGTATATAAAGATAAATAAACAACAGAATCAATAGTATTTCAAAGATTTCTATTATTTGACTATAAATTAATACTAGTCATTAATACTTGTCTACAAACTGTGAATATATATTTTAATTATATCTCATTATGGCAAACACCTACAAAATATAGCTTCTTGATCCTTTCCTTCAGGATAAAGAATCTCCATATTACAGAGAGGTTCATTTCCTACATATATGTATATGTCTTTGTGCACTGAATATGGAAACTTTCATTCAATTTTAAATGTTTCCCTTGGACAATGATCAATTTTTTTGTGAGTGGCATTTTATCTTTTAATTTATTTTAACTGCCTGAAACGGACCAGCTGCAGAGTGGGAAGTGTGTTGACATTTATCTGAAGTCTTATCTTTATTAAATCACTTGTGTTATTATACTACATAAACAACTTAATAAACAGAACAAATACTTATCTAACTGGACTCAGTAATTCTATTGAACCAGCCAATTTACTCTTAATTTTCTGAAAAAGATAAAACCTCCTGTATCAGTTGAGTCACCAGGGAAATTAAGTCTTCAGTAATCAAATCCATTACCAAATCTGAAGTACCACCCCAAGAGTACCTAGAGGGCTTTGATTCTTTCTTTCCTATTGACACCCAGTGGAACTTCTAGTGACCTTTCTCCTCATTCCACTTTACAAATGTAAACAGGTAGGAAGTTTTCTTTTTCTACCTTCCCCCAATACCCCAGTAACTTTCAGTTGTCCTTTGCCATACTAGCCACTAACAAGAGATTATTCAGTTTTCTTCAAATATTCACACTCAAATTTGTATTAAAAGAATAATGAGACAGGGTCTTCACAAAAAGAAGTCAAATGGAAGGATTTAAATCTGTGCTGTCAAATATGGTAGCTACTGGCTGCAATAAAATTTAAGTTAACTTAAGATTTAAATTAATTAAAATTACACACATTTAAAATTCTGCTTGTATGTAACACTAGCCACATCTCAAATTCTCAGTAGCCATATGTGGCTAATGGGTCCCTGATTAGACATCATAGAGATAGAACATTTTCATCATTGCAGGACGTTCTATAAAACAATGAATGCCTCTGCTGCTGCTGCTGCTAAGTCGCTTCAGTCGTGTCCGACTCTGTGCTATCCCATAGATGGCAGCCCACCAGGCTCCCCCGTCCCTGGGATTCTCCAGACAAGAACACTGGAGTGGGTTGCCATTTCCTTCTCCAATGCATGAAAGTGAAAAGTGAAAGTGAAGTCACTGAGTCGTGTCCGACTCTCAGCGACCCCATGGACTGCAGCCCACCAGTCTCCTTCATCCATGGGAGTTTCCAGGCAAGAGTACTGGAGTGGGGTGCCATTGCCTTCTCTGCTACTAACCTAAATAACACAGAAAATTACTATTAGTCTAGTCTAAACAGCTCCATTTTTTTAATTGTAAGGGTATTATTTCTAATTGTATTTTAAAGTAACTTTATTGTATTTTTTTAAGTAAAAAAGTATGCTGAAGCATCCTTTGTTTCTTTCCTAAACACAATTCCCTTCATCTCCAAAGGGAACCACTATCCTGAAGTTAATGAGCATATTTTCCACATGCTTTTTAAATATATTTTTCCTAAATTAGAATATAGTAGCATTTTATAATTTTATATTAATAACAACAAATATTTCACTCAAAATTTTAATTAAAATTATGTTTGCATGTTAATAGCTTGTTTGGTATTCCTTTGCAGTTAAGTCTCAGATAACTTTTTATGCCATTGAATGAATATGCCCTATTATTCAGTCATATTTCACCTTATATGTCTTTTTAAAATATTTCTCTTCTCAGAAATAACCACCAATTAGGTGATCTGTATAGAAAAAGATAATGGAATAAAAGTTACCATTTCATTTGACAAGTATATTCTACTCTCTTATTCCTCAGAGTCAAATAAATCCCCTCTACCAAATAAAGGACTGGGTAATCAGGGGCTATTAAACGTAAAAGCATCTGTGCTTCTCTTCCCTAAATACTGTTTATTTAAAAGAAAGAAAACAATTGCAGAGATTAAAGTATAACATAATTTAAACTTTCAATGAAAAGAAAGAATTGATAATATTATCTTTTCATTGTTTTAAATACTTCTTACACTTATTTTTGACCTTTAGAGGACAGGAATATAGGCTTAAGAAAAAAATCATCCTGTAATCAGTGTGATCCAACTCACCTTTTTGGGGAACAAAAAAAAGCCACGTATTTCTTTTTCGTACTCAAGGTAGTCACTTGAGTTCTTGTAGTATTCAGGTTAGGCTGTCACCTCCCTGTGATTCACAACAATCAGGTGAGCTTGCTTAGTGTGAAGATGGAAGAGCTGTCTCCAGTTGTCTGTCAGAGAGAGCTGGAGAATATGCCAAGCCCACTTTAAGTCCTTGTTCATCTCCTCATGGCTTCTCTCACCAATATTTGGCAGTCATATTGAAAACAGGCCATCCATATAATCAGAGGTTGTCTGTTGTGAATTCCTGCATGCTCAATTCATGTGACAAAACTGAGGCTCAGAAAAATTAAGAAATTGGCAAAAATTGTGCAGTTTGGAAGAAATAGACATTACATTCAAATCCAGAAAAACTAGATTCTAGTTCCAGTTTTGAAAAAACTAGCTATGTGAACCTAGCAACAGCTCTTTCCAATATTTTATTTAAAATAATTTTATCACCCTGAGTCTCCACTGTCTTACCTATACAATAGAAGGATTAAATTAGATGATCTCTAAGGCATCTTCCAAGGCTAAAATTATGTGAGTCTAAATGACAAAATCATTAACAAGCATTGATTAAGATACATCAGTTATAAGCAGGCCTCCACCAGGGACAGAAATAGAAAAATCCCTATTCTTGAGGATCCAATAATCTAAAATAAATACCAATTTCACAAATACAGAAGATGAAATAGAGACAAGAAAAAAAAAAATATAATATACCTTTAAAACCTAATGAATGCTCAACATATAAATAAATATTGAGAAATATGAATTATAATTCTTTAAATAAACATTAACAAATTGCCTTAATTTTTTTTTTATTGAAGGACAATTGCTTTACAGAATTTCCTTGTTTGCTGTCAAACCTCAACCTGAATCAGCCATAGGTATACATATATCTCCTCCCTTTTGAACTCCCCTCCCATCTCCATCCCCATCTCACCCCTCTAGGTTGATACAGAATCCCTGTTTGAGCTTCTTGGCCATACAGTAAATTCCCATTGGCTACCTATTTTACATATGGTGATATAAGTTTCCATGTTACTCTCTCCATACATCTCCCCCTCTCCTCCCCTCTCCTCACGTCCACAAGCCTATTCTCTAAGTCCGTTTCCCCACTGCTGACCTGTAAGTAAATTCTTCAGTAGCATTTTTCTAGATTCTGTATATATGTATTAGAATATGCTATTTATCTTTCTCTTTCTGCCTTACTTCACTCTGTATAATAGGTTCTAGGTTCATCCACCTCATCAGAACTGACTCAAAGATGTTCCTTTTCATGGCTGAGTAATATTCCATTGTGTATATGTACAACAACTTCTTATCCATTCATCTGTCAATGGACATCTAGGTTGCTTCCATGTTCTAGCTATTTTAAGTAGTGCTGCAATGAACAATGGGATACATGTGTATTTTTCAGTTTTGGTTTCCTCAGGGTATATGCCTAGGAGTGGAATTGCTGGGTCATATGTTAGTTTTATTCCTAGTTTTTTTAAAGGAATCTCCATACTATCTTCCATAGTAGCTGTATCAATTTAGATTCCCACCAACAGTGCAAGAGCATTCTCTTTTCTCCACACCCTCTCCAGCATTTATTGTCTGTAGACTTTTTGATGATGGCCATTCTGACTGGTGTGAGGTGATATCTCATTGTAGTTTTGATTTGCATTTCTCTAATAGTGAGCGATGTTGAGCATCTTTTCACGTGTTTGATAGCCATCTGTATGTCTTCTTTGGAGAAATGTCTGTTTAGATCTTTTGCCCACTTTTTGATTGGGTTATTTGTTTTTCTGGTATTGAGTTATATGAGCTGCTTGTATATTTTGGAAATTAATCCTTTGTCAGTTGTTTCATTTGCTATTATTTTCTCCCACTCTGAGGGTTGTCTTTTCACCTTGCCTATAGTTTCCTTTGCTGTGCAAAAGCTTTAAAGTATAATCAGGTCCCACTTGTTTACTTTGGTTTTTATTTCCATTACTATAGGAGGTGGGTTATAGAGGATCTTGCTTTGATTTATGTCATCGAGTGTCCTGCCTGTTTTCCTCTAAGAGTTTTATAGTTTCTGGCTTACATTTAGGTCATTAATCCACTTTGAGTTTATCTTTGTTTATGGTGTAAGGAAGTGCTCTAATGTCATTCTTTTACATGTAGCTGTCCAGTTATCCCAGCACCATTTACTGAAGAGGTGGTCTCTGCCCCATTGTATATTCTTGCTTTCTTTGTAAAAAATAAGGTACCCATAGGTGCATGGGTTTATTTCTTGGCTTTCTATCTTGTTCCACTGGTCTATGTTTCTGTTTTTGTGCCAATACCATACTTTCTTGATGACTGTAGCTTTGTAGTGTAATCTGAAGTCAGGAAAATTGACTCTTTGGCTCCATTCTTCTTTCTCAACACTGCTTTGGCTATTTGGGGTCTTTTGTGTTTCCATATGAATTGTGAAATTTTTTGTTCTAGTTCTGTGAAAAATGTCATTGGTAATTTGATAGGGATTGCACTGGCATCCCACTCCAGTACTCTTGGCTGGAAACTCCCATGGAGGGAGGAGCCTGGTAGGCCAGAGTCGTGAAGAGTCAGACATGACTGAGCGACTTTATTTTCACTTTTATTACTGGAGAAGAAAATGGCAACCCACTCCAGTGTTCTTGCCTGGAGAATCCCAGGGACGGGGGAGCCTGGTGGGCTGCCTTCTATGGGGTCGCACAGAGTCGGACACAACTGAAGTGACTTAGCAGCAGCAGCAGTAGCACTGAATCTGTAGATTGCATATGGTAGCACAGTCATTTTCACAATATTGATTTCTCCTACCCAGGAACACAGAATATCTCTCCATCTGTTTATGTCGTCTTTGAGTTCTTTCTTTAGTGTCTTATGATTTTCTGTGTACAGTTTCTTTTTGTTGCAATGGTGAATGGGATTGATTCCTTAATTTCTCTTTCTGACATTTCATGGTTAGTATATAGAAATGCAAGTGATTTCTATGTATTGTTTTTGTATCCTGCAACTTTGCTAAATTCACTGATTAGCTCTAGTAATTTTCTGATACTATCTTTAGGGTTTTCTACGTACAGTATCATGTCATCTGCAGTGAGGGCTTTACTTCTTTTCCTATCTAGATTCTTTTTCTTCTCTTATTGCAGTAGCTAGGACTGCCAAAACTTGAATAATAGTGATGAAAGTGGACACCCTTGCCTTGTTCCTGCTCTTAGGGTGAATGCTTTCAGTTTTTCACCATTGAGAATAATGTTTGCCATAGGCTTATCATATATGGCCTTTACTATGTTGAGGTGGGTTCCTTCTGTGCCCATTTTTTGAAGAGTTTTAATCATAGATGGGTGCTGAATTTTGTCAAAAGCTTTTTCTGCATCTATTGAGATTATCATATTGTTTTTATCTTTCAATTTGTTGATTTGGTGTATCACATTGATTAATTTGCATATATTGAATAATCCTTGCATCCCTGGAATAAACCCACCTTGATTTTGGTGTATGAGCTTTGTGATGTGTCCCTGAATTCTGTTTGCTAAATTTTCTTGAGAGTCCCTCAGACTGCAAGGAGATCCAACCAGTCCATCCTAAAGGAAATCAGTCTTGAATATTCATTGGAAGGACTGATGCTGAAGTTGAAACTCCAATACTTTGGCCACCTGATGTGAAGAACTGACTCATTTGAAAAGACCCTGATGCTGGGAAAGACTGAAGATGGGAGGAGAAGGGGATGACAGAGGATGAGATAGTTGGATGGCATCACCGACTCAATGGACATGAGTTTGAGTAAGCTTGGGAAGTTGGTGATGGACAGGTAAGCCTGACGTACCACAGTCCATAGGGTCACAAAGAGTTGGATATGGCTGAGTGACTGAACTGAACTGAAAATTTTGTTGAGGATTTTTGCATCTGTGTTAATCAATGATATTGCCTGTAGTTTTCTTTTTGTGTGTTGTCTTTGTATGGTTTTAGTAGCAGGGTGATGGTGGCCTTGTAGAATGAGTTTGAAAGTGTTCCTTCCTCTAAGGATAGGTATTAGCTCTTCTCTAAATGTTTGATAGAATTCTCCTGTGAAGCCATCTGGTCCTGGGCTTTTGGTTTTGGGGGAGATTTTTGATCACAGCTTCAATTTCAGTGCTTGTAATTGGTTTGTTCATAATTTCTATTGCTTCCTGGTTGAGTCTTGGAAGATTGAACTTTTCCAAGAATCTGTCCATTTCTTCCAGGTTATCCATTTTATTGCCATATAGTTGTTCATAATAGTCTCTTATAATCCCTTGCATTTCTGCATTGTCTGTTGTAACCTCTCCTTTTTCATTTCTAATTTTGTTGATTTCATTTTTTTCTCTTTTTTTCTTGATAAGTCTGGACAAAGGTTTGTCAATTTTGTTTATCTTCTCAAAGAATCAGCTTTTAGTTTTATTTATCTTTACTATTGTTTCTTTCATTGCTTTTTCATTTATTTCTGCTCAGATCTTTATGATTTCTTTCCTTCTACTAATTTTGGGGTTTTTTGTTCCTCTTCTTTCAGCTGTTTTATGTGTAAAGTTAGGTTGTCTATTCTGTTTTTCTTGATTTTTGAGGTAAGATTGCATTGCTATAAACTTCCCTCTTAGAACTGCATTCACTTGCATCCCATAGGTTTTGAGTTGTCATGTTTTCATTGTTATTTATCTCTAGAAATTTTTTTTTATTTCCCTCTTGATTTCTTCAGTAAACTGTTCGTTATTTAGAAACGTGTTGTTTAATCTCCATGTGTTCATATTTCTTACAGCTGTTTTATCTTGTAATTGATATCTAGTCTCATAGCATTGGGGTCAGAGAAGATGCTTGATATGATTTCAACTTTCTTAAATTTGCTGAGGTTTGATTTGTGACACAAGATGTGGTCTGTCCTGGAGAATGTTCCATGTCCACTTGAGAAGAAGATGTATCCTGCATTTGGATGGAATGTCCTGAAGATATCGATGAGCTCCATCTCATTTAATGGATCATTTAAGAGTTAGGTTTCCTTATCAATTTTCTGTTTTGATGATCTGTTCATTGGTGTGAGTGGGGTGTTAAAGTCTCCTACTATTCTTGTCAGTTTCTTTTTTTATGTCTGTTAGTGTTTGCCATGTGTATTGAGGTGCTCCTATGTTGGGTGCATAGATATTTACAATTGTTGTATCTTCCTTTGGATTGATCCCTTGATCATTATGTAGTGTCCTTCCTTATCTCTTATAATCCTCTTTATTTAAAGGTCTGTTTTGTTTGATATGAGGGTTGCTACTCAAACTTTCTTTTCCTTCCCATTTTCATGGAATATATTTTTCCATCCTTTCACTTTCAGTCTACATGTGTCTTTAGATCTGAAGTGGGTTTCCTGTAGACAGTATATATATGGGTCTTGGTTTTTTTTTTTTTTATATCCATTCAGCCAGTCTGTGCCTTTTAGTGGAGCATTTTATCCATTTACATTTAAAGTAATTATTGAGATATATGTTCCTATTGCCATTTTCTTAATTGTTTGCTGTTGATTTTGTAGATCTTTTTCCTTCTCTTGTATTTCTTGAGTATATACGTCCCTTTAACATTTGTTGTAAAGCTGGTTTGGTGGTACTGAGTTTTCCTAACTTTTGCTTGTCTGAAAAGCTTTTCTTTTCTCCATCAATTTTGAATGAGATCCTTGCCGGTACAGTAATCTTGGTTGTAGATTTTTCCCTTTCAGTACTTTAAATATATCCTGCCATTCCCTTCTGGCCTGCCAAGTTACTGCTGAAAGGTCAACTGTTAAATGTATGGGGTTTTCCTTGTACGTTACTTGCTGCTTTTCCCTTGCTGCTTTTAATATCCTTTCTCTTTAGTCTTTGTTAGTTTGATTAGTATGTGTTTTGGCTTGTTTATCCTTGGGTTAACCCTGTATGGGCTCTTGGAGTTGATTGACTATTTCCTTTTCCACGCTGGGGAAATTTTCAACTATAATCTCTTCAAAAAATTTCTCAGACTCTTTCTTTTCCTCTTCTTCTTCTGGGACTCCTATAATTTGAATATTGGTGTGTCTGATACTGTCCCAGAGGTCTCTGAGGCTATCCTCAGTTCTTTCCATTCTTTTTACTTTATTCTGATCTTCAAAAGTTATTTCCACCATTTTATCTTCCGGCTTACTGATTCTTTCTTCTGCTTCAGATATTCTGCTACTGCTTCCTTCCAGAGTATTTTTAATTTTAGTAATTGTGTTGTTTGTCTCTGTATGTTTATTCTTTAATTCTTCTAGGTCTTTGTTATTTGATTCTTGCATTTTCTCTATTTTGTTTTCAAGGTTTTTTGATCATCTTTACTATCATTATTCTGAATTCTTTTTCAGGTAGTTTGCCTATTTCCTCTTCATTTATTTAGACTTCTGTGTTTCTAATTTGTTCCTTCATTTGTGTAATATTTCTCTGCCTTTTCATTATATATATATATACACACACATACATATATTTAAACTTATTGTGTTTGAGGTCTCCTTTTCCCAGGTTTCAAGGTTAAATTTTTTCCTCCTTTAGGTTTCTGCCCTTGTAAAGTTGGTCCAGTGGTTTGTATAAGCTTTGTATAATGTGAGATTTGTGCTGAGTTTTTTTGTTTGTTTGTTTTTCCTCTGACGGGCAAAGCTTAGTGAGGTGGTAATCCTGTCTGCTGATGAATGGGTTTGTATTTTTGTTTGTTGTTTAGATGAAGCATCCTTCACAAGGTGCTACTGGTGGTTGGGTGATGCAGGGTCTTGTACTCAAGTGGTTTCCTCAGTGTGAGTTCTCATTATCTGATACTTCCCAGGGTCACTAAGTGGAGAAGGAAATGGCAACCCACTCCAGTACTCTTGCCTAGAGAATCCTGTGGACAGAAGAGCCTGGTGGGCTGCTGTCCATGGGGTCACCAAGAGTCGGCCACGACTGAGCGACTTCACTTTCACTTTTCACTTTCATGCATTGGAGAAGGAAATGGCAACCCACTCCAGTGTTCTTGCCTGGAGAATTCCAGGGACAGCAGAGTGTGGTGGGCTGCCATCTATGGGGTCACACAGAGTCGGACACGACTGAAGTGACTTAGCAGCAGCAGCAGCAGGGTTAGTTCTGTGGTAGTCTAGGGTCTTGGAGTCATTGTTCTCACTCCAAAGGCTCAGGGCTTGATCTCTGGTCAGGAACAAAGATTCCACAAGTGGTTTTTCATGTCATTAAGTGAGATTAAAACAAATACCCAAAGACAAGAAACCAGAGATGAACCCCAGACAAATGGCAGTTACAAAATCAGGCAAATAAAAATTAAAATAATGGAATATACACATATACACATACACCCATAAGCAAAGTCAAAACCGTCCAACTAAAATAAAGTACTGTAGGTTGATCGGGCAAACAAAGGAAACAGAAAATTATATCTATCAGTTAAGAACAAAACTAAAGCACAAAGTGGAAAACAAAACTAAAGCAAGGTGCCAAATGGGGAATAAAGTAATGAAAATAAATGAACAAATATGTTGAGAGGAAAGAAAAGAAAGAAAGAATATATATGCAAAGTTAAACAGATGTAGATAAAGAAGATTTCTATACATTAAAGGTTAACTGCAAGGGGAAAAGAACAATAGGAAAGCAAACAAGGGAATAAATGTAGAAAAAATAATACTAGTTTTAAAAATTAAAATTAAAAGAGTAAAGAAAGAAAGAAAGAAAGAAAAAGGAAAATTCCATTGAACTGCAAAAGCCCAACATGGAGGCAGAAGTTTATAACAATAAAAAATGTGACTGAGGGGAAAAAAAGCTCTAAAGTTTAATTAGATTTCATAGTGCCAATAAAATTGACAACTACAACAGAGGGGGGAAATCCAAAAGAATCTATAGAATAAGTCAAAACATAAAAACAATAAATGTTTTTCTTGAGTTACTGCTGTCAGAGTCCCTTCCCTCGCTGGGAGTCAGTCCACCTCATCTCCCTAGGATGCCCTCCAACACTGTGCTGATCTCTGAATCTGCTGCGGGGTCAGCTCAGATTCTAATCTGAGCTAATCTAATCTACTCCTGTGTGTCCTTGCCTCCAATGTCCACAGTTATCACAACTAGTACATTTTCTTTTGTGGGATGACCTTTTATATATTCCATAGGCAATATATATAACTGAGTCTGCCTAGTTGGTCATGTGGATTTAATTTTCAGCTTGTACACCTGGTGGGAAGGTTTTGAGTTTTCTTCCTTAGTCACACTGCCGGTTTCAATTGTGGTTTTATTTCCATCTCTGCATGTGGGTCGTCCACTGGGGATTGCTCCTGAGGCTGCCTGGAGCACTTGGGTTTGCCCCTGTGATGGCAAGGTGTGGAGGTGCTGCAGCTGTTTGGGTCAGAGGAGTTCTGGAAGCACGTTTGGGTCAGAGGAGTTCTGGAAGCACCAGGTACTCAAGGGAGTTGGTGGTTAGGGCAGCAGGAAATACAGTGCTCTAGAAGGATATGGCAATCAGTATTGGCCAATACACTCCAGTATTCTTGCCTAAAGAACCCACCTGATAGAGAAGCCTGCCAGGCCACAGTCTACAGAGCCGCAAAGTGTTGGACATGACTGAAGCAACCCTGTGCACATAGATGCAAATTTTTTTTTGCCGGTGGCATCTCTGTTCCCATGAAAGTTGAGTGTGAATGTGGCACAGCTGATTGGCTTGTAGGGACCCTGGGGGTGCCAAGTGTGCAGGGACACAGACTGCCTCTGCCCCAGGAGTTATGGCCTTATCAGAGTCTTTTTTCGAGCCTCTTATAGCTGGCAATCAGAAGGCCTCTTTGGCCAGGCTTTCTGGGCTCCCTTGCCTGGGGTGCTTCTCTGTTGTTCAGGGTGTCAGCCACAAAGAGGGGCTGCCCTGGCTGGGGTCCTACTCTGTAGTTTAGTGCCTCAGGCGTTTGATGGGCCAACCTCTCTATTATTCAGCTGCTGATGCTGGCTGGCTTGTGAGGAGAGAGAGGCTATGGTGATGGCTCCACCCCTATGTGTGACTCAGCAGTATCACCTTGCTTCCATGGCTGCCTGGCTTTCCTCCATAGGCATTTCCCACCACAATCTCCTCCCTCACATCTCCTTGATCCATCTCTCCACAGACAACAGCAGCCCTCACCCTAGGATTGCTCCACAATCCCTAAACTCCAGCTTATAGCCACTGTGCCTTGCAGGGGGGACCTGCATCCCTGTCCAGGGTATGTATAGCTGCAGCAAGAACTGTCTGATTCTGATTCCATTTAGGCTGCCACAGATAAGCTGCTTTACTCTCAGTCTTAAATGCTTCTCCTCTGACTCAGACAGTTGCTCCAATGTGGGAATCGGATCCTTGCTTCAGTTCTCCCATCTGCTGAGGGCAAGTCCAGTCCTACTAAAATTCCTGTTTTCTCCCTAGTTCCTTCCTCCTACCAAGTTTTGCCTGGTTCTATATATTCTTTTCCACTGGTTAGGTACTCCTGTCCACTCTTAGCTGGTGTTCTGCATGCACTTCTGTGTCTGAAGGTGTATTCCTGATGTATCCACGGAGAGAGATGTACTCCATGTCCAGCTACTCTTCCACCATCTTGTTCTCTCCTTCAAATTGCCTTGTTTTTAACAAACAAGTCTATAGGCTCCATGGGGGTAAGAAATGGTTTGCTCTTCCTCATTGTTTACCTAGAATTGTGATTGACAGCAAAAAATATTTGTTGACTAGAAAAAATGAATAAATGAATGAATGAATGGGCATCATCAAACAATGGGGAATGGGGAAATTGGTGCCAGCTCAGCCAAGGGGTGGAGAAGGAGGAGTCCAAGAGGAGATCACAAGGTTGTCAGCTTTCTTTCCACAAAAGAAAGAAAACCAAAAATAACAATAGGAAAGGTTAATTTTTCATGCAAAACCAAAAGGGAATAGGAAGGAAAAGGAAAAACAGGCTGAAGTATGAAACTAAAGATTAACCTGTAGAACATGGATAAATTAAAAACGAGGAGAGTCCAGCCTGTAATGATGAAGAGAAAGAAGGTAAGTCTGACTGATATCAAATGTCAGGTCTTACTCATGATTCCTGTCTTCCTTTTTATATAATCCAGAGAAATAATTTTAGTCAACTATCTTCTAAGTGGGATTTTTTTAACAGACACACTTTTAATAAAAAGAGAATTCTACCTCATCCCATTTGTTAAGAGTAAATGCTTTTTTTTTTTTAAGAAGTGAAATTATTTTTTACTTGTCTGTTTCTTGGTACAACCAGACAACAGTGAAATACTGAATTATGAAAGGTTTAGGTCTTCAGTGTCAGCCTAACATTCTGTAGAAGGAGAGGGGGTCATTTTATACCTTATAAAACAAAGCACATGTGCATGGTAAGCACGCTTCACTCATGTCTGAGTCTTTGTGACCCTATGAACCATAGTCCACCAGACTCCTCTGCTGACGGGATTCTCCAGGCATGAATACTGGAGTGGGTTGCAATGACCTCCCCCAGGGGATCTTCCCAATCCAGAACTGAACCCTTAACTTTTATGTCTTCTGCACTGGCAGGCAGGTTCTTTATTACTAGTGCAACCTGGGAAGCCCAATACAAAGCAAACCAAATGGCAATTTGTAGTCACAGTTTTGCATTTAATATGTCTTGAACATTTTAAATTAATTCTGTTCCAACATAGTAGAATTTTTCCCTAAAGAAAACCACTCTTTCACCTTGGCTTTCCCTCATCACAATTGTGTGGCCTCTGTCATATAATGGTAGTAGTAGTAGTCCAGTTTTCCTAATAACTCTGTTAATGTATAATTAAATGCACAACTGTGACTACAAATTGCCATTTGGTATGCTTTGTATTGGGATTCCCAGAGTTTTGCCAAGAAAATGCACTGGTCATAGCAAACACCCTCTTCCAACAACACAAGAAAAGACTCTGCACATGGACATCACCAGATGGTCAACACTGAAATCAGATTGATTATATTCTTTGCAGCCAAAGATGGAGAAGCTCTATACAGTCAACAAAAGCAAGACCGGGAGCTGACTGTGGCTCAGATCATGAACTCCTTATTACCAAATTCAGACTTAAATTGAAGAAAGTAGGGAAAACCACTAGACCATTCAGGTATGATCTAAATCAAATCCCTTATGATTATACAGTGGAAGTGAGAAATAGATTTAAGGGCCTAGATCTGATAGATAGAGAGCCTGATGAACTATGGAATGAGGTTCATGACATTGTACAGGAGACAGGGATCAAGACCATCCCCATGGAAAAAGAATGCAAAAAAGCAAAATGGCTGTCTGGGGAGGCCTTACAAATAGCTGTGAAAAGAAGAGAAGCAAAAAGCAAAGGAGAAAAGGAAAGACATAAGCATCTGAATGCAGAGTTCCAAAGAATAGCAAGAAGAGATAAGAAAGCTTTCTTTAGCGATCAATGCAAAGAAATAGAGGAAAACAACAGATTGGGAAAGACTACAGATCTCTTCAAGAAAATTAGAGCTACCAAGGGAACATTTCATGCAAAGATGGGCTCGATAAAGGACAGAAATGGTATGGACCAAACAGAAGCAGAAGATATTAAGAAGAGGTGGCAAGAATACACAGAAGAACTATACAAAAAAGATCTTCAAGACCAAGATAATCACGATGGTGTGATCACTCACCTAGAGCCAGACATCCTGGAATGTGAAGTCAAGTGGGCCTTAAGAAGCATCACTACGAACAAAGCTAGTGGAGGTGATGGAATTCCAGTTGAGCTATTTCAAATCCTGAAAGATGATGCCGTGAAAGTGCTACACTCAATCTGCCAGCAAATTTGGAAAACTCAGCAGTGGCCACAGGACTGGAAAAGGTCAGGTTTCACTGCAATCCCAAAGAAAGGCAATGCCAAAGAATGCTCAAAGTACCGCACAATTGCACTCATCTCACATGCTAGTAGAGTAATGCTCAAAATTCTCCAAGCCAGGCTTCAGCAATATGTGAACCATGAACTCCCTGATGTTCAAGCTGGTTTTAGAAAAGGCAGAAGAACCAGAGATCAAATTGCCAACATCCACTGGATCATGGAAAAAGCAAGAGAGTTCCAGAAAAACATCTATTTCTGCTTTATTGACTATGCCAAAGCCTTTGACTGTGTGGATCACAATAAACTGGAAAATTCTGAAAGAGATGGGAATACCAGACCACCTGACCTGCCTCTTGAGAAATCTGTATGCAAGTCAGGAAGCAACAGTTAGAACTGGACATGGAACAACAGACTGGTTCCAAATAGGGAAAGGAGTATGTCAAGGCTATATATTGTCACCCTGCTTATCTACCTTATATGCAGAGTACATCATGAGAAACGCTGGACTGGAAGAAACACAAGCTGGAATCAAGATTGCTGGGAGAAATATCAATAACCTCAGATATGCAGATGACATCACCCTTATGGCAGAAAGTGAAGAGGAACTCAAAAGCCTCTTGATGAAAGTGAAAGAGGAGAGTGAAAAAGTTGGCTTAAAGCTCAACATTCAGAAAATGAAGATCATGGCATCTGGTCCCATCACTTCATGGGAAATAGATGGGGAAACAGTGGAAACAGTGTCAGACTTTATTTTTTCGGGCTCCAAAATCACTGCAGACAGTGACTGCAGCAATGAAATTAAAAGACGCTTACTCCTTGGAAGGAAAGTTATGACCAACCTAGATAGTATATTCAAAAGCAGAGACATTACTTTGCCAACAAAGGTCCGTCTAGTCAAGGCTATGGCTTTTCCAGTGGTCATGTATGGATGTGAGAGTTGGACTTTGAAGAGGGCTGAGCGCCAAAGAATTGATGCTTTTGAAGTGTGGTGTTGGAGAAGACTCTTGAGAGTCCCTTGGACTGCAAGGAGATCCAACCAGTCCATTCTGAAGGAGATCAGCCCTGGGATTTCTTTGGAAGGAATGATGCTAAAGCTGAAATTGCAATACTTTGGCCACCTCATGCGAAGAGTTGATTCATTGGAAAAGACTCTGATGCTGGAGGGGTTGGGGGCAGGAGGAGAAGGGGATGACAGAGGATGAGATGGCTGAATGGCATCACTGACTTGATGGATGTGAGTCTGAGTGAACTCAGGGAGTTGGTGATGGACAGGGAGGCCTGGCGTGCTGCGATTCATGGGGTCGCAAATAGTCAGACACGACTGAGCGAATGAACTGAATGTATAATCAGCTCAGTTCACCCTCCCAGTTGTGTCCAACTCTGCGACCCCATGGGCTGCAGGACACCAGGCTTCCCTGTCCAAACTCCCAGAGCTTGCTCAAACTCATGCTCATTGGGTCGATGATGCCATCCAACCATCTCATCCTCTTTCATCCCCTATTTCTCCTGTCTTCAGTCTTTCCCAGCATCAGGATCTTTTCTAATGAATCAGCTCTTCACATCAGGAGACCAAAGTACTGGAGCTTCAGCATCAGTTCTTCCAATGAATATTCAGGACTGATTTCCTTTAGAATTCCACTAAATTGACTTCAGATCTTTTTGCAGTCCCAGGGACTCTCAGGAGTCTTCTCCAACACTATAGTTCAAAAGCCTAAATTCTTTGGTGCTCATGAAACAATGTACAATGTATGACGAAAGACTGAAATTTGGGGTGTGAAATTTGGGGACTGAAATTTGGGATATTATACTGTGAGTCAGTGGGACTTATACATGTTGGAAGATATTGATACTTGGTATCCTCTTAAGGAAAATTTGCCTCCAAATTTTAAGCTGGAAAAATCACTGGAATAACAGTGTAGCAAAAGAATCAAAGCTGCTTAAACAATAAACATTAATTTCTCATAGTTCTAGAGGCTAAGAAGTACAAGATGAAGATTCTGACAGATTGAGTTCTTAGTGAGTGCCCTTTTCCTGAACTGTCATCTTCTTATAGTAACCACACATGGTGGAAAGCGGAGAGACATAATAAGTTCTCCCATGTCTCTTTCATAAGAGCACTAATTCCATCATGAGGTCTTCACCTTCAAGATCTAATTACTTCAAAGGTCCATCTGCAAATACCATCATGTTAGGGATTAGTGTTTCAACATATGAACTGTGGGGGCACTAAGCATTCAGTCTCTAGCACTACCTTAATGGGCTTTTATGTTGTGGTCTTGATGACGTGTTTGTTACTAATAAGTCATCCTTCTCCAGCCTGACCTGGAGAGAAACTGGAAGGAATAGAATGATTTGGGGAGACTAGGAGAAGGGTATTACTAAAAGAGAGCCTACCTGAAAGAGCTACAGAGGACTAAGAACTATTACTATAGAGGTACTCATAAGCACTCTCGGTGTCTCATAGATGCCTGTAAGCAGGCATTTCTTCTGGCCATTCTGGGGGTGTGGCAGTTGTCCTCTTTAGAAGTTCTTGCCATTGTGGGGTGAGGGCTGCTTTTCCAGCTGCCCACCTACATTGGCACAGTCTAATGGAAGGAACTGCATCCCTCCCAAGACTTTGCTGAGCCCACCCTAACCACACAGAATACAACTAGCAAGCACCTTACAGGAAAGAGTGGGGTAGTACAGCGGTTCATTCTACACCCCAGGTACTAGGTGGGAACTAATCCCAGTTACACTGGAATCTCTAGATCTGAGATACTTCAACAATCTGTACTACGTGTTTCAAAGTAGAAAACAACTCATTGCCATAGAAGCTCTAAATATCAATTTCCCACTGATTGATATTAAACACAATGTTAGCAAGCAAAAATGTCTACCACACACATACAAAAAAAGAACAATTAGCAAAATAGAATAATGGTGAATGTTTATTCTGTTGTTTATTTGCATTTATGGCTAATTGTAGTCAACACTTTCAAAATTTTCAACACTATTTGAACCCTTTTAGGAGCAATAATTTGACCTGGAAAATATCTTAAGAATCTTGACTCATTTCTAAGTTTTATGAATGAGAAACTGATATGTAAGGAGATTAAATAAGTTGTGATAAGGTTGGAAACCCAATTCTCCCTTTCACCATATAGCCTGACCATTTCTCTGGCCAGGAGTTCTTCTGTTGCCCAGGAAATAAAGTTGTTGGGATTCTCCAAAAAACTGGAAGATTTTTGACTATGAATAATATTTTGCTTCTCTTTAAAATTTAAATGTATTTGATTCTCTTTGAACTCATCAAGTCATCTCTAGGGCTCCCCAGGTGGCACTAGTGGTAAAGAACCCACCTGCCAATGTAGGAGACATAAGAGACACCGGTTCCATCCCTGGGTGGGAAAGATCTCCTGAAGGAGGGCATGGCAACCCACTCTAGTATTCTTGCCTGGAGAATGCCATGGACAGAGGAGCCTGGTGGGCTATAGTTTATAGGGTCGCAAAAAGTTGGACATGACTGAAGTGACTTAGCACATACAGGTAAATCATGAGAGAAAAAAGGAATTCTTTCACTACTTTTGAAAGTACACGGCAGTACCACACAGCCATTGAACATATAAAAAATTCTGGTTGTGTTACTTTGATTCCAACTATATAAAAAAAAATGTCTGTGTAAGAAACCTGAACCAGAAAATTTGGGGTAATTTTAAGTAGAGAATTAGTAAGACTATTAGAACCATCTGAATGTGACTACACACACACACACACACACACTCTAGAATGGAAATTTTAAGTATCACTAATTATTACCAAATAAAGTTTAAGAAATGATGTCCATAAAGCAGTTCAAGAAATCTTGAAGGAGAATTAAGATATGGGTGATAGAAGTCCTTCGTCTTGATTCTTACCGAAAAAAAGCTCTAGCTACTATTATAGCGATAGGCATAAGAAGACAGACTAACTCACTTCCATCATATTTAAATATGTGTGTACAGGGGTCATCAGACCTCAGCTGGAATTATAGAATCCCAGTGCTAGACTGGCTCAGTGATCTCAGGCAAATCATTTTCTGAGTCTCAATTTCTTCAACTGTAAAATGGGGATAATAATAATAACTTTTCCTGGGATTATTGTGAGGATCAAAGGAGCCATTTGTAAGTGCTGTGGGTTGAACTTTGTTTTTTCCCGCAAATATGTGGCAAATATGTGGAAGCCCTAACTCCCAGAACCTGTGAATGTTACCTAATTTAGAAAAATAGAGTCTTTGCAAATACAATAAAAATTTTAAGATGAGGCTATATGAATTAGAGTGAGTTTTAATCAAATTTAATTGGTTTCTTTATAAGAAGAAAAGGCACAGAGAGAAGAGTGCCATGTAAAGACAGAAGCAGAGATTGGAGTTACGCTGCCACAGGCTAAAATGCTTGAAGCTACCAGAAGCTGGAAGAGGCAAGAAAGGATCTTCCCTTAGATGCTTTGGAAGGAACTTGGCCCTACCAATAACCTGATTTTAGACTTCTGGTCTCTAAACTGTAAAAATGAATTAATTAATTTAGTTAAATAAATAAAAATTTAAAAATATTTGTTGTGGTATTTGGTTACAGCAGACCTAGGAAACCAAACAAGGTTTTAACATAATGCTTGGCACACAGTAAGGGCTCAATAAATTATTATTATTTCTCAAGAGTGATATGTATTTTGTTTTATACAAGGAGGGATAAATCATACATTTTGTTATGAATTATAGCATAAGCCTCAGGGCCTTTCTTTAGCAAAGACCACTTTAGAGGCCCTATATTACATCTCACTTTCTATTTCTAAAATTGTATAAGCTTCAGTCCCCACAAAACCATGATCCACTCTTGCCTCTGAAAAGAGTTTGAAGTTTCCAGCTTTGAGTCTTGCTTTGTTTCCAGTAAAAGCCTGGGCATGCTGCCTCAGCTCTCCTTTCAAGGCCTATTGACTCTTGTAGCCTTAGCCTGGCCCTTGTTCTCTCTCATGAAGTTGCAGCTCTTTAATCATTTACCTCCCTACTTGGTGTCCTTGCCTCTGAGTTTCATGAACCTGCTTCACTGATTTCCATGAAAAGAAAAGTATAATGACCCACAGAGAAGTTACCTTCTAAGCTTCCAGGGCTCTTAAGAGTTTTCTCATACCATTGAGGAAGTTCTACTTTTGTCTTGTTATACAGTATTAATGTAAAAAGGGAAAAATATCAATAACCTTAGATACACAGATGACACCACCCTTATGGCAGAAAGAGAAGAGGAACTGAAGAGCCTCTTGATGAAAGTGAAGGAGGAGAGTGAAAAAGCTAGCTTAAAACTCAACATTCAAAAAAATAAGATCATGACATCTGGTCCCATCACTTCATGGCAAATAGATGGGGAAACAGTGAGAAATATTATTTTCTTGGGCTCCAAAATAACTGCAGATGCTGACTGCAGCCACGAAATCAAAAAATGCTTGCTCCTTGGAAGAAAATCTGTGACCAACCTAGACAGCATATTAAAAAGCAGAGACATTTCTTTGCCAACAAAGGTCCATCTAGTCAAAGCTATGGTTTTTCCAGTGGTCATGTATGGATGTGAGAGTTGAACTATAAAGAAAGCTGAGAGCCAAAGAATTGATGCTTTTGAACTGTGGTGCTGGAGAAGACTCTTGAGAGTCCCTTGGACTGCAAGGAGATCCAACCAGTCCATCCTAAAGGAAATCAGTCCTGAATATTCATTGGAAGGACTGATGTTGAAGCTGAAACTCCAATACTTTGGCCACCTGATGCAAAGAATAGACTCACTGGAAAAGACCCTGATGCTGGGAAAGATTGAAGGAAGGAGGAGAAGGGGATGACAGAGGATGAGATGGTTGGATGGCATCACTGACTCAATGGACAGGAGTTTGAGCAAGCTCTGGGAGTTGGTGACGGACAGGGAAGCCTGGCGTACTGCAGTCCATGGTTTTGCAAAGAGTCAGACACGACTGAGCGACTGAACTGATAGTTTCAATTAAAAGGGCTGTGGAATTCCTTCTGGCCCATAACTCAATCCAGGGAATCTGTTTCTAGCTAATTTTCAAATCCTCACAACTGCCATGACCCCCCACCCTCAAATAACCAGCACCATCCGACAAGAAGTATTGGATTTCCATAGTTGTGTGGAAAAGCCAAATATCTGCTTGTGGTTGCAAGTATTCAGCTTAAACAAACTGAAATATACCTTGCTCCCCATACTTCAGAGTATGCTTAGACAATTTTAAATGTAGAAAATCCTTCAGCACTAAGCAAATGTATATACATTCTTCAGATTATTAAAATTACACACAGTCTCCTTTCAAGGGATTATTCTTTTGTAAAGAGCAGGTTAAATTTGGATTTTCATAAAATGGATTGTCTCAAAGCAGGTTACGTCTCTCAGAAGCTGTGAGGAGAAACTGATTGATAAGAAGAACTATATAGTTCTTTCTGCTTATTAAAGGAACATCTATGGATGCTGTCAAAAAATATCTAAAAAGGCACTTGGGGGCCAGTGTTAAGTCATAATTTCTTTACTTGTTACAGTTTCACATCATACAAACCAGTAGCCTTAGGTTGGAGGGATGAAGTAAAGTTTGGATGCAGTACTCCAAGGAGATCCCAGTCAATTAGCTTCATTCACCAGTTAACAAGGCTGTATTTTCTGTGTGGGGAGAATTCAATATTTTTCTCAACACATTCTGCAAAATTCTGAGAATCTATGGGAACTGCTAAATCATGTTTGATTGACATCTCTCCTTCTAAGGAAGTGTAAATATGATTACTAATTCAAGATGGAATTCCCTTTTCTATGAATAAGAAGGTATAAGGTAATGAGGCACATCATGAAGAAAAATAGTTTTAGAACATGATGTAATACCCAGAAGTAAAGCAAACTTGAGAGCTCTGGTACATGCATTTCCATTTTAGGTCAGAAGATTAAAATGAAGTTCTAACGGTGTTCCAATTCATTTTGACCTTAAATAGATTAGCAATTGGATTTTGAAAAATGTGTGTAATGCAACATTGTTAAATCACTGTAAATCAGGGATGATGAACTAACCTGATGTTAATTGTGAATACTGCTTCCAGACCTCATTTTTTAACAATGTAGAACTATGCTTTATTTTCAATAGTTTTTCCAATATGCTTAATTGCATATTATAGCAGAAAGCTCTTTGTAAAATTCTAAAGCCTCATCTATTAAACATTCTTCCATTATTTATCTACATTCAGTTCTCACAGAGAAAATCTTCCCATTTACTACTCTCAAACAAAACTTTAGTAACTGTCAGTTTTCCTAATATAATGATCTTTACAAAGCTCAATAAATCCAATCTCTCTCTCTTTTGATTCAGAGATTTTAATTTGATAATATAACTCATCAGGTATCCACTTTAATAAGTTCTGAATATAAAACACAGAAACATTCATGGTTAGAATATTCCTAAATCCTTTGATTGAATAGATACAAATACTAAAAGCACTTTCAAAGGAAAAGGGGAAAGACACAATCCCATTATTACATTATTTTCTTGGCAATTGAAAAAAGTTCCATGACCCACTTTATTAACAGTTTTCCAAGTCAAGCTTATAATGATTTCTGGCCTCTGCCCTTGGGTGCTTTCCAAGGGATTTAGAGGAATATATCACCTTGACTGATATGTGATATAACTATTTAGTACAGCTATGAAATTAACTGTTCACCCCTTAGCCTGGGGCTTAATGGGATCCAGGCTTGATATTATAGGCATTATTTAATAACTCAACACTCACTCAATCCCTTTGTCTCAGGATATTTAACACTTTTAACAAATGCTGACCACTTGCTGCTTTTATCAAGAATCCCCTCACTTAGTCTCACAAACTGAGAATATTCTTCCTATTCACCTAATAAATATTTGTTGAGTACCTACTGTGTGCCAGGTGCTAAGTGCTGAAATCTGATAGTGAAACAAATAAACCCAGTCCTCATGGAAACGTTCCAGAAAATTACATAACATTCCTGCTCTGTAAAAGTATTTATACATACTTAATATTAGGTTGGTGCAAACATAATTGTGGTTTCAGACCATGAATTTTAAATCATTATAACAAGGCTCAAAGACATCTTTATTAATCAAAATAGGAACCATTACAATCAACACATTTTTTGCAATGAAAAATGAGTTTATTTCTGTAAAAAAAAATCCATGCTTCAGGATTTGATGAATTCTTGGAAAGCATTTTCTGCCTCCTGCTGGTTGTGAAAGCATCTTCCCCGCAAACGGTTGTTGAGATGCTTAAAGAAGTGGTAGTTTGTTAGCAAGAGGTCAGGTGAATGTGGTAGATGAGGCAAAACTTCGTAGCACAATTGATTCAACTTTTGAAGCATTGGTAGTGTGATGTGCGGTTGGGCATTGTTGTGGAGAATTGAGCCCTTTCTGTTGACCAATGTTGGCTGCAGGCATTGCAGATTTGGGTGCAACTCTTTGATTTACGGAGCATACTTCTTAGGTGTAATGGTTTTGCCAGGATTTTGAAAGTTACAGTGGATCAGACTGGCAGCAGACCACCAAACAGTAACCATGACTCTTTTTGGGTGTAAGCCTGGCTTTGAGAAGAGTTTTGGAGCTTCTCTTCAGTCCAGCCACTGAGCTGGTCATCACCAGTTGTCATGGTTGTCATAAAATCCAATTTTCAGAGGTGGTCCTAAGATGGTGGAGGAATAGGACAGGGAGACCACTTTCTCCCTCACAAGTTCATCAAAAGAACATTTCAACGCTGAGTAAACTTCACAAAACAACTTCTGAATGCTGGCAGAGGACATCAGGCACCCAGAAAAGCAGATCATTGTCTTCAAAAACAGGTAGGAAAAAATATAAAAGATGGAAAAAAGAGACAAAAGAGATAGGGAGGGAGCTCTGTCCTGGGAAGGGAGTCTTAAAAAGAGAGAAGTTTCCAAACACCAGGAAACACTCTCGCTGCCGAGTCTGTGGCAAGCCTTGGAAGCACAGAGGGCAACATAACAGGGAGAAAAAATAAATAAATAATTAAAAACAACAGATTACGAGCCCAACGGTAACTCCCCCAGCGGAGAAGCAGCGCAGATGCCTGCATCTGCCACTAGCAAGAGGGGGCTGAGCAGGGAGGCGCGGGCTGCAGTGCTATTTAAGAATCGGGCCAGAATGCCCCGAGCATAACCAGAGCGAACTAACTTGGGCTAGCAAACCAGACTGTGGGATAGCTACCACGTGAAAAGCTCTAACATAAGACACCACCAGGACTGTGCACAGAACAAAGGACAGAACAGAATTAGCCAGCTGCAGACCATCCCCCTCTGGTGACAGGTAGCCAGAGCCGGAAGGGCCGGAAGGGGGCAATTGCAGCCCTAGAGAAACATTAACTTCCAAACTGCAAGCAAGCATCTTCGCTAACTAAGACTTCTTGGGGTTCTGGACAGTCACCATCTGCCTAAGAAGGGGCTCCAGTTGTATACCCAGAAAACAGCAGCAGGGACAGGAAAGGCGATAAGTTGCAGCAACCATGCTCGCCAAACACCAGAGCTGCTCGGACCTGGGAAGCGCACAAAACGCAGGCCCAACCAAGTCTGCGCCTCTGAGGACTACCTGAGTGCCTGAGCCTGAGCGGCTTAGACGGGGGAGGTGCATGCAGCCCAGGGCCAGCCTCAGACGGTTCCCTGCAGAGAAACCTAGAGCCTGAGATGTGTGCACTGTGAGCGGGGACAGGCCCAGCATGGCTGAGACACTAGGAGCACACGCCAGTGTTATTTGTTTGCAGCATCCCTCCCTCCCCACAGCGCGACTGAACAAGTGAGCCTAAAAAAAAAAGTGTCCACCACTGTCCCCCTTGTGTCAGGGTGGAAAACAGACACTGAAGAGACCAGCAAACAGAAGAAGCTAAAACAGAGGGAACCGCCTTGGAAGTATAGATCTTAAGAAATATAAGCCAGACGGAGGAACTATCCGAAAATGAACTAACCCCACACTGCCCACGACAACACCAGAGAAAGTCCCGGATATACCTTTACTATTTTTACGATCATTGTTTTTTTTTGTTTTGGTTTTTTCTTCTTTTCTTTTTCTTCTTTTTTTTATTTTAACATTTTTAAATTTTTAAGTTCTTAAAGCAAATGCCATATATATAATTTTTTGTGGTTGTTGTTGTTTTTTTAAAATAATTCTTGTGACTCTTTTTTTTCTTTCTTCTTATTCTTTTCTTTAATGTTGTATTTTTGAAAATCCAACCTCTACTCTAGATTTTTAATCTTTGCTTTTTGGTATTTGTTATCAATTTTGTACCTTTAAAAACCCAATCTTCAGTACGCATTTTTACTTGAGAGTGAGACCACTGGCTTGACACTCTCTCCTCCTTTGGACTCTCCTTTTTCTCCACCAGGTTGCCTCTGTCTCCGCCCTCCCCCTTCTCTTCTCTACCCACCTCTGTGAATCTCTGTGTGTTCCAGATGGTGGAGAACACTTAGGGAACTCTTTACTGGCTGGATCTGTCTCTCTCCTTTTCATTTCCCTCTTTTACCCTCCTGGCCACCTCTGTCTCCTTCCTCCATCTCCTCTTCTCTGTATAACTCCATAAATATCTCTGAGTGGTCCAGACAGTGGAGCACACATAAGGAAATGATTACAGCCTAGCTTGCTCTCTCCTCTTTTGATCCCACCTCATCTCATTCCAGTCACTTCTAACTCCCCCCTCCCTCTTCTCTTCTCCATGTAACTCAGTGAACCTCTCTGGGTGTCCTTCAATGTGGAGAAACTTTTCACCTCTAACCTAGATGTTTTATCATCGGTGCTGTATAGATGGAGAAGTCTTGAGGCTACTGTAAAAGTAAAACTGAAAACCAGAAGCAGGAGGCTTAAGTCCAAATCCTGAGAACATCAGAGAACTCCTGACTCTGGGGAACATTAATCGATAGGAGCTCATCAAACGCCTCCATACCTACACTGAAACCAAGCACCACCCAAGGGCCAACAAGTTGCAGAGCAAGACATACCACGCAAATTCTTCAGCAACACAGGAACACACCCCTGAGCTTCAATATACAGGCAGCTCAAGTTACTCCAAAACCACTGACATCTCATAACTCATTACTGGACACTTCAGTGCACTCCAGAGAGAAGAAATCCAGCTCCACCCACCAAAACTCCAACACAAGCTTCCCTAACCAAGAAACCTTGACAAGCCACTGATACAACCCCATCCACAGCGAGGAGACTCCATAATAAAGAGAACTCCACAAACTGCCAGAATACAGAAAGGCCAGCCCAAATGCAGTAATATAACCAATATAAAGAGACAGAGGAATACCCAGCAGGTAAAGGAACAGGAGAAATGCCCACCAAACCAAATAAAAGAGGAAGAGATAGGGGATCTACCTGATAAAGAATTCCGAATAATGATAGTGAAAATGATCCAAAATCTTGAAATCAAAATGGAATCACAGATAAGTAGTCTGGAGACAAGGCTTGAGAAGATGCAAGAAAGGTTTAACAAGGACCTAGAAGAAATAAAAAAGAGTCAATATATAATGAATAATGCAATAAATGAGATCAGAAACACTCTGGAGGCAACAAATAGTAGAATAACTGAGGCAGAAGATAGGATTAGTGAAATAGAAGATAGAATGGTAGAAATAAATGAACAGAGAGGAAAAAAGAAAAACGAATTTTAAAAAATGAGGACAAACTCAGAGACCTCCAGGACAATATGAAATGCTCCAACATTCGAATTATAGGAGTCCCAGAAGAAGAAGACAAAAAGAAAGACCATGAGAAAATACTTGAGGAGATAATAGTTGAAAACTTCCCTAAAATGGGGAAGGAAATAATCACCCAAGTCCAAGAAACCCAGAGAGTCCGAAACAGGATAAACCCAAGGCAAAATACCCCAAGACACATATTAATCAAATTATCAAAGATAAAACATAAAGAACAAATATTAAAAGCAGCAAAGGAAAAACAACAAATAACATACAAGGGGATTCCCATAAGGATAACAGCTGATCTTTCAATAGAAACTCTTCAGGCCAGGAGGGAATGGCAAGACATACTTAAACTGATGAAAGAAAATAACCTACAGCCAAAATTACTGTACCCAGCAAGGATCTCACTCAAATATGAAGGAGAAATCAAAAGCTTTACAGACAAGCAAAAGCTGACAGAATTCAGCAACACCAAACCAGCTTTCCAACAATTGCTAAAGGATATTCTCTAGACAGGAAACACAAAAAGGGTGTATAAACCCAAACCCAAAACAATAAAGTAAATGGCAATGGGATCATACTTATCAATAATTACCTTAAATGTAAATGGGTTGAATGCCCCAACCAAAAGACAAAGACTGGATAAATGGATATAAAAACAAGACCCCTATATATGTTGTCTACAAGAGACCCACCTCAAAACAAGGGACACATACAGACTGAAAGTGAAGGGCTGGAAAAAGATATTCCATGCAAATAGAGACCAAAAAAAGGAGGAGTAGCTATACTCATATCAGATAAAATAGACTTTAAAACAAAGGCTGTGAAAAGAGACAAAGAAGGCCATTACATAATGATCAAAGGATCAATCCAAAAAGAAGATATAACAATTATAAATATATATGCACCCAACATAGCACTGCAATATGTAATATATATGCTAACAAGTATGAAATGGGAAATTAACAATAACACAATAATACTGGGAGACTTTAATACCCCACTCACACCTATGGACAGATCAACTAAACAGAAAATTAACAAAGAAACACAAACTTTAAATGATACAATAGACCAGTTGGACCTAATTGATATCTATAGGACATTTCACCCTAAAACAATGAATTTCACCTTTTTCTCAAGTGCTCACAGAAACTTCTCCAGGATAGACCACATCCTGGGCCATAAATCTAGCCTTGATAAATTCAAAAAAATTGAAATCATTCCAAGCATCTTTTCTGACCATAATGCATTAAGATTAGATCTCAATTACAGGAGAAAAACTATTAAAAATTCAAACATACGGAGGCTGAACAACATGCTTCTGAATAACCAACAAATCACAGAAGAAATCAAAAAAGAAATCAAAATATGCATAGAAACAAATGAAAATGAAAACACAACAACCCAAAACCTGTGGGACACTATAAAAGCAGTGCTAAGGGGAAAGTTCATAGCAATACAGTCATACCTCAAGAAACAAGAAAAAACGCAAATAAATAACCTAACTCTACACCTAAAGCAACTAGAAAAGGAAGAAATGGAGAACCCCAGGGTTAGCAGAAGGAAAGAAATCTTAAAAATTAAGGCAGAAATAAATGCAAAAGAAACAAAAGAGACCATAGCAAAAATCAACAAAGCCAAAAGCTGGTTCTTTGAAAGGATAAATAAAATTAACAAACCATTAGCCAGCCTCATCAAGAAACAAAGGGAGAAAAATCATATCAATAAAATTAGAAATGAAAATGGAGAGATCACAACAGACAATACAGAAATACAAAGAATCATAAGAGACTACTATCAGCAATTATATGCCAATAAAATGGACAACGTGGAAGAAATGGACAAATTCTTAGAAAAGTACAACTTTCCAAAAGTGAATCAGGAGGAAATAGAAAATCTTAATAGACCCATCACAAGCACGGAAATTTAAACTGTAATCAGAAATCTTCCAGCAAACAAAACCCCAGGTCCAGACGGCTTCACAGCTGAATTCTACCAAAAATTTCAAGAAGAGCTAACACCTATCCTACTCAAACTCTTCCAGAAAATTGCAGAGGAAAGTAAACTTCCAAACTCATTCTATGAGGCCACCATCACCCTAATACCAAAACCTGACAAAGATGCCACAAGAAAAGAAAACTACAGGCCAATATCACTGATGAACATAGATGCAAAAATCCTTAACAAAATCCTAGCAATCAGAATCCAGCAACACATTAAAAAGATCATACACCATGACCAAGTGGGCTTTATCCCAGGGATGCAAGTATTCTTCAATATCCGCAAATCAATTAAAGTAATTCACCACATTAACAAATTGAAAAATAAAAGCCATATGATTACCTCAATAGATGCAGAGAAAGCCTTTGACAAAATTCAACATCCATTTATGATAAAAACTCTCCAGAAAGCAGGAATAGAAGGAACATACCTCAACATAATAAAAGCTATATATGACAAACCCACAGCAAACATTATCCTCAATGGTGAAAAATTGAAAGCATTTCCCCTAAAGTCAGGAACAACACAATGGTGCCCATTTCACCGCTACTATTCAACATAGGTCTGGAAGTTTTGACCACAGCAATCAGAGCAGAAAAAGAAATAAAAGAAATCAGATTGGAAAAGAAGAAGTAAAACTCTCGCTGTTTGCAGATGACATGATCCTCTACATAGAAAACCCTTTAGACTCCACCAGAACATTATTAGAGCTAATCAATGAATATAGTAAAGTTGCAGGATATAAAATCAACACACAGAAATCCCTTACGTTCCTATACACTAATAATGAGAAAGTAGAAAAAGAAATTAAGGAAACAATTCCATTCACCATTGCAACAAAAAGAATAAAATACTTGGGAATATATCTACCTAAAGAAACTAAAAGGGAACATTTCATGCAAAGATGGGCTCGAAAAAGGATAGAAATGGTATGGACCTAACAGAAGCAGAAGATATTAAGAAGAGGTGGCAAGAATACACAGAAGAACTATACAAAAAAGATCTTCATGACCCAGATAATCATGATGATGTGATCACTAGTCTAGAGCCAACCATCTTGGAATGTGAAGTCAAGTGGGCCTTAGAAAGCATCACTATGAACAAAGCTAGTGGAGGTGATGGAATTCCAGTTGAGCTGTTTCAAGTCCTGAGGGATGATGCTGTGAAAGTGCTGTACTCAATATGCCAGCAAATTTGGATAATTCAGCAGTGGCCACAGGACTGGAAAAGGTCAGTTTTCACTCCAATCCCAAAGAAAGGCAATGCCAAAGAATGCTCAAACTACCGCACAATTGCACTCATCTCACACGCTAGTAAAGTAATGCTCAAAATTCTCCAAGCCAGGCTTCAGCAATACGTGAACCATGAACTCCCTGATGTTCAAGCTGGTTTGAGAAAAGGGAGAGGAACCTGAGATCAAATTTCCAACATCTGCCGGATCATGGAAAAAGCAAGAGAGTTCCAGAAAAACATCTATTTCTGCTTTATTGACTATGCCAAAGCCTTTGACTGTGTGGATCACAATAAACTGTGGAAAATTCTGAGAGAGATGGGAATACCAGACCACCTGACCTGCCTCTTGAGAAATCTGTATGCAGGTCAGGAAGCAACAGTTAGAACTGGACATGGAACAACAGACTGGTTCCAAACAGGAAAAGAAGTATGACAAGGCTGTATATTGTCACCCTGCTTATTTAACGTATATGCAGAGTACATCATGAGAAACGCTGGGCTGGAAGAAACACAAGCTGGAATCAAGATTGCCGGGAGAAATATCAATAACCTCGGATATGCAGATGACACCACCCTTATGGCAGAAAGTGAAGAGAAACTAAAAAGCCTCTTGATGAAAGTGAAAGAGGAGAATGAAAAAGTTGGCTTAAAGCTCAACATTCAGAAAACGAAGATCATGGCATTCAGTCCCATCACTTCATGGGAAATAGACGGGGAAACAGCGGAAACAGTGTCAGACTTTATTTTGGGGGGCTCCAAAATCACTGCAGATGGTGACTGCAGCCATGAAATTAAAAGACGCTTACTCCTTGGAAGAAAAGTTATGACCAACCTAGACAGCATATTCAAAAGCAGAGACATTACTTTGCTGACTAAGGTCCGTCTAGTCAAGGCTATAGTTTTTCCTGTGGTCATGTATGGATGTGAGACTTGGACTGTGAAGAAGGCTGAGCACCAAAGAACTGATGCTTTTGAACTGTGGTGTTGGAGAAGACTCTTGAGAGTCCCTTGGACTGCAAGGTGATCCAACCAGTCCATTCTGAAGGAGATCAACCCTGGGATTTCTTTGGAAGGAATGATGCTAAAACTGAAACTCCAGTACTTTGGCCACCTCATGAGAAGAGTTGACTCATTGGAAAAGATTCTGATGCTGGGAGGGATTGGGGGCAGGAGGAGAAAGGGACGACCGAGGATGAGATGGCTGGATGGCATCACGAACTTGATGGACATGAGTCTGAGTGAACTCCGAGAGATGGTGATGAACAGTGAGGCCTGGCGTGCTGCGATTCATGGGGTCGCAAAGATTCGGACACGACTGAGCGAGAACTGAACTGAACTGAAAGAAACTAAAGACCTGTATATAGAAAATTATAAAACACTGATGAAAGAAATCAAAGAGGACACTAATAGATGGAGAAATATACCATGTCCATGGATCGGAAGAATCAATATAGTGAAAATGAGTTTACTACCCAAAGCAATCTACAGATTCAATGCAATCCCTATCAAGCTACCAGCGGTATTTTTCACAGAGCTAGAACAAATAATTTCACAATTTGTATGGAAATAGAAAAAACCTCGAATAGCCAAAGCAATCTTGAGAAAGAAGAATGGAACTGGAGGAATCAACCTGCCTGACTTCAGGCTCTACTACAAAGCCACAGTCATCAAGACAGTATAGTACTGGCACAAAGACAGAAATATAGATCAATGGAACCAAATAGAAAGCCCAGAGATAAATCCACACACCTATGGACACCTTATCTTTGACAAAGGAGGCAAGAATATACAATGGAGAAAAGACAATCTCTTTAACAAGTGGTGCTGGGAAAACTGGTCAACCACTTGTAAAAGAATAAAACTAGAACACTTTCTAACACCATTCACAAAAATATACTCAAAATGTATTAAAGATCTAAATGTAAGCCCAGAAACTATAAAACTCCTAAAGGAGAACACAGGCAAAACACTCTCTGACATAAATCACAGCAGGATCCTCCATGATCCACCTCCCAGAATACTGGAAATAAAAGCGAAAATAAACAAATGGGATCTAATTAAAATTAAAAGCTTCTGCCCAACAAAGTAAAATATAAGCAAGGTATAAAGACAGCCATTGGAATGGGAGAAAATAATAGCAAATGAAGCAACTGACAAACAACTAATCTCAAAAACATACAAGCAACTCCTGCAGCTCAATTCCAGAAAATAAATGACCCAATTAAAAAATGGGCCAAAGAACTAAATAGATATTTCTCCAAAGAAGACATACGGATGGCTAACAAACACATGAAAAGATGCTCAACATCACTCATTATCAGAGAAATGCAAATCAAGACCACAGTGAGGTACCATTTCACACCAGTCAGAATAGCTGTGATCCAAAAGTCTACAAGCAGTAAATGCTGGAGAGGGTGTGGAGAAAAGGGAACCCTCTTACACTGTTGGTGGGAATGTAAACTAGTACAGCCACTATGGAGAACAGTGTGGAGATTCCTTAAAAAACTGGAAATAGAACTGCCTTATGACCCAGCAATCCCACTGCTGGGCATACACACCGAGGAAACCAGAATTTAAAGAGACACATGTACCCCAATGTTCATTGCAGCACTGTTTATAATAGCCAGGACGTGGAAACAACCTAGATGTCCATCAGCAGATGAATGGATAAGAAAGCTGTGGTACATATACACAATGGAGTATTACTCATTCATTAAAAAGAATACATTTGAATCAGTTCTAATGAGGTGGATGAAACTGGAGCCGATTATACAGAGTGAAGTAAGCCAGAAAGAAAAACAACAATACAGTATACTAACACATATATATGGAATTTAGAAAGATGGTAATGATAACCCTGTATGTGAGACAGCAAAAGAGACACAGATGTAAAGAACAGACTTTTGGACTCTGTGGGAGAGGGAGAGGGTGGGATGATTTGGGAGAATGGCATTGAAACATGTATTCTATCATGTAAGAAACCAATCGCTAGTCTAGGTTCGAAACAGGATACAGGATGCTTGGGGCTGGTGCACTGGGATGACCCAGAGGGATGATATGGGAGGGGAGGTGGAAGGGGGGTTCAGGGTTGGGAACTCATGTACACCTGTGGTGGATTCATGTCAATGTATGGCAAAACCGATACAGTATTGTAAAGTAAAAAAAAAAAAATCCAATTTTCATTGCACATCACAATTGGATGAAGAAATGGTTCGTTGTTGTTGTTTGAAAGTGAAAGTGCTAGTTGCTCAGTCATGTCCAACTCTTTGCGACCCCATGGACTGTAGCCTGCCAGGCTCCTCTGTCCATGGAATTCTTCAAGCAAGAATAGTTGAGTGGGTTGCCATTCCCTTCTCCAGGGATCTTCCCAACACAGGGATTGAACCTGGGTATCCTGCATTGCACGCAGATTCTTTACTGTCTGAGCCATTAGGGAAGCCCTGTGTAGAAGGGAAGACAACACTTTAAAAATGACAATTGTTTTGATTTGTGGTCAGTTCACGAGGTACCCACCTACCGGGCATTTATATCTTTTCAATTTGCTTCAAATGCCCAAAGACCATACTAAAGGTTGATGTTGAGTTCTTTGGCAACTTCTCCTGTAGTTGTAAGAGGATCAGCTTTGACGGTACTCTCGGTTGTTATCGAGAGGCAACAATCTGATGGCCAGCCACTATGCTCCTCATTTTCAAGGCTCTTGGCTCTTGGCTGCTCTGCAAAACTTCTTGAACCACCACTGCTCTGTACATTCATTAGCAGTTCCTGGGCCAAATGTGTCATTGAAGTTACAAGTTGTCTCTGCTGTTTATGATCCATTTTGAACTAGAATAAGAAAATCGTTCAAATTTGCTTTTTGTCTCACATCATTTCCCTAATCTAAAATAAATCTAAAATAAATAGCAAGTAATGTCATTAACAAAAAAAAAATAAAGAGAGAAATGCACATTAAAATGATGTATAACACAACCACATTTATTTAAGAATGCATTCCAATATCAAATGGCAAAGTTTCACAATGCAAAACTGCAATTACTTTTGCACCAACCTAATATTACATTTAGCTAGTTCTTGCTCATCTGAAATTCTGGACAGTTTTTTTTTTTTTTTTTTAAGTCATCTCAACTCCCTGCATATTATATTTACATGGGAGAAAGGCTGAAGAAGTCCACATAATTCAGTGTGCTGTAAAGATGTTATATTATACATAACACTATATTTCTAGATCATGTTTTTCCCAGACAATCTAAATTGATGATACAGCATTGAATTCCATGTTAATACTGTAGTGTTTTGGAATCATCACCTTGTCACATGACTTTGCCTCATTGTTCCTCATGAATTGGAGGTGGAAGGGAGGCGGGAGAAAATTAAGAAAGTTAGCAACTGTGTTTTAAGGTATTGCAAGCATTTTTTGTTATGTGTGCCCACAGTACTCAACACATAAATCTATATATTGCGTATTATTTTCTATAACCTGCCTTTTCCATTCCAATTTCTACCCTATAATTTCTAAGTACACATAATTACTACTTCAGGTGTTAAATTCTACATTCGCAAGTATCTACACCCCAGCCCTCCAAAACAAAAGACGTCAGCTAGCTAAATACAATTACCACATTATAAAATGTGCAAATTTTAGCTATAATCATGGTCTAAGAATATTCAAACACAGACACTTCCTCTAGGAACTGAATTAAAAGGCCTAATGGTAAAATCTAAGTTTTGCCTTCAGTAATTCTGACTTCAGGATACACCAGTAAATGACCAATTTCCAAACCTTAGGAATAAGAAAATAGGTATAACAACAAAAATCCTATGCGAATATTCACAACCTTTCCTTGTTTTCCTTGTAGGGAAGATTATCTCCCTCATACTTTGTTCAATGTTATTTTATTTAAATCAGTAGTGAAACCTATTTTTTGAGCTCCAACTCAAAAACAGCAGGCATTTTTTTAAGTGTTGAAGATACTGCTGTGGGAAATAAAAACAACTATTTCCTCATGAAGATGACCTTCTAATCGGAGAGGCAGATAAGCCCTCTCCTCTAGTCACCTACTCAGTCATGTGGGCAGGAAGCCCTGAATGGTGTTAATCTTGATAGACAGTTCTGAATTTGGCTTTGTTATAATGTACTACATTCATTATGTAGTCTGAACAGAGGACCTTTTCCCTCCAGTCCACCTGTGTCTTCAGGTAATGTTTTATTGGCAGTAAATCAATAATATCAAAAACCACTGAGATTTAGCAAATTCTATAAATGGAAATAGAAGAAATAGAAGAAGTAGAAGAATATGGTATTTATTCTCATAAATATGATTCAAAGCAGACTGATCAATTAGTATGTCTTTGATGGGCAGTTTGACAGTGTTCACATTTGATATCCAGATTTTACCAGTTGTCTAAAGCTGGCATCCATCCTGATTGACTGGAGCCTCTGCTATGGTAACTATTAAATATTCAAATATCACCCTGGCAATGCTTGCCAAAATTTTAGTTCAGTTCAGTTCAGTTCACTTCAGTCACTCAGTCGTGTCCGACTACTCTTTGCGACCCCATGAATCCCAGCATGCTAGGCCTCCCTGTCCATCACCAACTCCTGCAGTTCACTCAGACTTGCGTCCATCGAGTCAGTGATGCCATCCAGCCATCTCATCCTCTGTCATCCCCTTCTTCTCCTGCCCCCAATCCCTCCCAGCATTAAAGTCTTTTCCAATGAATCAACTCTTCACATGAGGTAGCCGAAGTACTGGAGTTTCAGCTTTAGCATCATTACTTCCAAAGAAGTCCCAGGGTTTATCTCCTTCAGAATGGACTGGTTGGATCTCCTTGCAGTCCAAGGGACTCTCAAGAGTCTTCTCCAACACCACAGTTCAAATGCATCAATTCTTCGGCGCTCAGCCTTCTTCATAGTCCAACTCACATCCATACATAACTACTGGAAAAACCATAGCCTTGACTATACGGACCTTAGTCGGCAAAGTAATGTTAAACATGCCCTTTGACCCCAAAATTCCACTCATGAGTGTAACCTAAGATATATTTACACATGTCAGAAATAGTGCATGTAAAAAAAGATATTCATTATAATATCATTCAATACAGCAAGGGATTAGAAATGACCTAAATGTCCATCAACAGAGTTCTGGTTAAATAAATTGTGGTACATCTATAGAATGGATTATGATGCCAGTTTTTTTTTAAAATATGAGACAACTCTGGGTGTAATGATATGGAAAACTCTTTAAAAAGCACTGTTAAATGAAAAACATCAAGGTAGAGAACACTGTGCAATGTACTACTGTTTGTGTATGCATCCACACAAACAGATATACACTGAGAGTTCACTGAAGGTGTTTCTGGTGGTATATACAAAAAAAACAGGTAACTAGTGGCCTGCAGGGAGGGGATTAGGTAGGTAACTATTGGATGGTAGAGGGGAGCTTCACTTTTACCTCAAGTCTCTTTGCTACCTTTTGAATTTTATACTGTGTGCATGCGTAGCCTGCTTACATTATTTTTTAAAGAAAATCAAATAAACATAGCGCCCCTTATTTTCTCCATACCCAGGAAAAATTTAACTTTATTGTAGATATTAAAATGAAAGATGTAACTACAAATAAATGCTGGAGAGCCTGTGGAGAAAAAGAAACCTTCCTACACTATTGGTGGGAATATAAATTGGTGCAGCTACTATGGAAAACAGTCTGGAGGCTTCTCAGAAAACTAAAAATAAAATTATCATATAATCCAGCAACCCCACTCCTGGGCATATACCTGGACAAGACTATAATTCAAGAAGATACATGCACACCTATTCATAGCAGCACTACTCACAATAGCCCATGGAAACAACCTAAATGTCCACTGACAGATGAATGGATAAAGATGCGTAACAGATATACAATGAAATACTACTCAGTCATAAAAACGAACTAATGCCATTTGCAACAACATGGATATAACTAGAGATTATCATACTAAGTGAAGTAAGTTAGAAAGAGAAAGACAAATACCATACATTATCACTTATATGTGGAAACTAAAATATGACACCAAAGAACCTAACTACAAAACAGACTCACACACATGGAGATCAGATTTGTGGTTGCCAAGTGGGAGAGGAGGAGGCAAAGGGATTGACTGGGAGTTTGTGGTTGGTTGATGTAAGCTATTACATTTAGAATGGATAAACAGCAAGGTCCTACTGTATAAGCACAGGGAACTATATCCAATATCCTGGGACAAATCATAATGAAAAAGAATGTATATATATGTGTGCAACTGAGTCACTTTGCTGTACAGCAAAGACTGGTACAATATTATACAACTATACTTCAATTTTTTTAATTCAAAAAATAAATAAAATGAAAGATATAAAAATCAAACATTCCCAAGTTACCTTCTACTCTAACCAGAAAGTATACCATGCATATATATGCTGTATGGATTTTTCCCTTTTTATCTTATAATTCTAATAAAATGCTACTAAGCTGTATATTTTATATTTTCCCATGATGTATAATTCAGAAAATAGATACACAACCCACATGTACCTTAGGTCTAGTTCTCAATTTTTTCTTTGCGCTTAATGTCATTAAATAGGGCAGAATGTTGCTTGCAGCGCCAGCAAACTTTTGATAAAAGCTGTTTCCTAGGGAGTCTGAGTCAAGATCATATTCACTATTCATCCTTTAGCATATCACTTGTCAATTTCTACTCACTCACAGGTATACAGAAAGATTTAAAACTGTTGAACTTAACTTTTTATTTTCAGAAAGTTCAAAATTCCTTTAGAAGGCACAAAGGTAGATAATTGCAATGGTTATAAAAAAAGAAGAAACTTACTTCGATTATTTTAAGGGCAGTGTCTTTAATTTTTCACTTTACTTATCATCTACTTCTGATACATACTGATATAAGTACAAATTATTTTCAAAGACTGCCAGGGAGTATTTTTATTCTATAATAATCAAAGAAAAGTGTGCATCTACAGAAAAGTAATAAAATTTTTATCAAGATATATTTAGTAGTTAACATTTGCTGCAAATTTAAATAAATGTAGATAACAAAAAACAAAACAAAACAAAAAGGTACAAGGGAAGATTCAGAAACATTGATCATGGCCAAAGTACACCCGTACACTGTTAAGAGGTTTACTTCAGTAATATCTCTGGTCACTGACTAAATCAATGAAACTAATTCTTTCAAGAGTATCCAATTATAGTTTACAGTACAGTGAGTGTTCTAATAAATCAGCATACTTTACATAGGATTAGACAAAGCCAACTGGAAGTTAACAATAAAGCACAAAAAATCCAGGATCAACACTCAGTAGGCCCAGAAAATAGTCTTATAATAAATTATTTAACTTTGAATCATGGAATATAAGCATTTCAAGGCTATACCTTTCTGACAGATAGCATATGGCTAGCAGTATTAATAGAGTTTGATTAAGCACTTAAGAAATCAATATACCTCTGTCATAGTTACACAATTAAAAAAAAAAAACAGCATGTTCAGTGAGTGAAAATCAACAGGAATTGCAGTACTATATTACTCAGAAAATTAACTAATATTTTTCACAACTACTTTGATGATTTGGAAAATAGGCCTTCTTAACAGAATTCAAGCACTTAGAATCAGTGGACTAAAACAAGGGTGAAGTAAGAGAAATATAAGAAATCACGTCAGTTAATATTGGCTTGGATATTTTTCCCCAAGAAATGTACACTTATCATAGGTAAAAAAATATTTGATTGGTATCTAGGCAAAATATTTGTAACAAACAGCTTAGTGTTTTTTGGCCACTGGTGGTAACAGAAGAAATTCAGACACTGAACCAAATTTGTCCTGGAACAACACAGACTCTCTTGAATGATGCATTAATAATTACAGCTCAATAAAATTGAAATCTGATTTTTATCCAGTCAGGTTGCTGAATGTAGATAGCCAATCCTGACCATTAATATCCCAAAGTGGACTGAGACATAACATGCTACTGAATTTAATTGCTATTGATTCACAAAAAATGTTTCCAGAAGTAAAAAGCATATCTTGATCTATAAATGCATATCAAGAAGCTCATGGGAGTCTCTGTTGTTCCTTTAGGATTAGAGGCACTGGAATGCTTCAAGAAGCTAAAGTCACTATATTATTATACCTTCAGGTACTATATTTCTGTACCCTCAATACAATAGGGCTTGAGGATTTAGACTGCTTGACACTGACTTGATTGGATCAGTAAGGCTTGATTATGACTGGATTGAGTCTTAAATTTAGGAGCTGGAGCATTAGTCTGGAGAGACAGAAATCTAAAGTTACTTGTCTTGGCTTTGCTCTGTATCATTAGGGAGTAATAATCAGGTATTGGGATGTAGAAGGAAAGAGTTGGAAAGCAGTTCAGTAGAGATGAAAGACTATGAACTTTGGAGCTCAAGAACCTGAGTTTGACTCCACTAATTACATTCCTGCCTAGGCTCAATATTCTCATCTGTAAAATTGGGGATATTAATTACACTTTGCTGTAGTATTATAAGAATTTAATAAAAGCAGAAGGAAAATATCCAAGATAGGACTCAAAAATGGGTATTATTTAGGAAGGTCCATATGTTTTTCTCATAGTATAACTCAGAGGTATAGGTTTCATTATTTAATCTTTAAATATTCTTTTAACAGGAAGTACAATGGGAAACTAAATAGAGTCCAATTTGTTTTAAAATTTGGTTATTTCAAAAGTTCAAACCAGTGATTCTCATTCATAGCTGCTGTTGAATTATTATAAATACCAATGGTCTGTGTCACAGTTGACCAATTAAATCAGTATTCATGGGGGTTGATCCCAGGCTTCAGTATATCACCAAGAGAGAGAACCACTGGTTTACATGTCTCTTTGGGGCACTTTTTAGTCATCTGGAATAACTCTAATTTACTTAAACATTCAAAATTCATCCCTTGAAGCTGGGCTCAATGGCTGTCCCAAAGTGTGGATTCTGTTAGCAAGATTAGAAAACAGGTGTGGGGTACAGAGCTGTTGGGTGAGCAACGATGCTGTAAGCCACACTTGCTAAAAAGACTTCTAGTGTCCTCTAGTATTCAAAATTGTCTTCATGTTATTGCTAATACTGTTCTCTCTTGCTTTTGGAACAATTTACCTCATGACATAAATTGGAGGACTTAGAAGTTTACAAACATGAAATAAGAAAGAAATGAAAGCATATCAATTTAATATTTGCAAAAGTTTATTCATTACACACTATTTTACTACCAACAATGGACAACTTGGCCACAACTGTTGCAGCTGGAGCCTGCATTTGTGTGCATATGTGCAAATAAACACATATCAGCACAATTTTATTCCTTTTCTCCTTTATTCTGCTCCCCTATTTCCTCTGGCATACTATGGGGGCAGTGTGTTATTTATAGGTGCAATAGTTGCTAGACAGTAATATGCATTTAGAATGGGAGTTAAAATTACAGAGCATCAGACTCTAGTTGCTATTCTGTCAAGCATTAAGAAGGAATGCCAATTACTTAAAACATGAACAATCAATTAAAATTGATTCTGGTTTGCTCCCCATTGATCCTCTGGCTGAAACTTGAACAAGGATTGCTTCTAGAAGACAAAAACTGTAGAGTTCCTCCAGTTCATATTCTTGCATGCTGCGGTATATCGAACTCCCTTTCTAAGTGGCAGGTACTTCAAGATTCAGATCATTTAAATGTGAAAAACACTTATGTGGAAAAAAAAATACAAGAAAAGGAAATGTTTCCTGCTAGCCAATATTCCACAATAGCCCATTCTATTAGTAATCTATCACTGTTATTCCTATTACAGAAAACTAGAGGGAGTATTATGAGTTAAGAAAGGTATAAATTGATGACAGCTGATATTTGACTATTTAATGTAATAACTGACTTACAGATTATTATCCTGTAAAGAGCCTATTGCTGCTGCCAGTTTAGCCTCTTACCCTGGTGGCTTCTTCCCTAGGCTTAGCTACTACATCTCTGACAGTCAATTTCCACAAAGACCACCTTCAACTATTATGCTTTAACTTCCATATACTGTGTTGTACTACTTCACCATTCCTTGGATTAGTCTCTGTAGAATATTCATTGCCAGCCCTATACCTGTAATCATCACTCTTCACCTCTCCTTACAAAAGCTACTTAGCAACTTGTTGCTAGCTCACCATTCATTCAAATGGAAGATATGGTATGATTACAGTGAAGAGTGCTTCAAATCCAGTAGGCCAGTGATTTTCAAAGTCTAATCTTTGGACTAGCATTATCAGCCTATCTGGGAATTAGACAGAAATGCAAATTCTTGTGCTCCATTTTAGAGCCATTGAATCAGAAACACTGGGAATATGGTCCAGCAACCTGAGTTTTAACTCAAGATACACACACACACACATGTATAACTGAATCACTGTGCTGTACAGAAGAAATTGACACAGCATTGTAAATCAAGTATACTTCAATAAATTTTTTTAAGTACACATGGTTCTGATGCATGCTAATACTTGAGAACATGTGCAGTAAAACAAACTTTGCTCTGAGATCTTTCTGTCAGTGGTTGTCCCTTGCCATTGAGTGGGACAGTGGATGGCCTGGTAAGTACTGCTCTTGTTCTTAGGATAAATGTTAGCAGTTCCCAGTGTCATAGCTATATGATAAGCTAACTACAATTGCCATCCTGTAAACCTTAATTTTGGCTGACGATCAAGGCCAAATTAATACTCTATTCCCCTGCCTCATGCTCCCAAGGTCATTTTGAACTTTTCCACACGGTTTTGTGTTTGGCCATCAGATATCATTTGCCACAGAATAGACAACAAAATTGATGAGTGGACCTTAGTGATGAGTGGGCCTTAGTGGAGAGTTGCAGTTCTTGTACTGACTGGAACATAGAAAGTTTGGGTTATAAATGTGCAGAAGCTTACAGACAACTGTCTCTAGAACTTTTCTTGGAGATCGTGATACACAGAGCTGAAAGAGTTTGCCAGAGGATGGGAGGCAGACTTAAATGAGACAGTCAAGGAACTCAGTTGGTACTTCCTCAAGTACAAGCTGCATGAACTAGAACAACTAAGACTCAGCCTAAGAACAAGTTAATCTGTGCTCTCCTCATCTGCAAATAAAGGATGGCTTTGATGGGATGCTGACAGTAGAAATCCAATGAGCCACATCTTTAGAAAGTAGCCTTTCTCCAACTTCCAAACATAAAATCTTCCAAATATTAAATCAGAGAATTTGGGGACCAGAAGGAATCTTAGTAAATATAATTTTATAGATTCCCTCACTTTATAGACTAGAAAACTAAGGCACAGAGATATTAACATTGATGAGGTCACACAAGCTGATGGTAGAAAAGCTGAGACTAGAATCCAATGCCAAAGAATGCTCAAACTACCGCACAATTGCACTCATCTCACACGCTAGTAAAGTAATGCTCAAAATTCTCCAAGCCAGGCTTCAGCAATACGTGAACCGTGAACTTCCAGATGTTCAAGCTGGTTTTAGAAAAGGGAGAGGAACCTGAGATCAAATTGCCAACATCTGCTGGATCATCAAAAAAGCAAGAGAGTTCCAGAAAAATATCTAGTTCTGCTTTATTGACTATGCCAAAGCCTTTGACTGTGGGGATCACAATAAACTGTGGAAAATTCTGAAAGAGAATGGGAATACCAGACCACCTAACCTGCCTCTTGAGAAATCTGTATGCAGGTCAGGAAGCAACAGTTAGAACTGGACATGGAACAACAGACTGGTTCCAAATAGGAAAAGGAGTACGCCAAGGCTGTATATTGTCACCCTGCTTATTTAACGTATATGCAGAGTACTTCATGAGAAACGCTGGACTGGAAGAAACACAAGCTGGAATCAAGATTGCCAGGAGAAATATCAATAACCTCAGATATGCAGATGACACCACCCTTATGGCAGAAAGTGAAGAGGAACTAAAAAGCCTCTTGATGAAAGTAAAAGAGGAGAGTGAAAAAGTTGGCTTAAAGCTCAACATTCAGAAAACGAAGATCATGGCATCCAGTCCCATCACTTCAGGGGAAATAGATGGGGAAACAGTGGAAACAGTGTCAGACTTTTATTTTTTGGAGCTCCAAAATCACTGCAGATGGTGACTGCAGCCATGAAATTAAAAGACGCTTACTCCTTGGAAGAAAAGTTATGACCAATCTAGATAGCATATTAAAAAGCAGAGACATTACTTTGCCGACTAAGGTCCATCTAGTCAAGGCTATGGTCTTTCCAGTAGTCATGTATGGATGTGAGAGTTGCACTGTGAAGAAGGCTGAGCGCTGAAGAATTGATGCTTTTGAACTGTGGTGTTGGAGAAGACTCTTGAGAGTCCCTTGGATTGCAAGGAGGTCCAACCAGTCCATTCTGAAGGAGATCAGCCCTGGGATTTCTTTGGAAGGAATGAAGCTAAAGCTGAAACTCCTGTACTTTGGCCACCTCATGAGAAGAGTTGACTCATTGGAAAAGACTCTGATGCTGGGAGGGATTGGGGGCAGGAGGAGAAGGGGACGACAGAGGATGAGATGGCTGGATGGCATCACTGAGTCGATGGACGTGAGTCTGAGTGAACTCTGAGAGTTGGTGATGGACAGGGAGGCCTGGCGTGCTGAGATTCATGGGGTCGCAGAGAGTTGGACATGACTGAGCGACTTAACTGAACTGAACTGAACTGAGAATCCAGGAATCCTGTCTTCTATGCAACGTCCTTGCATTATCCTGTTGAACCACCTGAGACCTGCACAGATGCAAATCTACTCATGCTAAGATATGCTCTGGAGAAGGAAATGGCAACCCACTCCAGTACTCTTGCCTGGAAAATCCCATGGATGGAGGAGCCTGGCAGGCTACAGTCCATGTGGTCACTAAGACTTGGACACGACTGAACAATGAAACCACCTCCACGGGAGATGCTCTTATTAACTAATGACAACTATTCTTGATGGGCATCCTGTATGTCATGAAGTGAAATTAAGACAAAAGTTTTATCTCCTACATTTCCTGATTGATTTGATCATTTTGGTAAGAGCAGGGGTGACAGACAAAACACTGAGTCAATTGGTCTTCAGTAATTTCACTTTTGGAAGTAGAGTCTGAGGAAATTGTCTGAATTGTAAACAGCAGTTAATATTTTTTAAAAACTGTAAAGAACATAATTTTTAGACAACAGAGGAACTGTTGCATAAATTTTATAATTTCTGAATGCTATGAAAATACTAAAATTATAAAATTTTTTCATTATATGACTTAAGCATAATCACAAGTGAAGAAAAGCAGGATACAAAAGACTATCCAGTTCAGTTCAGTTCAGTCCAACTCTTTGCACCCCAATGGAATGCAGCACACCAGGCCTCCCTGTCCATCACCAACTCATGCAGTTTACGCAAACTCATGTCATTGAGTCAGTGACACCATCCAACCATCTCATCCACTGTCATCCCCTTCTCCTCCCACCTTCCATCTTTCCCAGCATCAGGGTCTTTTCAAGTGAGTCAGCTCTTCGCATCAGGTGGTCAAAGTATTGGAGTTCAGCTTCAGTATCAGTCCTTCCAATGAATATTCAGGACTAATTTCCTTTAGGATGAACTGGTTTGATCTCCTCGCTATCCAAGGGACTCTCAAGAGTCTTCTCCAACACCACAGTTCAAAAGTATCAATTCTTCGGTGCTCAGCTTTCTTTATAGCCCAACTCTCATATCCATATATGACTACTAGAAAAACCATGGATTTGACTAGACAGACATTTGTTGGCAAAGAAATGTCTCTGCTTTTTAATATGTTGTCTAGGTCACAGCTTTTCTTCCAAGGAACAAGCGTCTTTTAATTTCATGGCTGCAGTCACCATCTGCAGTGATTTTTGGAGCCCCCCCACCAAAAAAACCCAAAGTCTGTCATTGTTTACAATTTCAACTAAATTTTAAATTATATAAATTTCTGCTTTATATTTATTTAGAAAACTCCTGAAAAGAAATATATCAAAATATTAATAGTGCTAATAACAGTTGTATAGGAAAAGATTTTCTTTTCTTTTCACATGCATGTATAATCTACATTTTATAATTAGAGAAAGTATTACATTTATATTCAGAATAAAAAACTAGGGAGGAAGAAAATGTGAGTAATTATTTATATTGGTGTCTTATTAAATTTCCTTATTTACAGGAAAATAAAGCAAATGTGTTTTCAATTTTTATGTCTCTATATCCATCACAAAAGCAGCTACTTCTGAAAAAAATAAACTTAAATTATCCTCAAGAATGTCTTTTATAAGTCCACTGAAGAATTTAGTTAAGCTTTAGTTTTTGAGATAATTCAAATTCCCAAACTCAGATCTAAGTGCTTCTGATAAATTTGTCTGGTGTATATGTATGAGTTTGTGCATCCATAATTTAAAATATTCCTCCAATATTCCAGCCAGTCAATAAATAACTTTAATACTGTCACAGTTAAGTGCTTAGAATCCCCTCTGAAATCAGCTAGAGAGTAAATAATAATTTTTTAAAAGAGAGCCTCATATTGTAACTGAGAAGGGATGAGTTTCTGAGAGGGGCGATTCTAGGGAAGTAGGGAAATATTCAAGATAGAAACATCTCCATATTCTGAAATCTGTTACCATCCAGGAGTAGGGGGAAGTGGGATTCATCAGACTAGTGAGAAAGGGAGCTCAGAGAGAGGCTGGATTCAGAAAGAGACAAGAGTTAGAGCAGGAAAAGATAAGATCATTATAAGGTCACCCAGGCTTTCAAATAAGGGGTGGCTCAAGGAAGAAAAGGTGAGTCAGCTTCAGAGACTGAGTGAAATGAAGAAGAAAACCTATTAAAGTTCCTCAGCATTGTTTGAGTGACCACTCCAAGCAAGACCAAATGCTGAAGCTTTGTATGTGTGATGGGAGGCAATTTGGGCAAGAAATGGGGAGGTGGACCAAAAAGAGTGGGGTTCTTCAGAGTTAAAAGAACTGAATGTGAGAGATCATGTTGGAACTAATAGGAAATAAGAGACTTAGCCTGATGTAGCTATTTAGCCACACAGCTATGGCAAGTGATGAGAAAGACCTCTAAACACTATAGAGGAATGAGCAAGCCCCTGGATGTATCCTTAAGTAGAATAAGCAAGAGACAGAAGCATATGTGTCTCTTATAGGCTGCGTGCATGTGTGTTAACTAGCTTCAGCCGTGGCCTACTCTGTGCAACCCTATGGACTGTAGCCCACCAGGCTTCTCTGTCCATGGAATTCTCCAGACAAGAATACTGGAGTGGGTTGTTGTGCCCTCCTCCAGAGAATCTTCCTGACACAGGGATTGAAACTGTATCTCTTAAGTCTAACTTGCATTGGCAGGCAGGTTCTTTACCACTAGCACCACCTGGGAAGCCTTTGTGTACGACAAATAAAGGGGGATTCTGTGTTGTGAGTGTATACATATGTGTGTGTGTGTATACATATGTACATGTATATTTACTAAAGAAACTATGGAAGGATAACCACATATATATATATATATATATATATAAAAGTTACCCACACAGCAAGAGAAAGGACAAAGATTTTCAGTAAAGAGAAAAGAGAAACAAACATAAAATCAAAAGTATTATATAAAATAAGCTACAATTTTAATTTGACTTCAAAATACCAGTACACATTCATAATTTATTTCTCTTTTTTAAAAAAATATATCTGCCAAATAAAAAAATTTAAAGCCACTGAAAACCCAGGAGCAATGAGCTCCCCTAGAGCCCAGAATACATTTAATATCATTTCTCACTTAAAGGAAATTACCAGTGATTCCAGGGACAGAGAGGAAACTAAACAGAATGTACTTAGGATACCTAATAGCAACAATCAAACTGATCACATGGACCACAGCCTTGTCTAACTCAATGAAACTATGAGCCATGCCGTGTAGGGCCACCCAAGACAGATGGGTCATGGTGAAGAGTTCTGACAAAATGTGGTCCACTGGAGAAGGGAAGACAAACCACTTCAGTATTCTTGCCTTGAGAAACTCATGAACAGTATGAAAAGGCAAAAAGATATGGCACTGAAAGATGAACTCCCCAGGTCAAGTAGGTACCCAATATGCTACTGGAGAAGAGTGGAGAAATAACTCCAGAAAGAATGAAGAGACGGAGTCAAAGTGAAAACAATGCCCAGTTGTGGATGTGACTAGTGATGGAAGTAAAGTCCGATGCTGTAAAGAACAATATTGCATAGGAACCTGGAATGTTAGGTCCATGAATCAAGGTAAATTAGAAGTGGGCAAACAGGAGATGGCAACAGTGAACATCAACCTTTTAGGAATCAGTGAACTAAAATGGACTGGAATGGGTGAATTTAATTCAGATGGCCATTATATCTACTACTGTGGGTAAGAATCCCTTAGAAGAAATGGAGTAGACTTCATAGTCAACAAAAGAGTCTGAAGGCAGTACTTGGATGCAATCTCAAAAACAACAGAATGATCTCTGTCCATTTTCAAGGCAAACCATTCAATATCACAGTAATCCAAGTCTATGCCCCGACTCGTAATGCTGAAGAAGCTAAAGTTGAACGGTTCTATGAAGACCTACAAGACCTTCTAGAACTAATATCCAAAAAAAGATGTCCTTTTCATCATAGGGGACTGGAATGCAAAAGTAGGAAGTCAATAAATACCTGGCATAACAGGCAAATTTGCCCTGGAGTACAAAATGAAGAAGGGCAGAGGCTAAAAGAGTTTTGCCAATAGAACACACTGGTCATAGCAAACACTGTCTTCCAAAAACACAAGAGATGACATCTGGTGATGTCACCAAATGATCAATACCAAAATCAGACTGATATACTCTTTGCAGCCAAAGATGGAGAAGTTCTGTACAATCAGCAAAAACAAGACCAGGAGCTAACTGTGGCTCAGATCATGAACTCCTTACTGCCAAATTCAGACTTAAACTGAAGCAAGTAGGGAAAACCACTAGATCATTCAGGTATGAACTCAATCAAATCCCTTACGATTATATAGTGGAAGTGACAAATAGATTCAAGGGATTAGGTCTGATGGAGTGCCTGAAGAACCATTGACTGAGGTTCATGACTTTGTACAAGAGGCGGTGATCAAGATCAATCTTAAGAAAAAGAAATGCAAAAAGGAAAAATGGTTGTACTCAGAGGCCTTACAAATAGCTGAGAAAAGAAGAGAAGCTAAAGGCAAAGAAGAAAAGGAAAGATATGGCCATCTGAATGCAGAGTTCCAAAGAATAGCAAGGAGAAATAAGAAAGCTTTCTAAAGTGATCAGTGCAAAGAAATTGAGGAAAACTATAGAATGGGAAAGACTAGAGATCTCATCAAGAAAATTAGAGATACCAAGGGAACATTTCATGCAAAGATGGGCTCAATAAAGGACAGAAATGGTATAGACCTAACAGAAGCAGAAGATATTAAGAAGAGGTGGCAAGAATACACAGAAAAACTATGCAAAAAAGATCTTCATGACCCAAATAACTATGATGGTATGTTCACTCACCTAGAGTCAGGCATCTTGGAGTGTGAAGTCAAGTGAGCCATAGGGAGCATCACTACAAACAAAGCTAGTGGAGGTGATGGAATTCCAGCTGAACTATTTCAATCCTAAAAGACGATGCTGTGAAAGTATTGCACTCAATATGCCAGCAAATCTGGAAAACTCAGCAGTGGCCACAGGACTGGAAACGGTCAGTTTTCATTCCAATCCCAAAGAAAGGAAATGCCAAAGAATGCTCAAACTACCACACAATTGCACTCATCTCACAGGCTAGCAAAATAATGCTCAAAATTCTCCAAGCCAGGCTTCAACAGTACGTGAACCGTGAAATTTTAGATGTTCAAGCTGTAATTAGAAAAGGCAGAGAAACCAGAGATAAAACTGCCACATCCGCTGGATCATTGAAGCAAGAGAGTTCCAGAAAAACATCTACTTCTGCTTTATTGTCTACACCAAAGCATTTGACTGTGTGGATCACAACAAACTGTGATAAATTATTAAAGAGATGGGAATAACAGACCACATAACCTGCCTTCTGAGAAATCTGTAAGCAGGTCAAAAAGCAATAGTTAGAACCAGACATGGAATAACAGACTGGTTCCAAATTGGGAAAGGAGTATGTCAAGACTGTATATTGTCACTCTGCTTATTTAACTTATATGCAAAGTACATCATGCAAAATGCGAGGCTGGATGAACACAAGCTGGTATCAAGATTTCTGGGAGAAATATCAATAACCTCAGATATGCAGATGACACCAGCCTTGTGGCAGGAAGAGAAGAACTAAGGGGCCTCCTGATGAAAGTGAAAGAGAAGAGTAAAAAAGTTGGCTTAAAACTCAACATTCAAAAAACTAAGATCATGGCATCTGGCCCCATCACTTCATGGCAAATAGATTGGGAAAGAATGGAAACAGTGAGAGACTTTATTTTGGGGGGCTCCAAAATCACTGCAGATGGTGATTGCAGACATGAAATTAAAAGACACTTGCTCCTTGGAAGAAAAGTTATGTTATGTTAAGTCGCTCAGTCGTGTCCGACTCTTTGCGACCCCGTGGACTGTAGCCCACCAGGATCCTCCATCCATGGGATTCTCCAGGCAAGAATACTGGAGTGGGTTGCCATTTCCTTCTCCAGGGGATCTTCCTGGCCCAGGGATCGAACCCAGGTGTCCCACATTGCAGGCCGACGCTTTAACCTCTGAGCCACCAGGGAAGCCCCAAAACTATGACCAACCTAGACAACATATTAAAAAGCAGAAACATTACCTTGCCAATAAAGGTCCATCTATTCAAAGCCCATGGACTTCCCTGGTGGCTCAGACAATAAAGTGTCTGCCTACAATGCAGGAGACCCAGGTTCGATCCCTGGGTCTGGAAGATCCTCTGGGGAAGTACTCTTGCCTGGAAAATCCCATGGACCGAGGAGCATGGTAGGTTACAGTCCATAGGGTCGCAAAGAGTCGGACATGACTGAACGACTTCACTTTCACTTTCACTATTCAATGCTATAGTTTTCCCGTAGTCAAGTATGATGTGAGAGTTGGACCATAAAGAAAACTGAGCGCCAAAGAATTGATGCTTTTGAACTGTGGTGTTAGAGAAGACTTATACTTTGGGATTGGTGTTGAAAGTCCCTTGGATTGCAAGGAGATCCAACCAATCAATCCTAAAGGAAATCAGTCCTGAATATTCACTGGAAGGGCTGATGCTGAAGCTGAAACTCCAATACTTTGGCTACCTGATGTGAAGAATTGACTCACTGGAAAAGACCTTGACACTGGGAAAGACTGAACGCAGGAAGAGAAGGGGATGGAAGAGGATGAGATGGCTGGATGGCATCACTGACTTGATGGACATGAGTTTGAGCAAGTTCCAGGAGTTGGTGATGAACAGGGAAGCCTGGTGTGCTGCAGTCCATAAGGCTGCAAAAGCTGGACACAACTGAGAGACTGAATTCAGCTGAAAAGGCTGATGGGGAAGTTTATAATGGAAGTTTCAAGCCACCAACATTTGAACTCACTGCTCAGTCTAATCATTTACTAAAAGCAGGGCAATCAGGTATTATGTGCCTCCTGCTGTGCTGCAGTAGAAAATACACTTATTTATGAAGTATGCTTACAAAAAATCAGAATCCCCATGTAATGAAGAGTCTAGATCTTATGAACAATTTGCTGGAAACACAATGAATAGAAAGCATGCTGAACAACAGGAGAATATAATCAGCCAAATCTTAAACAGGTAATTCTGTACGAGAAATGGTCCCCAATTTTTTCAACAAATAAATTGCATGCAAAGTGGGAGGGAGCTATTATGTATCAGAGTCACTTAGACCTAATGTAATGAAAGGACTTTGTCTGGATCCTGATTCTAACAAACTAACTCTGAAAAGACATTTTTGACCAATTTGATAATCATACTAAGGAATTTTTAAAATTATGCTTTGATAATTTTTTGTGATTTTGTTTTTTAAAGAGTCTTCTAAAATTGATCAATTTACTTATGAGGGTTTACTTAAATGAACCTACCTAGAAAGGTCTTATCCTAAGATTTCTTCATAGACATGCGCAAAGTACATTTCTACGTTAAATAGTTAGGATATACCAGAGAATGACTGGATATGAAAGGGAATAGGGTCTAGGGATTCCAGGGTCACTAGGTTATTATGATTACATCATTGGTGAATCAGGCTGGACATCCTTGGCTGCACATCAGAATCTCTGAGAGCAGGAAGTAGGGGGTGGGTGGGGGCGGCTTCTATATGGGTCTGTCCTGGACCAACTGTTACCACAGTTTTGATCTATTCTCAAATGTAGAGACCTGGGGTCTGTAGAGTTTGATTCATTGACACTGAGAATCGGCACCTGAGGAACTGCCTCCTGCCAGAGGACTGCTGACACACTTTTACAACCTTTAGAAACTGTGGGTGGTGGACACAGACAGAAGGCAGGTGGAGAACAGCTCCCACCACAGGGCCTGGAGCAGGACCTGTTCACCCTGGCTGTACATTAGAATCTCTGAGAGTAGGTGGGGGCCTGGGAGAAGGGATGGGAGAGAGACACTGCAGAGTCTTCTCGCCTGGACCTCACCCTTCAGAGATAAATGTTATCATTTAAAATTCAACTTCTGCCCCTCTCCCCAAACAAATGATTCTAATGAGAATCCAGGGTTGAATACCATACTGACCAAAAACATGGGCAGAAAAATTTCACAGTCCTCTTCAGACACCATGGTTAAGAGCTTAGAGGCCAAATTGTTTCAGCTTGAATTCCAACTTCACTATTGAACAGTTTACACTTCAGCTTTCTTATCTATATGATGAGGATAATGAATTAAATATGTAAAATTGTGTTCCTCATAAGACTGTTGGGAAGATTAATTGATTTACACATTTACCTTGTGGCTCAGCTAGTAAAGAATCCGCCAGCAATATGGGAGACCTGGGTTTGATCCCTAGGTTGGGAAGATCTCCTGGAGAAGGGAAAGGCTACCCACTCCAGTATTCTGGCCTGGAGAATTCCAGGGACTCTATAGTCCATGGGGTCACAAAGAGTCGGACACAACAGAGTGACTTTCACTTTCCCTTTCAAAACATTTAGAAGAGAGCCCAGCATTAAATAAAGACAATTATTATATCTCACAGCATCTTTTAAAGAGAACTACTTTTGAAGTCTCTTCAGGTTAGTTAGGTATTTAACTCAGGGATGGATTTTAATCATGTTTATTGAATTATCTTTTATAAGCAAAGAGATATTCTTTCTAGGATACTTTAACTGATCTCCAGGTTGGGAAAATGTCCTCATACTCTGAATTCTGAAATCTGTCATTTACATTTCTTACAATATCCCAAAATATGTCTTTTCACATCTATATTCTTCCATAACACTAAGTACTCTAGGACTCTCTATAGTGAACAAAATATTGATAAAATTAAGAACAGGCAATGATGTGGGAAAATGAGCACTTTAAAATCAACTGTGGACTCCTTAGCTGCCTGTCACTCTGGAAAACAAAGAATGAGAGATTGGGAAAAATCATGGAACATGTAACCCTTCACAGCAGAGAAAGAAAATAAAGGGGTAGGAGAGAATGATATGGCAAAGAGACTAGTACAGACTAGCTTAGGACATCACCAGAAAGGTGAGGAGGGGGATACACAGGATGAGGTGGGTAACAGGGATCCAAAAATAAACCTATTATTCTTCACAGTATAATAAAGGTGGTAGAGATTCAAATTTTAAATAATTTTTTAGCCAGCAGATTATTTAGAACCTGAATCTTATACAAAATATAGAAGTCTGAATATGATGAAGGGTTAAGAAGCTAATGAATCAAAATATGTAACCAGTAAAATGATCCCCATCTTTGATTATCTTCAGTTCAGTTCAATTCAGTCTCTCAGTCGTGTCCAACTCTTTGCGACCCCATGAATCGCAGCACGCCAGGCCTCACCGTCCATCACCAACTCTCAGAGTTCACTCAAACTCACACCCATCAATTTGGTGATGCCATCCAGCCATTTCATCCTCTGTCATCCCCTTCTCCTCCTGCCCCCAATCCCTCCCAGCATCAGAGTCTTTTCCAATGAGTCAACTCTTCGCATAAGGTGGCCAGAGTACTGGAGTTTCAGCTTTAGCATCATTCCTTCCAAAGAAATCCCAGGGCTGATCTCCTTCAGAATGGACTGGCTGGAACTCCTTGCAGTCCAAGGGACTCTCAAGAGTCTTTTCCAACACCACAGTTCAAAACCATCAATTTTTCGGCGCTCAGCCTTCTTCACAGTCCAACTCTCACATCCATACGTGATCAGAGAAAAAACCATAGCCTTGACTAGACGGACCTTTCTTGGCAAAGTAACGTCTCTGCTTTTGAATATGCTATCTAGTCTAGGTTGGTCATAACTTTTCTTCCAAGGAGTAAGCCTCTTTTAATTTCATGGCTGCAGTCACCATCTGCAGTAATTTTGGAGCCCAAAAATATAAAGTCTGACACAGTTTCCACTGTTTCCCCATCTATTTCCCATGAAGTGATGGGACTGGATGCCATGATCTTTGTTTTCTGAATGTTGAGCTTTAAGCCAACTTTTTCACTCTCCTTTTTCACTCTCATCAAGAGGCTTTTTAGTTCCTCTTCACTTTCTGCCATAAGGGTGGTGTCATCTGCATATCTGAGGTTATTGATATTTCTCCCAGCAATCTTGATTCCAGCTTGTGCTTCTTCCAGCCCAGCATTTCTCATGATGTACTCTGCATAGAAGTTAAATAAGCAGGGTGACAATACACAGTCTTGACATACACCTTTTCCTATTTGGAACCAGTCTGTTGTTCCATGTCCAGTTTTAACTGTTGATTATCTTACGGCTTCCCTAATAGCTCAATTGGTAAAGAATCCGTCTGCAATGCAGAGATCCCGGTTCAATTCCTTGGTTGGGAAGATCTGCTGAAGGGATAAGCTACCCACTCCAGTATTCTTGGGCTTCCCTTTTGGCTCAGCTGGTAAAGAATCCACCTGCAATGCAGGAGACCTGGGTTCAATCGCTGGGTTGGGAAGATTACCTGGAGAAGGGAAAAGCTACCCACTCCAGTATTCTGGCCTGGAGAATTCCACGGACTGTATACTCCATGAGGTCATCCATGGAGTCGGATACTACTGAGTGACTTTCAGTTTCACTTTGATTATCTTAACTCTGAACACCATCATCAACAGTGATATTCAGAGGAGGGAGCACTCTGTAAGTAGAAACCACAGAGACACTGGTACCATAAAATACAACTCACATTGTACACTTTTTAGTTACTGTGTGTCTCCAGTTTTCATGTACCCATCACCATAGATCCTGCATAAAATGTGGCATGTTTGCAGATGGTTTGCTCCCTAAGTTTCACTATATGTTCAACTGGAACATTTCTTTTTACTTCAGCAGCTATACAAACTTTGTTTTTCTTTTCAATCACATCACAGTCCTCATACATGAAAAAAAAATTGTGTGGAAACTATGAGTTCACTGCTTACACTTATTTTTAAATTTTAAATGAAGTAAACCTGAGTAGAAACTGGATTAGTCTTATATGAGAAAAGCTAACAGTCATCAATAGAAGTGATTCCCTGGTATATATTTTACCTTTGATGATTTGTTGATTTTTTCTGTGGTTTGTTTTATACAACACTCTGTAGCATATTAGAAAATGATCTAAGCATTATTGATTTCCTATGGGGAATCTACACTGAATGCAGGCATAGCACACCTTGATAGTTCCTGAGCATCATTAGCAGAAAGCAGTGACTCTGTAGAAGAATAACTAGGAAGAAGAAAATCAGATTAAATAATTAGTGTCAATTAGCTCCAGCAAAATCATTCTGTAAACAATTGGTCTCTAGTGCCCTGCTTAATTATGTGAGACTTCCATGTTCCTTACCAAGCCTGCTTTGATTCCTGTTGACTCTTGAGCTTCCCAGAGGTATAATTAATTATTGTCTTGTAAATAAACCCTTGGTAATTAATGGTGGCAGAAAACACTCTTTAAAAAAAGTATTCAAGAAAAAGACCTTGCCTATGTGAAATGACCTTTGCAGCATTTTTCAGGAGGAACCCATCATACAGTTACAATAAATGGCTGGGAGTTTGACTGAGAGCTGACAAGTAAACTCATCCTCTCCTCTTTACATACCAGGAAAGAAAACACTTCACGTTGTGTTACCTTTGAAAATGTTTGTAATTTACTAGACATCATTCTAATTTGGTCTTAGACCTAATTAAAATACATTTTCAAACATCCAATTATAAATAATCAAACAGTTTATTTTGAGGGTATTGTATATAGTGCATTCACAGTCCAACAGGGAAAAAAAAAGAGACTAAAACAGAAATAGCATTCCATTATTCAGGTGTGCCTTTAAAATCTGGCATCCGGTCTCTTCAGCTCTTAAGTGGCATTCCAATCTCCTTTCAAGAATAGTAGATGCCAGTGAGGTTTATCATCCCTCACAAACATACCTCAGTATTTTGTACATCAGTGATAGTAGTTTCTTACATATGTATATTTGTGCTGTGCTACGTCGCTTTAGTCATGTCTAACTCTTTGCAAACCTATGAACTGTAGTCCACCAGACTCCTCTGTCCATGGGATTCTCCAGGAGCAAGAGTACTGGAGTGGGTTACCATGCACTCCTCCAGATGATCTTCCTGACCCAGGGATCGAACTCATGTCTCATATGTCTCCTGCATTGGCGGGTGGGTTCTTTACCACTAGCACACCTGGGAAGTAGTCCTATAAATTATTTACCTAGTTTGTTTTTGTTTTTGTATCCTAAAAAGCATTACAGTATCATATGGGAGTCCATGTTTTAAAGAACCCGTAGAGGCTCCAATTTATAAGATAACAGATATACAAATCAAGAAACAGGGAAATTCCAAAACACAGTCATCAATTAACAACTGTCATACTAGGACATTTTAGGAAGTTTTAGGTCTCTGTCTAGACTACCAATTTGCATATGCACTCACAGGATTCTAAAAGAAGCATAATGTGAAACTGATTCACTAAATTCCAGCTGCCCAAAATTTTAATATTAAGATTGCTTCCAACCATGGTCATATTTCCCTTGCCATGTCCTTCCTTGTAACAGCCACTGATGTCATGGCTGAGATCTTGGCCTCTAGTTCACTGTATCCCATAAATCTTTGGTAACCAGGAGAGTCTATTTTTGAGTGAGAATGATGAAGTATGATTGTATTGAATTCCATGTATTAGATAACAAATAATGTAAAATGATAAATCACAGGTTTTTTTAGTCTTTTACAGGGAAATACTTTGTTTCTTTTATAAGCTGTCAAATTATATTTAAGACTAATAACATTAGCAAATTTAATTTTGAAAAAAATTAAATAAAAAACAGAAGTCAAAATTATAGCTTTTATAAATATTTTAAATAAAGGATTCATCATCTCTAAAAAAATTAAGATCATTGAAAAAATCTCTGAAACATATAAACACAAAACATTCCATTATTTATCACGCTTGGTATGTTTTCTAAAATGACACAGAAGTATTTGCAATGACAATTATGTTTTATATAACATTTCAATATATAATAAAATCACTAATAATGTACCTGCAGTTAATATTTTCCCAAACCTAAAGCTTAGAGTGTAAAGAATCTGCAGTGCAAGAGACCCGGGTTTGATCCCTGGGTCAAGAATATCCCCTGAAGAAGGGAATGGCAACCCACTCCAGTATTCTTGCCTGGAGAATTCCATGGGCAGAGGAGCCCGGCGGGCTACAATCCATGGGATCACAAAGAGTCAGACAGAATTGAGCGCACACACACACAATCAACTTTTAAAAATGAGTGCTAGAGAAGCAAAAAGTAATAAGAAAACCACTGTGAATGATGAAAAAACTTTTCTGGTAAATTTGTATTGTGAAAGTATTAACTATAGGACACAAATAAGAGTATTCAAAAGGATTCAGTTAACAATTCCAATAGCGTTTCCCAAGTCACATCAGATTTTAAGACATATATATTGATTATGTCAATAATCAATATGATTAAGTGAAGAGAAAAATTCAAAAGGAGAAGAATTTTCTAATAAGTTTTACTATGTTTAGTGTGAGGGGAACTCATTTTAAAAACAGAACATGTTTTTGTCCCAAAACATATTAATAATTTATGTGAAATGTTTAATGTGTCTATAAAAAAGTATACATAATTAAAAATGTGCAGCAATGAAGTATGAGGGATGCTTCTATATAAAACTCAGTGGGTCAGAGATACAACTTTGAAACTCAGGGCTGTGCACAGTCAAAGTAGACAGCAGGCACAATGACATGTTAAATTACCTACATGATGTATAGCTTAATGAACCCCCTTGTGTTGATCACGCTTGGCATTAATCAAGAGCCATGAACAGATTCCCTTTTTTTCTCAATGCAGTTCTGATAAACTGCAATTTCATTTAACCTTGGACAGCAACTTTAATAGCTTCCACAGGACAACTGTCGATACCTTCCTGGGTATATAGTGATTAAAACACAACCCAAGATGCATGTTATGAATTTTCTTCATTTGAAATTAGAATTTTTATTCTTAATAACTATTTGGATAAAATATGCTAAACATACTGAGATGTATAAAGATTTGCATTAATCAGAAGTTTAGATTTGCCATGTGATATTATAGAATATTAATTAATAACATATTCATGAGCATGTTTATTGATGTATTTGTTTTACTCCTTTCAAATAACACTTGCCCTGAACATAAACAACAGAAGAAAGAAATTTAGAGTTGAAGTTAACTATCAAGCAAATCTCCCCACTGTCTATAGTATGTACCCAAGATATACACTCCGAATCAGTCAGTCAGTTCAGTTCAGTCACTCAGTCATGTCCGACTCTTTGCGACCCCATGAACTGCAGCACATCAGACCTCCCTGTCCATCACCAACTCCCGGAGTTCACACGAACTCATGTCCATCAAGTCGGTGATGCCATCCAGCCATCTCATCCTCCATCGGCCCCTTCTCCTCCTACCCCCAATCCCTCCCAGCATCAGAGTCTTTTCCAATGAGTCAGCTCTTCGCATGAGGTGGCCAAAGTACTGGAGTTTCAGCTTTAGCATCAGTCCTTCCAAAGAACACCCAGGACTGATCTCCTTTAGGGTGGACTGGTTACTTGGGTAAAAATGGGAAAAATTTTCCCATTAGGTCCAATTAGGGAGCAAGTGATGCCTTCCCTTCATTAACACTGTACATGTAGTGGGGGGGGGGGGTGGTAAGATAGTAATATGGTATTAAGAGATACAAACTACTATCCATAAAATAAATAAACAACAAGGATATATTGCACAGCACAGACAAATATAACCATCATTTTATAGTAACTTTACATGGAGTATAATCTATAAAAGTATTGAATCACTACATTGTACACCTGAAACTAATATTGTAAATCAACTACACTTTAATTAAAATAAAGTATATTCAAGAAATGAAAAAAGTGCACATGTAATAGTCAAATAATGTGACTAAATTCAACTATGAAAGCATTGCTAAATAAAACAAAACCATCCTATTTCAATTTTCTTCCTATAACTTAAATGTATTCATTTGCTAAACACTGCTAATGTCTAGTCAATTTCCTAAATTTTAAATACAACAGCTGGATCAAAATTATCACGAGGTGATTTTCTTTACATACGATGATCTAGAATGCTAAGACACTTCCACCAGGTCAATTCACTTGACATTAGATTATGTGGAGTTTTACCTTGATAGTTCATAACATTTCTGATGTTATTCCACCCTCATTCTTTGACATCAGTCCTAGAAATTTTTTTTTTTTTTTTAACATTTGCGTCCTCAGGGAAGGGAAACAAAATCAAACATAAACAAATGGGAGCACACCAAACTAAAAAGTTTTGCCTGATGAAGAAAATTATCAACAAAATGAAAAGTCGACTTTCAAGAATGGCAGAAGATATTCACAAACAATATATCTGATAAAGGGTTAATAGGCAAAGTACACAAAGAATTCATACAACTCAACATAAAAAAAAAATGTTTTAAATACAGGTAGAGGACCTAAATAGACATTTTTCAAAGAAGACATATTGCTGGCCAGTAGACACAGGAAAAGATGCTCAACATCACTAATCATCCTGGAAATGCAAAACAATGCTACAAAGAGATACCACCTCACACCTGTCAGAATGGCTATCATGAGAAAGACCACAAATAACAAGTGTTGGAAAGGATGTGGAGAAAAAAGAACTCTTGTGCACTGCTGGAGGGATTGTAAGTTGTTGCAGCCACAATAGGAAACAGTATGGAGGTTCTTCAAAAAAATTAAAAATAGAACTGCCATATGATCTAGGAATTTCACTTCTAAATATTTACCCTCCAAAAAACAAAAGCACTATTTCAAAAAGATATATGCTTGTAAATATTCATTGCAGCATCATTTACAATAGCCAGGATACAGAAGAAATGTAAATGTACATTCATAGGTGAATGGATAGAGATGTGATACATACATAAAATTGAATATTACTCAGCCTTAAGACAAGTGAAACCTTGTCATTTGTGAAATCATGGATGCATCTAGAGCAGTGGTCCCCAACCTTTTTGGCACCAGACTGTTTTTGTGGAAGACAAATTTTCCATGGACAAAGGGTAGGGAGGATGGTTTGAGGATGATTCAAGCATATTACATTCATTGTGCTCATTGCTCACCTCCGGCTATGCAGCCTGGTTTCTAACAGGCCATGACTAGTACTGGTTCCTGGCCCAGAGGCTGGAGACCCCTGATCTAGAGGATATTATGCTAAGTGAAATAAACATAAACAAATAAGCTATATTTTAGAGAAACAAACTAGTGAAGTTTTTTCCTAGAGCTCACACAATGATTTGAACAGGGAACTAAAGACTAATATCCATAAAGTAAGGTCACTCATTTACCAAGGAATGGTATTAAAGTAACTCAACAAATATTCACTGAGTCTATAGTCAATGATAGCCAGCGTAAGGTATGAATTAGTCCTGTCTTTAGGTTAAAATACTTAATACAAGTTGCAGCCCACATTACTTGAATCATAATTTTGAGTTTTCAGTTCAGTTCAGTCGCTCAGTCGTGTCCGACTCTTTGCGACTCCATGAATCGCAGCACTCCAGGCCTCCCTGTCCATCACCAACTCCCTGAGTTCACTCAGACTCACGTCCATCGAGTCAGTGATGCCATCCAGCCATCTCATCCTCTATCTCCCCTTCTCCTGCCCCCAATCCCTCCCAGCATCAGAGTCTTTTCCAATGAGTCAACACCTTGCATGAGGTGGCCAGTACGTTGAGGTCAATCAAACACAACTGAGTGATGCACGCAATGAATCAAGCTTCAAGTCATAACATACAATGTTCTAAAATTTAGATGTTTATACAAACACTCAATAATTAATTCTCCTGATAGAGAGAAAACAAAGACACTTTTTCCAATACAAAAGCTTAGATTCCTTGGATACAGTATTAGAAATACGATAAGGGTTTTGTGGAAGGGCTTTTTCTTTTCAACTAAGATGAAACCTCACAAATGTGTGCTAAAGAGAAAGCAAGATAAAGAAGGAATTTTTTAAATTTAAGTCCAGAAATAACAGCAATATATTTATTACAATAATTTAAGCTAAAATTTAAGTCATGATTGCAACAACAAGAATTTTCTACCTCTGGTTTTAATAAGAAATGATATTTATTGTGCATTTTCAATGTGTTATGCACTGTACTCTACAGATACTTTATAATCAATGGTTAGTTTTATTTCCATAAGAACTCTATGATATAGATGCTATATGATGTAGATATATCTCTCTTTCTCAAATTTTTAATAGTTTTAGACAATTTAAATACTTTCCTAAGATTACATGCTTAATAAAGTTTCAGAGTCAAGATTTCAGCCTGAGTTCCTCTCTCTAAAATCAGACCTCTTCATGATAAGCAGTATAATGAATCATCTCCATTCCACCATTGGGTAAGAGGAAGAATAGGAAAAAATCAGATAGAATTTAAATGGCTACTTAAGTTATCATACATTATGATTTAATGAAATACAAATCATGCCAATTTGCTACATAACTAAAATCAACAAGGCAAAGTTTAGAAGGGAAAACACCAGATCCTAAGAATCAAAACATAGAATTTCTTGGAGATATATATATATATAACTGATTCACTTTGCTGTACAGCAGAAAGTAATACAACAATGTAAGTCAACTATAGCACAATAAAATTGTTTATAAAAAATGTATAATTTCTGTTCTCACTTATCCCTACTGATATATGAATTAACCTCAAAGAGCTTGACTCTCAGCTTGTGTACTTGCTTTTCAATTCATCCAGTAGGAATTGTGATAAATATCTCCTATCTACCTTAAAGAAAATTTCTGAAAATCAGTAATGTCTGAAAAGATTTAATTTCTCTTGAGAAAGGTGCTATGAGATATTATATATTTTTATCCCTAAAACTAAAGTGAGTACCAATGAAAACTCATTTAAAAGGATTATAGCAGGGATTTCCCTGGTGGTCCAGTGGCTAAGACTCTGAGCTCCCAGTGCAGGGGCCCGGGTTCAATTCCTGGTCAGGGAACTAGATCCCACATGCCACAGTGAAGATCGAAGATCCTGTGTGCCATAACCCAGGGAAGCCAAATAAATAAAGAAATAAAATTAAAAAAAAAAAAAAATAAATAAATAAATAAATAAATAAAAGGATTATAGCAGTTACTGCTTTATAGCATGTGAAATTAAGAATTAAAAATTAAAAGATGAAAGTCATAACCCATTAGTAACAGATGCTCAATGCTGGGCTAGTAAAGCTTAAATTCCAACCACACTCAAAGAATCTGAAAGAAAATTTGCTTGAAAGGCAGGCTATTGGCTGGTACAATTAAATATCTAAGATATAGATTTTTTATACTATGATATTTATCCCTGACCTATATTTACATTATAGGATGTGTTAATTTTTTTTTCTATTGACTCTATTGAGATTTTAGGATTACCTTAACTTTGTTAATAAAGGGAAGATATTCTGCAAAACAACACATATTTCTGTTTTTTCATGCATAATTATAGGAATCTATTCTTTCACACTTTGTTATTAAATAATTTTTAAATATAATTTTACATTTTCTTCTCTGATTTTACATTTTCTCATTCAAAATCTCTATTAAGTTTGGAGTTCTAAGAAAGGAATATAATTCAGCACTAAAAAGGACTGATCTATCAAAGCTATGAAGAGATGGAAGAAACTTAAATGTACATTACTAAGTTAAAAAAAAAGTCAATCTGAAAAGACTACCTACTGAATGATTCCAACTATATGACATTCTATAAAAAGCAAAATCATGGACTCAGTAAAAAAGATTTGAGATTGTCAGAGGTTACAAAGGAGGGAAGGATGAATAGGTAGAGTAAAGAGGATTTTCTGGGCAATGAAAAAAAATCATTCAGTATACAGTAATGCTGGGTATATATTATATATTTGCCAAAAACCATAGAATGTGCAATACCAAGAATGAATCCTAATGTAAACTAGGGACTTGGGGTCATAATGATATGTCAATGTTGGTTCATCAGTTTTAACAAATGGACCACTTTTGTGGGGGATGCTCATAGTAGGAGAGGCTGGGGGGAGGTTATGGAGAGGTATATGGGAAATCTCTTGTACCTTCCTCTCAGTTTTGCCAGGAACCTAAAACTGCTCTGAAAATCAAGTCTATTAAAGGATTTTTTATAGGAATCTAAAACTAGTCTTGCGCTCCTTATTTAGATGATCTGTCTTACTTTTCACTTTTATCATATTACTTTATTAAAAGTGAATCAAAATGCTCTGGCTCTAAGCTATTTTCAGCGGAGGTGAAAAGAAATTGGACTCCTCCTTTCTTTATGTATTTAGTGAAACAAATGAATAAACGGAAGCAAAGTAAAGAAAACCTACTATCCATCAAAGTGAATGTGCTGCTCACCTTTTAAGGAGCAACAATTTGGCCTGGTCACTAGAGATCCACTTAGTGTCCTGGAAGAATTAATTAAATAAATGGGTCCTTGAGGCCCAAAGAAGCTAATAGAGCCGCTTTTTCAGTAATAAAACATCCCATTTCATCCTGACAACATAGTAGTTAATTTCTAATCTGAAAAATAAGAACTGCCAGGGTTGGCTGTGTTGTTCCTTTCAGATATGCTGTTGATGACTCAGAATTATAGTTTTTTAACCTACTTACCTATATTGAATTTTAAACTCTTCACTGCGTTTGGATGAAATGGAAAATGTAAAGATGAAAGAGATCTGCTTTTTCTAAACTTCCAACCCCATTCTCTTAATATTGCACATGATAATTTTTGCTTTTATATCTCTACATATTTAATTGACTCTGTTTTACAGAGTAGTAGTCATCTCTGCATTCTAGTCTTGGCTAATGAAACTTTGGGTAAGTAACTTGAATTTGGGGGACCTCAGGAGGACTAGATGAGTTATTTGGTTATTTCCAAATTTAAAACTATCATAAAATCATATTAAATCCTAAATTGCTTCTGGAACAACATTCCATGCCCTTTTATGTAACTGATCTCTTCTTATTCTTCAGGTCTATATGATACTCTCCAGACAGAACTTCCCTGACTACCCAATCTACAGTATCACATGCGTAAACACAGTCAACGCCTGAACAACATAGGTTTGAACTTCACAAGTCCACTTACACAAAAAATTTTTAAAAATAAATCTACTGGGAAAATGCTTGGAGATTTGTGACAATTTGAAAAACCTCACAGACCAACTATACAACCTAGAAATATTAAAAAAAAATTTTTAATATGTCATGAATGTATAAAATATGTAGATAGATATGAGTCTACTTTATCATTTTCTACCATAAAACATATACAAAACTCTTGTAAAAAGTTAAAATTTATCAAACTAATGCACACAGAAACTGTAAGTGGCATCATTTGCAATTGAAAGAAATGTAAACAAAAATAGTCATTATTAAATTATAACTGCATATAAGTAACTGTAGTACATACTATACTACTGTACTAATTTTGTACCCACCTCCTGTTGCTCTTGAGGTAAGTTCAAGTGTTACAAGTATCCACTTAAAATGCCATGTGACACTAATCATCTCCACATGAGCAGTCTGTCTCTCCAGTACATTGTCTATCACAGTTAAAAGTGATCACTTGTGGTTCTTGCTTATTTTTTGTTTAGTCCAATACCATAAGCCTTGGATAACACCCATATGGCCCACTACTGGGGCTTCCTTGGTAGCTCGGCTGGTAAAGAATACATTTACAATGCAGGAGACTTGGGTTCAATCTCTGGGTTGGGAAGATCCTGTGGAGGAGGGCACAGCAACTCACTCCAGTTTTCTTGCCTGAAAAATCCCATGGACAGAGGAGCCTGGAGGGCTACAGTGCATAGGTTCACAAAGAGTTAGACACGACTGAGTGACTAAGCACAGCACAGCATAGCCTCACTATTTGTGAAGCTGGAAGTACTCCCAAGAAGCAGAGAAAAGTCATGATGTTACAAAAAAGAGCTGAATTGTCTGATATGTACTACAGATTGAGGTCTGCAGCTGTGGTTGCACATCAAGATAAATGAATCCAGCATAAGGACCATTGTTTGCTTATTTGTTTTTAAAAAAATAAATTTGTGAATCCATCGCCACAGCTATGCCAGCAGCCATGAAAACTTTGCACTTTTTTGCAAAACTATCTTTTTTAATCTTGTACAGAAACTGTAGACTTATGTGGGTGTAAGATTGCTATAAGAAAGATATACCTATATATACTAATATAACTCTAGAAAAACAATATCATTATAATGACAACTTAAAGCAAAAGGAAAGTGAAGGATATAAAACTTGAGAATTTAATGCCAACAAAGGATGGTTTGATAATTTTAAGAAAGAGGTTTGGCTTCAAAATGTCAAGATAACAGGATAAGCAACTGCTGTAGACCAAGAGGCAGTAGATGAATTTCCAGATGCCATTAAGAAAATCACTGAGGAGAAAGGCTTTCTGACTGAACAGGTTTTTAATGCAGACCAAAGTGCCCCATTCTGGGCGGGAGGAAAAAATACCACAAAGGACATTTATTAGTCACAAAGAGAAGCAAGCACCAGGATTTAAGGCAGGAAGGGATAGGCTAACTCTATTGTTTTGTGCAAATGTAGTCACGTTTGTGATCAGATCTACCCTTATCTGTAAAGCTACTAATCTCTAAGCCTTGAAGGGAAAAGATAAATAGCAGCTGCCAGACTTTGATTTGTACAAGGCCTGAAGTGCAAACCCTTTTTCTGGGGATGAGTCCCATCGATGCTTTTATTTGCTAAAGTTAGGAACTACCTTACCAGTAACATATTGCTTTTTCACGTTATCTTTATATTGGACACACAGTTCAGTTCAGTTCAGTCGCTCAGTCGTGTCCGACTCTTTGCGACCCCATGAATCGCAGCACGCCAGGCCTCCCTGTCCATCACCAACTCCCGGAGTTCACTCAGATTCACGTCTATTGAGTCAGTGATGCCATCCAGCCATCTTATCCTCTGGACACACAGAACCCCATGAATTCAACCAAAGATGTCAAAGTGGTCTGTTTGCACCAAATGCTCTTTAATTCAGCTTCTAGATAAGGAGGTCATAAGGACACCACATTTTCTCTGGAAGGATTTTCAATGCTATGAAGAAAACACCAATAGAACATTGTAAAAGTCTGGAAGGATTACACCACTGAAAATGTCATCTATGTTAACAGAAAAAGCTAAAAAATAATAATAAGCCCCAAATAAGTTACTGCTAGAAAAACTGTTTTCAGAGGGTATGCATGACTTCACAGGATTTACAACAGAGCCTATCAAGGAAATCATAAAAGAGACTGTGATTATGGCAAAAAGAAAAAAGGTGGTGGGTGAAGAATTTCAAGAAATTGAAGAGCTTTTAGAGGCCACACCAGAGGAATTCAAGAGTTTATAGAAGCCACAACAAAGGAATTAACAGAGGATGATCTGATGGAGATGAATGCTTCTGAACCGATGGATGAGGAAGAGGAAGAAGATGTAGAAGAAGCAGAAGCCGAAAAAGATTTACATTAGACAATCTGGCAGAAGGGTTCCAATTATTCAAGATGGTTTTTGACTTCTTTTTTATGTCAGAAACCCTTCCATGATACAGGCATTTTCAGTGACACAAACAGTGGAAGAAGTACTGGAAACATTTTCAGAAAAATGAAAAAGAAAAAAAGTCAGGCTGTAATTACAGTGTATTTCTATAAAGTAACACCAAGTGTGCACGCCTCTCCTTCACCTCTTCTGCCTCTGCAGTCCCTGAGATAGCAAGACAAACGTCTCCTTTTTCTACTCCTCCTCAGCATACTCAACATGAAGATGATGAAGATGAAAATATTTAAATGATCCATTTCCACTTAAGAGTAAAAACTCATCATACCATACAGTTAATAAATATACCTGCCCTGTATGTGTGTCTTCACATGGAAATCTAGTAACTCTACAGCAAGAACTGTATGAGAGATTTTGTGCCATCATCATCATTACCTAAGTACTCATCATGTAGAACAAGGTGTGTAAGACCTGTATTGAAGTGGATAGCCAATCCTGATATCGGCACAAGCTGAGTGATATTTAACATAAAATTAATGTGTTAGTTTTGTTACTGTTTTATAACTTTAAAAGAATTATATTACTATCCTGTATGCCTCTCTCTCTCATAATTAGAGACACTGTATATCAAAATCTCATCACTGGTAAGTGGTTTTTGAACAACGTAACCATGTTTCCAAAACTGTATTATGGACATGATGGTAATAATGTATTCCATAAAAACTCTATTCAATTTATTCAGTGTGTATAGGCTAGGGCACCATGAAGAAATTGTATTGATTATACCAGCAATCATATTGCTGCTTCTTCACTATCAAGGCATGAATTGTTATACCTGTAAATAAGTATGAATTTCTTTTTTACATTATCATTTTTTGATGTCTAGTATTAGTAATACATATGACATCTAGTGTTTTGTACCTTATAAGACAATATTGACATAGGTACTGACAGAATATTCATCTTGTTAAACAGATGATACAAAGTTACTGTATCAAGAAATACAGTACAGTACCATAAATGTTTGTTCCTTATGATTTTCAAAACATTTTATTTTCTCTAGCATAGTTTACTATAAAATATAGCATATAATACTGTATTATATATATTAACATACAAAGTGTCCGATAATCTACTATTTATGTTATAGTATGTTTCCAGTCAATAGTAGGCTATTAGTAGTTAAGTTTTGGAAGAGTCAAAAGTTACATGCATATTTCTGACAATGTCAGGGGTCAGTGCCCCTAACTTTCTCATTGTTCAAGGGTCAATTGCACATATACATGTAAGCACACACACACACACACACACACACACATATATATAATATATATCTATATTAACATAGATTTTATATATGTATACACACATGCATGCACACCCATATGTATGCACACACATCCATACACATACACATACACAAAACACAGGGGTATGTGAATGTACATACACACACATACTTAATTGCCAAGACTAATTACTCTGGGCACTTTTCCTTGGTAGAACTCTTGAAAATATCTAATTATGTTATTTACCTGTTTACTTGTTTCTTTTCTGTCTTTCCTACAAAAATATAAGCTCCCTGAAAGCTGATGGTCCATGTATCTTATCCATAGATGTATTGCTGAAGACTAGTACAGGGCCTGGCTCATGGAAAGTCCTCAAATAATTATTAAATGCATGAAATAAACTTAAAACCATATTGCATGTATTATAAAAGAAAAAATTTAATTTTAATCTATGAGGAATTCATGTCAGCAATATACATATGCATTGCAAATAGCTGTGAAAAGAAGAGAAGCTAAAGGCAAAGAAGAAAAGGAAAGATATACCCATTTGAATGCAGAGTTCCAAAGAATAGCAAGGAGAAATAAGAAAGCTTTCTAAAGTGATCAGTGCAAAGAAATTGAGGAAAACAATAGAATGGGAAAGACCGGAGACCTCTTCAAGAAAACTAGAGATACCAAGGGAACATTTCATGCAAAGATGGGCTCAATAAAGGACAGAAATGGTATGGACCTAACAGAAGCAGAAGATATTAAGAAGAGAAGGCAAAAATACACAGAAGAACTGTACAAAAAAGATCTTCACGACCCAGATAATCACGACAGTGTGATCACTCACCTAGAGCCAGACTTCCTGGAATGTGAAGTCAAGTGGACCTTAGGAAGCATCACTACGAACAAAGCTAGTGGAAATGATGAAATTCCAGTTGAGCTATTTCAAATTCTAAAAGAGGATACTGTCAAAGTGCTGCACTCAACAGGCCAGCAAATTTGGAAAACTCAGCAATGGCCACAGGACTAGAAAAGGTAAATTTTCATTCCAATCCCAAAGAAAGGCAATGCCAAAGAATGTCCCAAGCACTACACAGTTGTACTCATCTCACACGCTAGTAAAATAATGCTCAAAATTCTCCAAGCCAGGCTTCAGCAATACATGAACTGTGAAATTCTAGATGTTCAAGCTGGATTTTAAAAAGGCATAGCAACCAGAGATCAAATTGCCAACATCTGCTGGATTAAGCAAGAGTGTCCCAGAAAAATATCTATTTCTGCTTCATTAACTATGCCAAAGCCTTTGACTGTGTGAATCACCACTAACTGTGGAAAATTCTTAGAGATGGGAATACCAAACCACCTGACCTGCCTCTTCAGAAATCTGTATGCAGGTCAGGAAGCAACAGTTAGAACTGGACATGGAACAACAGACTGGTTCCAAATAGGAAAAGGAGTACATCAAGACTGTATATTGTCACCCTGCTTATCTACCTTATATGCAGAGTATATCATGAGAAATGCTGGACTGGATGAAACACAAGCTGGAATCAAGATGGCTGGGAGAAATATCAATAACCTCAGATATGCAGATGACACCACCCTTAAGGCAGAAAGCAAAGAAGAACTAAAGAGCCTCTTGATGAAAGTGAAAGAGGAGAGTGAAAAAGTTGGCTTAAACCTCAACATTCAGAAAAGGAAGATCATGGCATTCAGTCCCATCACTTCATGACAAATAGATGGGGAAACAGTGGAAACAGTGACAGACTTTATTTGGGGCGGGGGGTGGGGGGGGCCACCAAAATCACTGCAGATGGTGACTGCAGCCATGAAATTAAAAGACGCTTACTCCTTGGAAGGAAAGTTATGACCAACCTAGACAACATATTAGAAAGCAAAGACATTACTTTGCCAACAAAGTTCCGTCTAGTCAAGGCTATGGTTTTTCCAGTACTCATGTATGGATGTGAGAGTTGGACTGTAAAGAAAGCTGAACACTGAAGAATTGATGCTTCTGAACTGTGGTGTTGGAGAAGACTCTTGAGAATCCCTTGGACTGCAAGGAGATCCAACCAGTCCATCCTAAAGGAAATCAGTCCTGAATATTCATTGGAAGGACTGATGCTGGAGTTGAACCTCCAATACTTTGGCCACCTGATGCAAAGAACTGACTAATTTGAAAAGACTCTGATGCTGGGAAAGATTGAAGGAGGGAGGAGAAGGGGACAACAGAGGATGAGTCGGTTGGATGGCATCACTGACTCATGGACATGAGTTTGAGTTGGTGATGGACAGGGAGGCCTGGCATGCTGCAGTCTATGGGCTTGCAAAGAGTCAGACATGACTGAGTGACTGAACTGAACTGAACTGATATGTATGGATGTGTTTAATGCATTAAAAACAATAAAATAACTACTTATTAAACAACTTCTATCTGTCAGCACTAAATAAATGTTCTAGATGAATAAATAAAATACAGTGCACCACCATAATCAGGTGAACCAAAGCAGAATTCCAGACTAAGCTGTAATCAAACTATGTTGCTTAATTTCAGCTTAAGTTTGTCAACATGAAGTCATAGATTTTTACTTTTGTTTCCTTTCATGTACGTTATGCTACAAATATGAACAAAAATTTACAAGATAGCTAATCAGATATATTATACAAACTCTAGGGTAAATGGGCCATTCTCTTTGGTTATATATTTTTAAGGCTAAAAATCCATATTCATAATGTTTAAACTTATCTAATAAAATTTTAAAATTTAAAGTATACATATAAATGAGCAAACCAAAAATGTTAAGAGGCCAAAAATAATCTCTGAAATTATATGGAAACAATGATTATAAAACCATTAATGTTATGTAATGTTATATCCCAGGTTTATTCTCACATAGATTGAAGGAGAAACGAAAATATATAGTGAAATAATGAATAAAGCAGAGGACACTCAGTAAGTAACAATTTTTCATCCCATCACTAAACTCATCAATAGCTGAATGCACAGATTCACTGATTATTTTATGTGCACTTAAAAAAATCATTGAAAGTATTTTTATTGCTTTCTTTCAGAGTTATTTTATACAGCAAAGAGAAGACACTCTGTTTCTAATACTTTTATATCACCTTTCACAGAAACAAGTCTCTTAACTATCCTATTTTTGCTCCCAATGAGAACACAGCTGTCTTTTGTTAGAGATGTTTAGCTTACTGACTCTATATATGTGGAATTTTACATGCTTAACAGAAGATTTTAATACAGTTTTAGCTCCTGCTTGAGATAAATCAAACTCAAAATGACAAGCAACTGTGTCTGCAAGAAGTGGGGGGTTGTCTGATTTAAACCTCCAACAAGCTTCAAAAGCCTTCAATCTCAGGTTGCACAAAATACACATTTTATTTGGCAAGACATGATAGATACTTTATGGCAGAGTTGTTCTTTTTTGAATTCACTAGATGCAACTGAGAATAATCTAAAGCTATGCTTTATTAATAAAATTAGCCAGAAATAGAGAAAGAAAAACTAGTAATATAAGTAAATATCATTTATCAACTGCTTTATATATTTTATATAAACATCTTCTAATCTTAAATGCCTTACCTGACTCCCTTGTTTTCATATTTCTCTTTTATTATACTTGGTGCCAAGCTCTTTTTTTTCTCTACAGTCCAAACATTTTCCTGATTATCACTGTGCATGATTGTGTATAAATGCAAAGCAGTTTAAGATTATGCAGGAGGAAATGGTTGATGCACGCATTTCACTTCAAAGACCTAACTTATTACCATTCTACTGCTTGATGAAAAATTCAGAATATTTGTTGCAATAGCTTTATTCTTCATTGGGGTTATTCTTTACTTTTGCCTTTCCAAATTAATTACCAGTAGTACTACTGTACCCTTCTGCTTGCCTATGGATGTATTAATACCTTGTGATAAACTCTTTTATATTCTTTTTTTAAAAAAATCACTAGTAAAAATTTCTGCTTTATCAAAAGTTTTTAATAATTGGTAACTAACATTGTAATAACTGATTTAGGCAAAAATTATCAGCAAATGCTACAACCTTTAGGCAAAAGTTAGTTGGAGAATAGGACCTAAGTATCTCCTCTTGGTTTATATATCAATTAGCAAAAGGAATGGTATTTTAAAGTAGAGATAATTGCAGACACCTCCTTATGAAAGTAGTAATATTAGCATCACCAATAATGAGATAAACTGACATTGTGTGACATAGGGTTATATGCTTGAGAAGAACGGTCCCATGTAGACAGTACTCCAGACAGAAATGCACAACCTGAATCTAATCATGAGGAAACAATCAAAAACAAATTCAGTGATGTTATACAAAACTAACAGGCTTGTTATTTTCAAAATGTCATAAAAAAACAAAAGGACTGATGGGCTGATCAAGATTAAAAGAGACTAAACAGACACAATAACTAAGCACAATATGTAATTCTGGATTGATGCCTGGATAGGAAAAAGGGTTTTTGTTTTGTCTGTTATTCTCTAAAGAACATTATTAGGACTAAAAATCTAAATCTAAATGTGGACCATATATTAGGGGATTTGTGTTGGGTTAATGTTAAATTTCCTGAATTTCACAATTAAACTGTATCAAATTAAATTAATACATGAGGCTGTAATGACATAAGGTTCGAGTATTTAGAGGTGAAGTGTTATGATATCTACAACTTATTCTCAAATAATTCAGCATGATTAGATCGATAGATGATAATTACAAAGAAATTAAACAAATGTCAGAAAATATTAATAAATCTAGGTGATATGCATTCCAGTGTTCTAGAATTCTATACAGTTTTCTATAATTTTTCTGAATGCTTAAAATTTTTCAAAATTAAAAAGTAAAACAAGAATTTCTGCAAATTATATCACAATGACAAATGTATCAGTATTCTTGAAAAAAAAAAGAGGAAAGGTTTTTAAAAACTGAGCATTCCACAACTGAGTGGACTTATTACCTTCCTTTAACACAACTATATTGGTCAATGTGCTTGTTTTTCTTTAGGGGTTGAAGAATTTTCTGTGTATCATCTAGTGTATATATATGTCTATCAGTCTAAACTAAGGTAATATCTTTTTTTTAATTAATTTATTTTTTACTTGAAGAATAATTGCTTTATAGACTTTTGTAGTTTTCTGTCAAACACAGTTTCAAGAGGGAGGGGACATATGTATAGCTATGGTTGATTCATGTTGATGTTTGATAAACTAAGGTAACTTCTTAACTGCTGCTGTGCCTCATTTAATTTTGCCATAGTTAGCCAATTACAGATTATACTTTAGAGTTACAAACTTGAATATCTGAGATACTTTACAAAATTTTTTCTTGCTTATAATTTAGCTTAATTAAAAAGAAAAACATTTTTTTTCTCTCATGGAGAAAGCACTACTTCCAAAATAATGAATTTAAATGTAAAAATAGTTTAGTTATCAGTTTTATGTCTTTATAGAATCTTCTTTTACCCCCACACATCCATTGCTCAATCTCAATTGTGTATGTGTGTGTCAGAGTTTAGCATTAATATTTTCTATCCATTTAAGGGGAAGCTGTTGATATATTCCTGGTCTGCTTTATTCTTCCACTTTAATCTTCACTTTAACCTAAGTTTCTGAAGAAAAACACTTTTAATAATTCTACCGCTTCATTTCATGCAAGGATGGGAATGCTAAAGGACAAGAATGGTAAGGACTTATCAGAAGCAGAAGAGATTAAGAAGAGGTGGCAAGAATACACAAGAGAACTATACAAAAGAAGGCCTTAATGACCCGGACAACCACGATGGTGTGGCCACTTACCTAGAGTTAGACTTGTGAAGTCAACTGTGCCTTAAGAAGCATTACTATGGACAAAACTAGTGGAGGTGATGGAATTCTAGCTGAGCTATTTCAAATCCTAAAAGATGATGCTTTTAAAGTGTTGCACTCAATACATCAGCAAATTTGGAAAACTTGGCAGTGGCCACAGGACTGGAAGAAGTCAGTTTGTATTCCACTCCCAAAGAAGAGCAATGCCAAAGAATGCTCAAATTACTGTACAATTGCCCTCAGTTCACATTCTAGCAAAGTTATGCTAAAAATCCTTCAACCTATACTTCAGCAGTAAATGAACCAAGAACTTCCATATGTATAAGCTGGATTTAGAAAAGGTAGAAGAACCAGAGATCAAATTGCTGACTTTCATTGGATCAAAGAGAAAGCAAGGGAACTAAAAAAAAAAAAAAAATCTATTTCTGACTATACTTCATTGACTATAGCAAAGCCTTTGACTGTGTGGATCACAACAAACTGTGGAAAGTTCTTAAAGAGATGGGAATACCAGACCATCTTACCCATCTCCTGAGAATCCTGTATGCAGGACAAGAAGCAACAATTAGAACTGGACATGGAACAGTGAACTGGTTCAAAATTGGGAAAGGAGTACATCAAGGCTATATATTGTCATCTTGCTTATTTAACTTTTTTCCAGAATACATCATGTGAAATTCCAGGCAGGCTGAATCACAAGCTGGAATCAAGACTGTCAGGAGAAATATCAACAATCTCAGATGTGCAGATGATACCACTCTAATGGCAAAAAGCTAAGAGGAACTAAAGAGCCTCTTGATGAGGGTGAAAGAGGAGAGTGAAAAGCTGGCTTAAAACTCAACAGTCAAAAAAACAAAGATCATGGCATCCGGTCCCATCATTTCATGGCAAATAGAAGGGGGGAAAGTGGAAACAGTGACAGATTTTATTTTCTTGGGCACAAAAATCACTGCAGATGATGACTGCAGCCATGAAATTAAAAGACGCTTGTTCCTTGGAAGGAAACCTATGACAAATCTAGACAGCATATTAAAAAGCAGAGCCATCACTTTTCCAACAAAGGTGTATATAGTCAAAGCTATGGTTTTTCCAGTAATCGTATGTATGGATGTTAGAATTGGACCATAAAGAAGGCTGAGTGCTGAAGAATCAATGCTTTTGAACTGTGTTGTTGGAAAAGACTCTTTAGAGTCCTTTGGACTGCAAGGAGATCAAACCAGACAACCCTAAAGGAAATCAACCCTGAATATTCATTGGAAGGACTGGCACTGAAGCAAAGCTCCAATACTTTAGCCACCTGATGCAAAGAGTCAACTCATTGGAAAAGACCCTGATGCTAGGAAAGATTAAGGGCAGGAGGAGAAGGGGGCGACAGAGGATGAGATGGTTGAATAACATCACCAAATCAATGGACATGCTGCTGTTGCTGTCACTTCAGTCGTGTCTGACTCTGTGCGACCCCATAGGCAGCAGCCCACCAGGCTCCCCCGTCCCTGGGATTCTCCAGGCAAGAACACTGGAGTGGGTTGCCATTTCCTTCTCCATTGCATGAAAGTGAAAAGTGAAAGTGAACTCACTCAGTCATGTCCAACTCTTCACGACCACTTGGACTGCAGCCTACCAGGCTCCTCTGTCCATGGGATTTTCCAGGCAAGAGTACTGGAGTGGGTTGCCATTGCCTTCTCCATCAGTGGACATGACTTTGAGCAAACTCTGGGAGATAGTGAAGGACTGGGAAGCTTAGGGTGCTGCAGTCCATAGGGTCACAAAGAGTCAGACGTGACTCAGCAACAAAACAACAACAATAAAACTCTTCTATTCAAGTCTAACTCCTGTCATTTCTTTGCTAACTTTTCTGTGAATCCTTATATATTCACATCCTTACACATACATTATAAAAAGCAATACTTTATTCTAGGAAAATCTCTATTATTTTCTTTTTTTGCATTTTGGGGTCAATAAAGAATGGACAGGAAATATGCAAGGAGAATCAAAATAGGCTCTCTTCCCAAAAACTAATTATTAAACTAGGATATTTTACTTGATAAAGGCAAAAGGAAAGGATTTCAGTTTCAGCTGGATTCATTATAAAGACGGAAACTGTCCCAAGCAGTAACACTCATGCAAATAGGAAATGGAGTAAATGACCAGTAGACTCCAAAGTAACCTACACTTTTCTATAATCTCCAACCGCCAATCAATGGTGTCTGAAAAGAGAATCCCTAATCCTGAGCATTACGTAAAAGCGTTCCCATTATATTGAAAGCAGGTTATGCTCTCTAGATCTAAAAATAAAAAGTTCTTCTTAATTTCCTAATACTAATTTTTCTGTTTTTAAAAGATATGACATAATCCATGAAAAGCTTCCAGCACAGTATCTGGCACTTGACCAACATCTTGTAAATGTTAGATATTTTAATTTTTGCTATTTTTCACTCTGTTTGCCTACCCTCAGAATCACTGTTCTTTCCATACCCTTGCATTTTTGGTAGCTCAAGCTCCAAAAGCACAGTGCAGAAATCTATATATAGTCCTGGTATTTAGAAAGTATCATTTACCAAATTTAGAGCCAAAACTTGAATTTGCCATGCTTGTATCAACTAGCTGCATAACCAGTCACTCAAAATTTGCAATTTCAGCAAATTCAGTGACCTTTTAGCAAGCTGGTAGCTCTTTTGCTACCAGAGAAACTTGGCAGGCTATCTATGTGTCAGATTGTAGTCTGTTCTATTTAGCATAAGACTAGTTTCACAGACTGTAGTCTTAATAGCCCCAAATATGTTCATACCCTTCTGAACGTATCCCTTCCTTCAGTGTATGCCGCTGGACAATTCCACACTCACTTTGGAATGGCCATGTGATCTGCTTTAGCCAATGCGACAAAAGTAAATGTGACACAGCAGAGACTTTAAAAGTTCTTACATATCAGGACTTGTAATTTCTGGCTGATTGGAACCCCTGCCAACACCACTGTGTGAACAAGCCCAGGCTAACCAGCTTGATAATGACAGACACGTGGCCCAGTCTCCCTGTTGCCCCTCAGCAGCCAGCCAACACCTGAAGTCAAACCTCTTCTCTATCAAAGACTGCAGATGTACAAGTGAACCTGGCAAAGACCAGCCAAATTTTGTCCTGCTGAGCCCAGTTCGGGTTTTCCAGCACATATGTGTCATATGTTATGAGTGACAGAGATGACTGTTTCAACCCACTAGGGTTTGGATGCTTTGTTCTGCTGCAACAACAACTCATAAAGAAATCAGTACAAAGAAGTACAGTGCTTCTGTAACAAAAGCCCAAAATACGAGGCATTAACTTTGGAATAGGTGGCTGGTGGAGGCTGGAAAGGATGCAAAGAAACTGTTATGGCTGGAAAAATGGTGAGCACACTGTTAGCAGGGGTTATGAAAGTGATAAGGAAATTGATATGCATGTGTGGGTGTGCTAAGTCACTTCAGTCGTGTCTAACTTTTTGTGACCCCACAGACCATACTCTGCCAGGCTACACTGTCCATGGATTCTTCAGGTAAGAATATCGGAGTGGGTGCCATTTCCTCCTCCAGGGGAATTTCCTCACCCAGATATTGAACCCGAGTCTCCTGTGTTGGCAGGCAGGTTCTTTACCACTGGCGCCACCTGGGAAACCCAAAGAAACTGCAAAAGCAGACTAGAAAAAGTGACTTAAGTTAGGTAGTTGTGAAATAATTAATAAAAATGCTGCCTGAAGTAACTAATAAATTTGGCTAGGGAGATGACCTCACAAAAAGCTAAAGTTAATTGGCTTCTTTTAACTGCCTATGATAAGGTACAAGAAAGGAGAAATGAGCTCAAGAAAATTCTGTCTGCAAGCAGAACTTAGGGGGAATGTAAAGGGGTCAGGACATGCTGGAAAAAAAGTTAACTGTTCTTTATCTCCAATCTCCCCAGTCAGGAAAATATTGTCAAGGTAATAAATCATTTCAGGATAAAGATCGAATCATAGTGTGACTCAAAGTCCCTTTGTTGTTGTTTAGTCGCTAAGTCATGTCTAAATCTTTTGCTACCCCATCGACTATAGCCACCAGGCTCCTCTGTCCCTGGGATTCTCCAGGCAAGAATACTGTAGTGGGTTGCCATTTCCTTCTCCAGGGGATCTTCTTTTCCCAGGGATCAAACATGTATCTCCTGCATCAACAGGTGGATTCTTTACCACTGAGCCACCAGGGAAGCCCAAATCCCTTTGTTAAGAGCTATACAATTTTTAATGACATACATAGTACTCTCAGACGAAAGGAAAAAAAAAAGACTTCAAATTCTTCAGGGCGGTTCCCCAGCAGCCTGACACACCCAAGTACAAAGAAAACTGCCTCTATATGAATTGTGAAATTGGCTTCCATACCTGAATCAGAGTCGTAGAAAGCTCTCAAAATGTTGAAGTCAACTACATTGATAAAAGCCCAGACATCCTGCACTGAAAGAGACCACATCATCTCAAACCATAAAGAGCCTCTGGGACCCCAACACTCCATAACAATGAAGAAGGCTGAGAATGATATTCAGCTATAAATACAATACATTGCTTATAAATAAGGAATGATGGGGCTTCCCTGGTGGCTCAGTGATAAAGAAACTGCCTGCCAATGCAGGGGACACAAGTTTGATCCCATAGTCCAGGAAGATCCCACATGCAGCAGAACAACTAAGCCTGTGCTCCACAACTACTGAGCCAGTACGCTATAGCCCATGAGCTGCAGCTATTGAGCCCATGCAATACCACTACTGGAGCCTGAGCAGCTAGAGTCTGTGCTCCAAAACAAGAGAAACCACTGCAATGAAAAGCCCAAGCACCACAACTAGAGAGTAGCCCCTGTGTGCAACTGGAGAAGGCCCTTGCACAGCCAAGAAGCCATAAATTAAATAAATAAATAAATCTATAAATCTTTTTTAAAAATATAAGGAATGTCATCTCAGAGGTCAGAGACAAGAACTGTGAAAAACAATGGACTAGGGTACCACTCCTTGAGATTTGTCAAAAAACAACAGACTGGAGAAACACGCCCAGAAAGCAGTTTCAGCCTAATCAAGGAAAACTTCCTGACCATGGAGTACAGAAAGTGAAAGTTGCACAGAAAGTGAAAGTCGCTCAGTCGTGTCTGACTCTTTGTGACCCCATGGACTGTACAGTCCATGCAATTCTCCAGGCCAGAATACTGGAGTGTGTAACCTTTCCCCTCTCCAGGGGATCTTCCCAACCCAGGAATCAAACCCACGTCTTTGGCATTGCAGGAGGATTCTTTACCAGCTAAGCTATCAGGGAACCCTTGGAGCACAGAGGATCTGGCAACATATGCCTGGCTGGATTTCAGAATTTTTGTGCATCAGTGACTGCTTCTACTCTCAGTCTTCCCCTTTCAAATGGTTCTATTATAGTTATCATGTTGTGGTCTTAAGCTACTTATATTGTAACTTAGCTTTTTAGTGCAACTAAATAAATAGGAACTGCATTCAAAGGTACTTTCAGACATGATTCTATATCAAGAGATCCTGGACTTTTAGCCTGATGTTGTAACTAGATGAAATTTAGGGGGTTTTAGAAGGGAAGGAATGTGTTTTGCCTATGAAAAGGATATAAATCATCAAGTCAGGGGCCTTCTACGGAAGGTTGTGGCAGTAAGACTCCAGCTGTTCACACTTGCCTGGATCCATACCTAGTTCCCTTCCACATGCTGGACTTGATCATGTGACTTGTTTCAGCCAATGAGACAGTAGCAAAATGAAACTCACAGAACCTTGCAAAGTTCTCCCAGGCAGGGGTTTGCCTATTTTGGCTGCTCTTAGAACCACCATGTGAACAAGCACAGGTGAGCCTGCTGGATACATGACCTTTAATATAATAGCCTTGATTACCCCAGCCAAAAGCCACTAACCCCTAGAAGCAGAACCATGACCAACAGCTGACCACAGATATATACTTGAAACTAGTCAAGAACTACCCAGTGGAGCCCATCCAAATTGCCAACCAACAAATAAAAAACTAAATAAATAACCGTTGTTTTAAGCCACTAAACTGGTGGTGTAGAATAACATGGCAAAGAATAATGTTCTGGTTCACATCCAGCAAATTACAGCCTGTAGGTCAATTTAGCCTGCTCCCTGTTTTTGTACAGCCTACAAATTAAGAATGGCTTTTACATTTGTAAATGATTGAAAAACAAAAACAAGAATTTATTTCATGACATATAAAGTTTGTGAAATTCAAATTTCAGTGTTCAGAATTTTATTGGAACACAGCCACATCCATTTGTTTATCATTATCTATGGCTGCTTTTGCATTGAGAGAGCAAAGTTTAATAGAGACTATATCGCCTGTGTTGAAGAAGAATGTAACCTGCCATATCAGTAAACAAAGGATTCTAAAGCCATCAAGCTATCAGCCACTGCAGCCACCCCCAACTGTGCACCCTTAGAAGATTCAGGATAAAGAAAAGCAGGATTATAGGCCCTAGATAGTTAAGGTGCATATCAAAGGAATGATTTCAATGAGCTTAGACTCTTGCATCTTCCCATGCAAAGAAAAGCACTAAATTCATTAACTTGAGATGTTCATTGTCCTTCAAATCATCATCTTCTTCCAAAGACTGAGAGTAATTTTTTGATACTCTGATCACCTGGTTGTTTCTGCAAAAACTCCTATATATCCTGACTCCTCCCTTACCTCTTTAGAACAGTCCCTCAGAGTTAGCTGAGGGCCTGTCTCCCCAGCTTGAGTCCTCAGTATGCCCACTGAATAAAATGGAATTCTCAACTTTTAGGTTACATTTGTTTTTTTCACTAGATACCTGAAAAGCCTAAAATATTTACTATTTGATTCTATATAGAAAAAAATTTGATGACCTCTGTTTCAGTTATAATTCACACTTGTTTACATATGGTCAAAATTAGTACAGCGAAAGTTTAGCATTAAGAAGGAAAGTAGCTGTTTCATGTCTCGACAGCCCAGGCACAAGTTTCAGGCTACCATCCACACCGACATGATGCCATCCATATGTGGAGTTCAGTGAGATTCTATCAGAAGAGCAAAGGTACACTACAAATGATGAGGACCTTTAGGCAGGAAGTGAAAAAACAGAGTGAAAACAAGGAAACAAGGCACAAGTGACTTAAAAGTCCATGAGAGGAATCTGTGTTTGCTGTCACCACCTTTTTTCCCCTTCTTTATAATATTGCAGTTGAAACACAAGTAGAAACAATACTACAACTTTAACAATTCAGCAGTTATCTACTGTGGAAGGAAATCTAAGTTTACATCAAAAAAATAAAGCAAGCAAGTAAGGTTTCTAATCTCATTATAAATATTTTGCAAGTATAGACATGGTGAAAGAAAGCACAGTAGATTGGAAACAAATGACTAACAAAACTTTTATGGCCTTACTCTCATTATTTCCATGGTAGTATTTTTGCTTAGTCATTTCCCTTATGTTCTTTTTCCCTGGCTCTTCCTTTTAACTGCCCCAATAAAACAAAACCAGTAAATGAAGCTCATTAAGTTTCAGTCTGACCAGCAATGAAGAAACCAGAATATTCACCAGTAGGTGCTCTAACAATATCCCTACATAACTTCACTGATCTCTGATGATCCCCTATTTTAGTATGAAAATCAAGAGCCAGAAAGAAGGGACAGGTAGACATGAAATGAGAGAAAGAAAAAGAGTAGGGAAATGAGAAAAAGGACAAAAATTTAAAAACCCCAAAACCTACTCTCATTGCTTTACATGTGATAAGAAATTGTACAAAGGAATTACAGTTATCAGGAGGGCAGGAACATCGTTTTCCACATTTCCTTTTTAGGGACCTGCCTCTGGCCTACAAGTATTAAAATGACAGAACAGCTATAAATTAGGACCAAACTCACCAGAGACTTCAAAGTACATTGGTCACTTAGGTTCCTGAGATGTCCTCTAAGTTGGTATAGAACAACTAAAAAAAAAAAAAAGAGTGGTAAGTTTCTGAAATGCCAACATATGCTGTTTTTGAATTAGAGCTTTTCGCTTATTTCTAATGACAGACCAAGGTAGGAAGGTGGGAAGAACAGTCTGCCCGGATGCCTACAATCAGGGAGCACATTCACAGCAAATTCAAAAACAAAATAAAAGTGAAAGAAAAGTCTGCTTTTTATCACCCTACGTGTAAAATTATAATTGATGTCCATGATAAAATAATCCTCCCTACCCAAGCAAACTGACTTCTGCCTCTTGGTACACCATAGCTTATTTTATCCCTAACTGTAGAAGGTTTCTACTCTTTTCATATCCACAGACACTTTAAAACCAGCCTTGAACATATACCCAGAATTATAAACATTCCAGAAGCATGGACCAGCAACTGATTTTTACTAGAGGTTTTGTGGGGCGGCTGAGAAAGGAGTTACATAATAAATGCCACAACAAATATTTAATTCTCTTCTAAGCTTTGATCCCTTTTATCTTTCTTTGAAATCTCTCAGATTATCCGTTCTTCCTATTACCTGAAACATCTTCCCTTTTCTTTTCAAACTCTACTCCTCCTTTAGTATTTCTGTCCCTTTCTTATTTGAAGAAATCTTGCCAATTTATATCTTCACCTATTAAACCCTCCACAAAACAAATAATAAACTTGCTACTGGGATACTCTTTCCTCCTTAGCCTAAAAAAAGGACCAAGCATGAAGAGGCTGTAAATAATCAGTACCACTCTAACATAAGAGTTGATGCTTTTGAACTGTGGTGTTAAAGAAGACTCTTGATAGTCCGTTGGACTGCAAGGAGATTCAACCAGTCCATCCTAAAGGAAACTGGCCCTGAATATTCATTGGAAGGACTGATGCTGAGGCTGAAACTCCAATACTTTGACCACCTGACACAAAGAACTGACTCACTGGAAAAGCCCCTGATGCAGGAAAGATTGAACGTGGGAGGAGAAGGGGATGACAGAGGATGAGATGGTTGGATGGCATCACTGACTCAATGGACGTGAGTTTGAGTAAGTACCAAGAGTTGTGATGGACAGGGAAGCCTGGCATGCTGCAGTCCATGGGGTTGCAAAGAGTTGGATACAACTGAGTGACTGAACTGAACTGAACTCTGGTTGATATATACATTGAATAACAATGTGGGTGACTACATTTTAAAATATATAGAGAGCAAACTGTTACAGCTATTTAAATACTGATACATTATAGAAAAACACAAAAGTAATAAAGTATAAAAGGGTAATATTTTCTAAGGGTATTTTTACAATTTATATTATACCATCTGCTATAAAGATAACAAATATTTTACCCAAATTAGTTTGGTATTTGTAGCTTTCAAGTTTATAACATCTATAATACCAAGGGGAAATTCCTGATGAAGAAAGAAGACTTGCATTTTGACATTATACAAACCTTCTAAAAGTGCTTGCCCCAAGTGTATTTTTATATAGTCTCCCTCTTTGTAAAGTTGCTTATACTGAAATTTTCCAAAAGCGAAGTGAAATAAATGCTCTAAACTGCTTCAGCACAATTCAGCAAGGTTTCATTCCACTTACTGAAATATATTTTTACCTGTAAGCATATGCCAGTGTTAAGTGTTGTCAGGCACCTGCATGAGTGAAAAGTACTTATACTAAAATGTTCCCTCTTTGTTCTCCCAGAGTGCAAGAATGGGAAACAAAAGTGGGTTCCCTTTCCAAAGGTTAAAGTGAACAAAAAACTCTACTGGATGAAGTTTAACTTCTCCCTGATAATGCTTCCCTCTCGCTAGCCTCCCTACCCAGCAACACGCTAAAAATGGGGGGAGGGCGGGAAACAGAACAAAAAAGTCAGTTTGGGGACTTCACTCATGGTACAGTGAATAAGAATCTGTCTGCCAGTGAAGGGGACATGGGTTCGATCCCTGGTCCAGGAAGATTCCACATGTTGCAGAGCAACTAAGCCTGTGCACCAGGCTGATAGAGCACAGGAGTTGCAAATACAGAGCCTGTGTGCCGCAGAATGTAGAATCTTCTTTGGCAGCAATGAAGACCCAGTGCAACGAAAAACAGAGAAAAAAATAAAACTTTTAAAAAAGAATCTATTTAAAAAAAAATCAATTTTGTCAGGTTTTCACTGTTACTTGGTCTATTTTCAAGATGGAGAAGAAAATATTAATTGTAGACTACAGGAGTAGTAGCTGACCCATTCAGAAATGTGTTATTCTTTGTAGTATATGCAAAAAATAGAATTATCATAAGGTGTCAAATATGCATATCTACATTATTTTAGAATAGATGCTAAGAGTACCAAATCCAAGTGATCTGCAAGAAGATAAATCTAAGCCAGATCCCCAGTCTCTTATCTATGAAAGGGCTAAAAATATATTCCTGCTCTGTAGACTTTTCATCAATGAACAATCAGAAATACATTATTTTCCACATAATAACATGTATGGAAGATACAACAGAATATCTTTTTGAGGTCTAGAATGTTGGTTTCCAAGCTATTTGTATAGTACAATTCAACAATAAAAAATGTTCAAACATGAACTTCAAAGAGTCAACATTTATTTTTAAATTATATACATGTACTGTATTATCTAAATAACATGCTTCTAAAACCCCAAAATTGGGAAAATTCATAGAATAAGATAATGAAGCACACAATATTTTAAAATGCTTTATTGGTCATTTGTATTTTTATAAAATGATTCTCACTAAAAACATAATAAATATTGTTAATACAATAATACACTTCAATTGTTCCACAAAGTTTAGCTTAACATCTGACGACAGGAGTTTAAAGTTTGCTTCTAAGTTGTTTCTTTTGATACATAATTTTTATAAGTGAAAAATATTTCTCATGAACATTTGTATTTCCCAAATAGGAAAAGTGCCAACATTTGGTTGCACTTACTAAATTCTGATGCCCATTTTTCAATGCTACCCCAAAATTTTATATTTTGGTGAAATTCACCTAGTAAATTTCCATTTGTTGCACACTAATCACAAATGGATTCAAATGCACAGAAACTCTACATTGGAAGATTTCTAAATGGATTTTAAATTTTTTGCAACTTTCTTACAAGCCAAAATAAGCATTTTCTTAGGTAGCACATCATTTTTTCTGCACTACTATATAACAGTAGAAATATTTCCCAATATTTGTTATTAAAAGACTTCATTTTAAAAAAAGAAAGGAATTTTCTCACTAATTATGAAACTGCCTCTGTTTTGCTGGCACAGAGAAAATGGATGAGTAAGGGTGTGTGTGTTAATTTTCTACTAGGTAGCAGAATAATCCGGAGAAGGCACTGGCGACCCACTCCAGTACTCTTGCCTGGAAAAATCCTACGGACAGAGGAGCCTGATAGGCTACAGTCCATGGGGTTGCTAAGAGTCAGTCGGACAGGACTGAGCAGCTTCACTTTTAATTTTCACTTTCATGCACTGGAGAAGGAAATGGCAACCCACTCCAGTGTTCTTGCCTGGAGAATCCCAGGGACAGGGGCTGCTGTCTATGGGGTCGCACAGAGTCGGACACGACTGAAGCGACTTAGCAGCAGCAGCAGTCTACTCATGGTTACTTATCACAGAAAGGTCAGCAAACTTAGAACTTTATATTTCACAAAATAAATAAGCACCATTTATCACTAAATATGACAACTCCCCCAAGTGTTTTATTTCAAAATAACCGTTGAATTTCTGTAAGGCATAAGAGATGCCCGAGGTCACTTCCTGTCTCAGTACTAAAAACATTATGGAACAAAATAGAAAGCCCAGAGATAAATCCACACATCTATGGACACCTTATCTTCGACAAAGGAGGCAAGATTATACAATGGAGAAAAGACAATCTCTTTAACAAGTGGTGCTGGGAAAACTGGTCAACCACTTGTAAAAGAATAAAACTAGAACACTTTCTAACACCATACACAAAAATAAACTCAAAATGGATTAAATGTCTAAATGTAAGAACAGAAACTATAAAACTCCTAGAGGAAAACATAGGCAAAACACTCTCCGACATAAATCACAGCAGGATTCTCTATGATCCACCTCCCAGAGTAATGGAAATAAAAGCAAAAATAAACAAATGGGGCCTAATTAAACTTAAAAGCTTTTGCCCAAGGAAGGAAACTATAAGCAAGGTGAAAAGACAGCCTTCAGAATGGGAGAAAATAATAGCAAAAGAAGCAACTGACAAAGAATTAATCTCAAAAATATACAAGCAACTTATGCAGCTCAATTCCATAAAAATAAATGACCCAATCAAAAAATGGGCCAAAGAACTAAACAGACATTTCTCCAAAGAAGACATACAGATGGCTAACAAACACATGATAAGATGCTCAACATCACTCATTATCAGAGAAATGCAAATCAAGACCACAATGAGGTACCATTTCACACCAGTCAGAATGGCTGCTATCCAAAAGTCTACAAGCAGTAAATGCTGGAGAGGGTGTGGAGAAAAGGGAACCCTCTTACACTGTTGGTAGGAATGCAAACTAGTACAGCCACTATGGAGAACAGTGTGGAGATTCCTTAAAAAGCTGGAAATAGAGCTGCCATATGACCCAGCAGTCCCACTGCTGGGCATACACACCAAGGAAACCAGAATTGAAAGAGACACGTGTACCCCAATGTTCATCGCAGCACTGTTTATAATAGCCAGGACATAGAAGCAACCTAGATGTCCATCAGCAGATGAATGGATAAGAAAGCTGTGGTACATATACACAATGGAGTATTACTCAGCCATTAAATAGAATACATTTGAATCAGTTCTAATGAGGTGGATGAAACTGGAGCCGATTATACAGAGTGAAGTAAGCCAGAAAGAAAAACATCAATACTGTATACTAATGCATATATATGGAATTTAGAAAGATGGTAACGATAACGCCATATGCAGCAAAAGAGACACAGATGTATAAAACAGTCTTTTGGACTCTGTGGGAGAAGGCGAGAGTGGGATGATTTGAGAGAATAGCATTGAAATATGTACATTATCATATGTGAAACAGATCGCCAGTGCAGGTTCGATGCATGAGACAGGGTGCTCAGGGCTGGTGCACTGGGATGACCCAGAGGGATGGGATGGAGAGGGAGGTGAGAGCGGGGGTTCAGGATGGGGAACACATGTACACCCATGTGGATTCATGTCAATGTATGGCAAAACCACCAGAATATTGTAAAGTAATTAGCCTCCAATTAAAATAAATAAATTAAATTTAAAATAAATAAATAAAAACATTGAGGATTCTATTATTTAGAATAGTATACTCTAATCCATAAATCTGCTTAAGGAGGGACACACAAACTGCAGTACCCTGAAAGAATACTCTGTGGATTGGCCGGACTTGTGGTCCACATGGTGTCAGACGATTTCATTTACATAACTGCATTCAGTTTGGAACTTTACCAGCCTAAATGATCCTCAGAGTTCTTATGCAGTCTGGTGCCGACCATGGATGGGGCATCCCAGAGATCACCCCAGTACTTTGACATGATCCCTCATCATTCAGTAGCTTAGCCTAAGCTTCTTGGCATAGTACCTGGTTTCCAAGGCCACAGAAGTAGAAATCTCTTACAGACTTGTCCCAAAACTTACTTAGATTATTCTGCTGCATTCTATTGGTCAAAGCAAGTTACATGGACTGCCCGGATTGAAATGAGAGGAACAAGATTCCACGTTTTGATGAAAGCAGCAGCATGCATGTACAGAGAGAGGAAGAACCGTTAGCAGTCACATTGGAGACAAGCTTTTACACAGATGAACTTACAGTTAAAATTTGAGAACAGCTCTTCTAAGGTGATAAACGTAGCAGCGACTGTTAGATTTAACCTAAGAGCAGTTTTCAGCATTCATAATAAATTGTCACATGGCTTTTGCATTGAACTAGCGAATACCATAAAAGTAACAACCTTAGATCAAAACACATATACACACAATGTAGTATATTCTAGGAGGGGTATTTCTTTTTCATAAAGCTAAATTACATTGTAACAATCAGTTTTTAAACCATTCTTTCCTAAGACATCAGTCTTATCCCTGCAAACAAATAAATTGTAAATAAATAGACCATCTGGATTAAACAAAAAAGTTTAATAATGAAAGAAAAAACAAACTATTTCAATTCCATTGTATTACCTTAACCAAACCAGTTACATGTATCAGCAGATTTGGCATAGCTTTCCTCAGTGTAAAATCTTACCATTAATAGAGAATAACCAAACAACTCTTTGGTTGTTTTTTCAGGGCTATGCTGGCGCTGGACAAGAACAGAAAGGAACATAGATAGTCCTCCAAATCAACAAGGGTTAACTCAGTTTCCAAATACAAGAGAAACTTGGCTTCAAAGATTTCATTCAAAGTTTCCATTAGGTCTTGAGACCCCTGGCTTACAGAATATGTTACTTTCCTAAATCATGAATTTGAATCACATAATTATATAGAGAAGTGTAAAAGACTGAGCCAGTATTATCAAAAGGATAAGAAACAATTAGAGCTGGAAAGGATGTGAAGTAAAAGGAACCACCATACACTGTCGGTGAGAATGTAAACTGGTACAACTACTATGGAAAAAAAAAATATGGAGATTCCTCAAAAAATTAAGAATAGAACTACCATATGATCCAGCTATTCCACTTTTGTGTGTTTATCTGAAGAATACGAAAATACTAATTCAAAAAGATTTATGCACCCCTAAGTTCACTGGACAGAGAAGGCAATGGCACCCCACTCCAGCACTCTTGCCTGGAAAATCCCATGGATGGAGGAGCCTGGTAGGCTGCAGTCCATGGGGTCACTAAGAGTCGGACACGACTGAGCAGCTTCACTTTCAGTTTTCACTTTCGTGCATTGGAGAAGGAAATGGCAGCCCAGTCCAGTACTCTTGCCTGGAGAATCCCAGGGACAGGGGAGCCTGGTGGGCTGCCATCTATGGGGTCGCACAGAGTTGGACATGACTGAAGCGACTTAGCAGCAGCACATTCATTAGAGGGGCTTTCCCAGTGGCTCAGAGGTAAAGAATCAGCCTGCAATGCAGGAGTTGCAGATTCGATCCCTGGGTTAGGAAGCTCCCCTGGAGGAGGGCATGGCAACTCACTCTGGTATTCTTGCCTGTAGAACCTCATGGACAGAGGAACCTGGTGGGCTACAGTCTATAGGGTCGCAAAGAGTCCAACACAACTGAAGTGACTTAGTATGCACACATGTTCATTTCAGGGCTTCCTAGGTGGTGCTGGTAGTAAAGAACTTGCCTAACAGTACAAGAGATGTAAGGGACTCAGGTTTGATCCCTGGTTGGGGAAGATTCCCTGGAGGAGAGCATGGCAACCCACTCCAGCATCCTTGCCTGGAGAATCCCATGGACAGAGGAACCTGTCAGGCTATGGTCCATAGGGTCGCATAGAGTTGGACAGGACTGAAGCACCCATGTGCATTCCAGCATTATTTACAATAAGCAAATTTTGGAAACAACCTAAGCACCCATCAAAAGATGAACAGATTAAAGACAATGTGATATAATACAATAGAATATTGCTCAGCTTTAAAAAATATGAAATATTGCTATTTGCAATGATATGGATAGACCTTCAGGTATTATGCTAAGTGAAATAAGACAGAAAAAGAAATAAATACCACATGATTTCACTCATATGTGCATTATTTTAAAAATGAATGAACAAACAAAACAAATTTAAAACAAACACAAATATATAGAGAACTGACTGGTAGTCACCAAAGGGGAAGAGAGACTGAGGGAGGGTGAAATGGATAAAGGAGGTCAACTGTATCGTGATATATGGAAAGTAGACTTTTGGTGGTGAGCATGCTGTAGTATATACAGAGGTTAAAATTATGTGGTACACATAAAATTACATCATGTTATTAAACCAGTATTACCTCAAGTAAAATAAAAACAACAACAAAAAAGACTAAGCCTGGCTAATTGCCCAAAATCTGCTCTTAATTGGGACTTGTTGCCTTCTACTTGTCATGAATAAATTTTAAAAGAAGAAATTACATGCTTTAGATCAGGTGTCAAAAACTAAAAACTTATAGGCCAAATACAAGACAGATGTATTTAGCTTGGTCTGAACTTTTTTTAAAAAACTAGAATTAGTTGCAACTTTGTATTAAAAATTAAAATCATAGCACTTCAAATTCTTTTTTTAAAAAAAGCATGGGGATTTGTGGGGGCTTCTCTGGTGGCTCAGTGGTAAAGAATTTGCCTGTCAATGCAGGAGACACAGGCTTGATTCATGATCTGGGAAGATCCCACGTGCCAAGGAGCAACTAAGCCTGTACAAAACAACTGCTGAGCTTGTGCTCTAAAGCCTGGGAGCTGCAACTACTGACTCCATGCATCATAACTATGGAAGCCCGTGCACCCTAGAACCTATGCTCTGCAACAAGAGAAGCACCCACCACATACCACAACTAGACAGTGACCCCACTTACCACAGTCAGAAAAAAGCCCAAGCAGCAACAGGGACCCAGCACAGCCAAAAGTAAATAAATTAATTAAAGGTTAAAAAACAAAGAATGGGAATTTGTAATATTGCTTTCACATTTCTCATGGTAGCACAGGACTGGAGCTGACTGCAGACCCCTACAGACAGGTCATATGCATTGCCACTGTCCCTACTGCTCTCTATAAACTTGTTCTAGAATGCTTCCTTCATTTACATTATCTATCTGACCTTTGGAAGTAATTTAGTTTTTCACTCCCATAGTTTTGTTTGTTTGTTTGTTTTTTAAACAGGAACTTTCAAGTGACTGGAAGATGACATTTGTAGAGATTTATAAATATAAAAGGCCTACTCTGGGCTTCCCTGGTGATCCAGTGGTTAAGACTCTGTCTTACAATACAGGTGACACATGTTTGAACCCTGGTCTGTAAAAATTCCACACATCATGGGGAAACTAAGCTTGTGCACCACGACTATTGAGCCTGTGCTCTGGAGCCCAGGAGCTGCAACTACTGAGCCAAGCCCATGAGCTCTAGAGCCTGTGCTCCACAAGAGAAACCACCACAATGTAAAGCCTGTGCACCACAACTGAAGTGTAGCCTCCACTTGTCACAACTAGAGAAAGTTTGTGTTCATCAATGAAGATCCAGCACAGTCAAAAATAAATAATTTTTTTTTCTTAAAAACAAGATCTACTCTACTTAAAGATCAGATTTCACTGATATACATCCTAGTACATGTTTGATACACAATGCATGTACTACAAATTGAAACTTTTTATTTGTTCTTATCACAAAAAAATAGCTAATATCATTTATTTAGAATAACAGTAGACTTTTTAGGAGAAAAAAATCAACCTTCTAAAATTTTTTTATATAGTATCATTTTTTTTTCCCCCAGTTGAAGAGACAAAAGAGGAAAAATACCCTGGAATTATGTGAAGGGCAAAAAACAAAAAAACAAAACAAAACAAAAAACAGGAATACAAAATATATTGGAGTTTTTTTCTATAAAACAACTATCCTACTTAGAGGTCATTATCACTATAAAATCTAAAATATTAACCCAGGAATTTGTCCACTTCTGTGACGGTTAGTTTAAATATCTAGGTGCCCAAATATTTGGTCAAATATTATTTAAAGGTATTTGTGAGGGTGTTTTTGGATGAGATCAGAATTTAATTTGGTAGACTGAGTGAAGTAAACTGCCCTGCCAATCCAGTCCATCGAAGGCCTGAACAGAACAAAAGATGAAATAAGAATTCCAATTCTCTGTCTGATTGTCTTGAAACTGGGACCCTGGTGTTTTCTCTCCCTGCCTTCAGACTCAGACTTGGACTATAACTTACACCACTGGCTCTCCTAGTCCTCAGGTTTTGGACTCAGATTACAACTATACCTCAGCTCAAAATTGGGAAAGGAGTAAGTAAAGTCTATATCTTGTCACTTGTGGATATCACTTGTCATCCACAGCTGGATGAACCACAAGCTGGAATCAAGATTGCCCAGAGAAGTATCAACAACCTCAGATAAATGCAGATGACACTACCTTGATGGCAGAAAGCAAAGAGGAACAAAAGAGCCTCTTGATGAAGGTGAAAGAGGAGAGTGAAAAAGCTGGCTTCAAACTCAAAGGTCAAAAAACTAAGAGCATGACATCTGTTCTCCTCAATTCATGACAAATAGATGGGGCAACAATGGAAATAGTGACAGATTTTATTTTCTTCAGCTTCAAAATCACTGTAGACAGTGACTGCAGCCATGAAATTAAAAGACGCTTGCTCCTTGGAAGAAAAACTATGACAAACCTAGATAGAGTATTAAAGCAGAGACATCATTTTACCAACAAAGGTCTGGAAAATCAAAGCTATGGTTTTTCCAGTAGTCATGTACAGATGTGAGAATTGGATCATAAAGAGGCTGAGTGCAGAAGAATTGATGTTTTTGAACTGTGGGGCTGGAGAAGACTCTTGAGAGCTCCTTGGACAGCAAGGAGATCAAATCAGTCAATCCTAAAAGAAATCAGTCCTAAATACTGACTGGAAGAACTGATGCTGAAGCTAAAACTCCAATACTTTGGCCACCTGATGCAAAAAACTGATTCACTGGACAAGACCCTGATACTGGGAAAGATTGAAAGAAGGAGAGAAGGGGATGACAGAGGATGAGATGGTTGGATGGCATCACCGACTCAATGGACTAGAGCTTGAACAAACTCCAGGAGATGGTGATGGACAGGGAAGACTGGCATGCTGCAGTCCATGGGGTCACAAAGAGTCGGACATGACTTAGCAACTAAACAACAACAAATACCTTGACTCTCCTGGGTCTTCAGCTTGCTGACTGCAGGTCCTGGGGCAGACCCTGGAACTTCTCAGCGTCCATAACTGTGTGAGCCAATTCCTTACAATTTTAGATACATGTTTGTATATATATACATACATATATACATGTACAAATATATATATATACATATATGCATATGATCTCCTTTAGTTCTTTTTCTCTGGAAAACCCTAACTTTATTTTTTTTTTTTTTTAAATTTTACTTATCTATTTAACACCAGGTGTGGCATGTGGGATCTTAGTTTCCTGACGGGGGATCAAACCCTTTCCTCCCTGCACTGAAAGTGCAGAATCTTAACCACTGGACCACCAAGGAAGTCCCCTAACACAACTTCTTAATGTTAAATATCATTTTGTCCATGCATGCTCAGTCATGTCCACCTCTTTGCAATCCTATGTGCTGGGGCCTGCCAGGCTCCTCTATCCATGGGATTTTCCAGGCAAGAATACTAGAGTGCCATTTACCTCTGCAGGGGATCTTCCTGCCCCAGGGAGCAAATCCAGTCTTTTTATCTCTTACATTGCCAGGCAGTCTTTACCACTGCACCACCTGGGAAACCTAATGTTACTTCTACTGGTGTTAATATAACTTCTATGCTTACCAGGTTTGCCTCACATAATATTAACATTTTTATCTAAAGGATAGTAATAGCACAAACAGCATTCGAACTAGAGTAATCAGAAGACCTGGATTCAAATTTCAGCTCTACCAGTTACTGTCTGCAAGACCTGGCAAATCAGTTTTCCTCCACTGATCTTCTTTATCAGTGGCAGGGCACATCTGCCCTGCCAGGGCAATATATATGTCCAACTAATACTTATGTTTTAAGATTTTATAATTTATTATCCCCAATAGAAACTTTCTCCCAGTCTGATTTGTGTGTGAATCTTCAAGCCACACTTTCACTAATATCTTTGAGGAACTGAATGCTATTACTGATCTCTTCTGATGTCCTCAAAGAGATCTCTTTGTGAGTTAGTGTTTGTAATAGAAAGAGGCATTATATTTTAAAGATAAAGCATAGGGGACAAAAGCACTGGCATTAGCATAGCATAACATTAAACTCTAGTATAAGATTTGAAAAGCACAGTCAAGATAGAGGATCCAGTGACTCAGCTGGGGTAAACCAGTCTTCAGCATTATCAGCTTAGTAGTAACTGAAGAGTCATTTGGCTACATTTGATTTTTACACATCTGTCAACTAAATCAGCACTCCAAATGAAAAATCTGGCACCTGGAAACATTATGTGGATTTGTGAGTCCCCCTGGAGAATTTTGGGTCCATAAACCAATGAATAGATTACTATGACACATAAATAGAGTATTTTCATCTGTGACAGATATAATCTTGCTCTGGTACTCTCTGTGTCATGTTGTACAAAACTATACTCACTGTCTTCAAACCAGCTTTAGAAAATGCTGAAAGATGAGCAACAACATTAAACGCGGAATTCTATTTGTGAAGACCTAAATCCAATCTCTGTCAATACCACTAACTTCGTTCTTTGAGTTACTCCACTGACTTCAGTCTTAATATAAGCACTTTATATTTCAAATCACTTCAACAGTTAAGATCTCATTCATCCTTCCAAAAAAACCTATGACATAATAAGTCTTACTAGGAAGAAAACCAAGACTTACTGATTTTGCAACTTACCTAAAGTCAAAGATGTCTCTATTCAATTCTAGGTATTGTTTCACCATGTCATAAAATCTTTTTAATCCATAAAATAAGAATATAGCAACTCTTTATTAAGTTTTTAATTTCATTCATTCATTCAGAAAATATGTTATTTATCATCCAGATGAATCAAAACATGGGTGATACTAAAAATAGGGTAATTTATATGTCTCTAGAAAACAAAGATTGGGCTTTCCAGGTGGCGTTAGAAGTTAAGAACCCTCATGCAAATGTAGGAGACTTAAGAGACAAGGGTTCAATCCCTGGGTTAGGAAGATCCTCTGGAGGAGGGCATGGCAACCCACTCCAGTACTTTTGCCTGGAGAATTCCATGGACAGAGAAGATAGGAGGGCTACAGTCCATAGAGTCCCAAAGAGTCAGATATGACTAAAGCGACTTAGCAGGCACACATGCACACAGAAAACAAAGATTATGAGGAAAATAGTGTTCTTTGTAAAGTACATTAGTATTAAGTGCTGCAGAAGCACTCCTGAACGTGGCAGTATTAGCAAAACATGCACCGGAGGTTCTGGGAACACTTTTAAGGGAATTTTTTGAGGTCTCTCTAAAAATTGTCAAGGAATTGCTTAGACAATAATAATACCATATATAAGTGCCTGAAACGCTATCACATATTTTCTTATCTATTTTTAGATACACCATTATATGGACATATTATATTAGCCTTTTGGAAAGCACTATGTGTAAGTCTAAGGTTTAACGAAATCAGACTGATGTCTCTACTTTTTACTTGAATTAATGAGATGTTTGAAATGTCCACCTTCTACTGTGCCCAAACCCTGGGTCAGTTATTTGACTTGAAAGCCAAGCTCCTTGGATCTGTGACCAAAAAAGAGAAGCTTGTCGCCCTGGATGAGATCAAATTGCCACAAGCTACAGCTTCTTTCAAACCTCACACTGCTGAGTTGGTATATCTACCACTCCTATGTTTTCATCATAGCATTTTGTAGCTGTGGTTTTGATCACCATAAAGAAACATTAATATTAGAGCTAACAACTACAACAACCACAACCTAGGAAAAAATTAGAGCTGGGTGGAGAGAGTTACCTTCTCGATGTCTAGAGAACCCTATTTCATTGTGCAGAGTGTTTAACTGAATGGTGACATCTTTTTAGAAAGTCTCTGGAAGTGCGTCCAGGGCTCCTTGAAGATGGCTGAAATCTCTGTACTAGTTGGAATATTCTGTAGAAGCAAATTACTAGCATTTTAGAGTACAAATTGTATATTTGTCAAGAGAAATTTTAAATGGATTTTATATCTTTCCTCAGAAATGCTTCCACAAAGAGATATGGAAGGCTCATTTTTTTTTAAGTTAAACAACAACTGAAAATAAAATCTTCCCATTGGGAATACTCAGATCTTTTGGCAGTTTAACTATTATTGACACAGCTTAGCAATGACAGATAGCTAACAGCAAAGTGCTTATGGTGTTACCCTCCTCTCCTCCCCTCCCTCCTGCTAAAGATCAAGACAATATATTTTCCAAGCTAATGGTCTCGATCTGAGACTGATTTCTTTTTTACTTTCTATTTTTCAATAATTATAGACTCATAAGAAGTCACAAACATAATATAGCCAGGTTCCATGTACCATTCACCCATTTTTCCTCAAAGATAACATCTTAATATAACCTGTTATATAGTGTATATATTGGAGAAGGAAATGGCAACCCACTCCAGTATTCTTGGCTGGAGAATCCCAGGGACAGAGGAGCCTGTTGGGCTGCTGTCCATGTGGTCGCACAGAGTTGGACACGACTGAAGTGACTTAGCAGCAGCAGCAGCATAGTGTGTGTGTGTATATATATATACACACACATATATATATATAATATCAGGAAATTAACATTGGTAACATAAACAACTTTGTTTAGATTTTACCAGTTTTGACAGGCACTCCTGTGTGTGTGAGATTCTATACAATTTTATCACAGGCAGATTTGTGTAACTACCATGCAATCAAGGTACAGAACCATTTCATCACCACAGAGATCCCTAGTGGTACCTTTTATATTCATACTGTGTCTCTCCCTCCCAAGTACTGTCCCTAACCCCTAACAACCACTAAATCTCTTTTGCATATCTATAATTTTATTTTGATAATATTATATAAATTAATTCTGTACATAATCTGTTTGTACACTTATTCCTTCAGCATAATTATCATGAGGTCCACCCAAGTTATGCATGTATTTCAATAGCTGATTTCTTTTTGTTACTGAATAGTATTCCATGGTACAGATGCAACACAGTTTATTTAATCATTCATTCATAGAAATTTTCATATTACAAATACTGATGCTAGGAACATTTACATAGCTATTTTGATCTGGACATAAATTTTCTTTTCTCTGGGATAAATGCCCAGGAGTGTCATTTTGGGTTGCATGGAAGGAGAATGTTCACATTTTTAAGGAACTGCCAAAATATTTCTCACATTTTTCATTCCCACTGGCAATGCATGAGTGATTTACCTTATCTGCATCATTGCCAGTATTTGGTGTTAATTTTTTTTTCAATTTTAGCCATTATGATTCAAAATGGATTGCTTGCTTTTTTCACTGTTAAGTTTTAAGAGTTCTTTATGAGATACATGGTTTGCAAATATTTTCTTTTAGTCTGTAGTTTGCCTGTTCATCCTCTTTAAAGGGTCGTTCATTGAGCAAAAGATTTTGAGAAAGACCAATTTAATAATTTTTTTCTTGTATGAATTGTGCTTCTTGTGTCATATCTAACACCACTTCATCTAGTCTGAGGTCCTAAGAATTTCCTCCTATGTTTTCTTTTAAATGGTTACATATATACCATACCTTACATATTAATACCTTTATCCAAATTCATATCCCATGTATTATACTTAGGGTCTCAGCAAAAACAAATGACACACATGAACAGACAATCGGAAAAAGCGTAATAAAGTGATCTTTTATGAGTGCAGGAAGAGAAAAGAGAATTCAACAAGAGTGAATCACCCCAGAAAGTAGCAACAGTGGGACACTATTACCATTCCTAGTCTGAATGACGCAAGCGGGAAAGCAGGTACAAGGACCCAGAAGGAATAGCTACAGCTCAGAAAGTCCACCTGGCAGGACCTGTGCCTTCCCTGTGAACCAGCAGGGCAAGCACTAGGAGGCTGCATACCTTAACCTCACTCTTTCTTCATACATGCTGGCACTAAAGGCCAAAGAAGCTAATTTATGCAGTCCATAAAAAGCATGGCTACCAAGACAAATTGTATTTTAGGAAAGGTATCAGAAACCCTATATTTAGAGTCTTAAGATACAAACATAAATAAAACAAGCAAGAGGTAGAGAGAAAGGAGAAATCAGAAACTCCAATCAATTTGTTAGACACTTCAGATCAAATCAATGCTGCATGTAGTCATTGCATTTAAAATAAAGTATTAGTGACACAAGAAATGCTTACTCCAAAAGCAAAGCAAGAACTTCAAGTTTCACTGAAGCTATTTACTATAAACTGTTTTCCTTCTCTCCTAAGGCAAGCAACTCTAAGCAAGTTTGAGTAATGATTGCATTGCTTTCCCTAGCCTACAGACACCTTCTGGATTGTCAGCAGTAATTAACCTGGGTGAGGGTAGGGGAATAGGCAGAGTTTGCTAGGAAGGAAAGCAAGCCAGTGGACGCAGATGGTTGTCATCTAGGCATTCTGTCCATGTGGAAGGGGCTTCTTGCCAAGGGCAGGGCTTCAGTTCCCATGCTAAAGACACAGGGGTGTCAGAAAACAAGCAGCAGCATAGTCCTGAAAATTAGGACCAATGGAAGAGGGTGTGACTGCAGGGTCTCACGGTCACTGGGGGGCACAGATTTCCAGATATAAGAGCAGCCTAGAAGACTCTTTGTCATGATCAGAGAGGGGTCTGCAGGACCCTGTGCTGAGCTAGTGACCACTGTACCACAAACACCACCACCCCTGACCCTTCCCCATTTTGATCTGAAAGGGAATCTGAAGCTGTTTACATTATATCTGTTTAGATTGGTCTGGAAAATGAGAGCTTGAGCATGTAAGATCAAATGTGATAGCTGAGAAAAGCAACGATGGGGCAATGGCCCAAAGTTAAAGAGAATTACTCTGGTAAGAATGCATTTTATCCATTTATTAAACATTTATTTATCAGGTTCCTTCTAAGTGCCAGATACTCTTTTGGGTGCTAGTGATACAGCATTAAGTAACTAAGGTCCAGCTCTTGTGGAGTTTACATTCTAGTAGAGAATGTCATCAAAGAAAAAATATAATAGAGAAATTTTCCAGAGTGATAAATGCTATGAAGAAAATATAAGAGAGTAATATTTTCATAAATGGGGGTGAGAGATGGGAGGACTGCCACAGAGAAGACCTTTCTGAGATGATTCAAGTTGAGACTTACTGGTGGGATAGAGTGAGAAAGCAGTGAGGCTGGAGTAGAGTGAGCTGGGAAGATATCATACAAGATGAAATGAGAAAGGTAGGAAGCTGGTACCAGATCTTACTATCAGAAGGGCTGGAAGTGCTCCTAGTTCCATCTTAAACCTCAGTTGCAACCCTCAGACTAGCTGCTGTCAAGTGTAACTCACTGATAATAATGTTCTGTAGCTTCTGAAAATTACCAAAACTAAGTTGATTAACTTGCAGTCAAGAGTCACCTGAACCAAGACTATCATGCCTCATTACCCTTAAGTTACTCAGTATAAAAAGACAGCGCAGATTATTGAGGATGAGTAGACTTAGGTTTGCTAGAAGACCACCCAAAGTTTGCCTGGCACTGGTGCAGATCATGTTCCTCTACGTCCACCCAGTGGAGCCTGTCCTATTTCATAATCACAGGGGCTCTGTTTCAAAGTGTGTCTCCATCCTAATCATCTACCCAGAACGAGGACTCAGCAAGAATATACTCTGAATGCTGTTCTTAAGAAAATTTACCTTGACACTTAGTTTTTGCTAGAAACTTCTCCCACCGTGACTGAAGGATAATGAAACTAACCAGCCATGGACAGCAGATGTGCTGGCCACCATGTTGTCACATTTATTCCACCTTAGGTATTGATTCCAGGGAGACACAGAACTACGTCTAGAGTTCTCTGGTGGTATTTTTTTGACCAGGCTTCCTGGGAACTGCACAAAAGCAGAATACAAATTAAGAACTATGTCTTCCTTGACCACCTTCACAGCTTAATATAGTCACAAGACTATCACAACCATAGCATAGCCTCTCAAATCCATACTCTTCTACTGGCTTTAAAAAAGACAACTCTAGGAGAGTTTTGGTTTCACATATAAGGAATTTGGAAAAGACCACTTGCTGCTAACATCATGTAAAAAGCAAAACAAGCTAAAAATTCAACAACTCTTCTTGGATCCATAAGAGAGAGAGGAGGACACAGGTCAAATTGCCACCCCCAAAATTTGAGAGAGACTGGCAAATACAGGTAGTCACAGCTTTCCGGAGCAGAGACTCACAAGCAGAAACCACAGTGGGAACCAGTGCTGGGGGAGGAGAGCCTGGACTATTAATTAATCAACTGCTGTAGGCTCAGTGAGAAAAAGTCTGAGATTTTAAAACTTCAAGAGGGACTCAGTTACAAACAGAACTCTCACAATATTGTGAGACTTAACTCCACAAGCTCCATCAAGCTTTCAAACAACAGAGGAAAAAACCTCTCATTCTCTCATGACAGGAGAATGAGAAAAGGAACCATTTTTAACTATGCCAGAGCACTCAACAAGGCCTGAACTCAGAGGAAACTAACCAGATCCTAACCTGTTTTGAAGATTATCAGAGCCTAACTGACAGGGGGAGTGGGTGGGATATCCAACTCCAGCCCATTCTAGCTCTATTGTTCCACTTAAGAGGAGGGGGAAAAAAACTGAGAATTAATAAACCAAGAGCTCTAATGGATAAAGAAGACAGCATGCAAGGACAGGCAAGATAAGCAGAAAAAGGGAAATCTTAAGAAAGATCCTATCTTGCTAGAGATGATTTTTTTTAAATTGTAGCAGAAATGAAAAACACCTTTGATAGGCTCATTACTAGGCTGCATATGGCTAAGGGAGAAATCTCTGAAATCTCAAAAACCAAAGCAAAGAGAACAAGGCTAAAAGAAACGACTGCAGGACAACTACAGAAGGTGTAATTAATGTGAAATGGAATTATCAGAAAAGAAGAGAGAAAAGAACAAAGAAGTATTTGATAACTTAACTGAGAATTTCACCAAATTAATGTCAGATAGCATACTACAGCTCCAGGAATATCAAAGAACATTAAGCAGGATAAATTAAAAAAAAAAACAAAACAACTACATCTAGCCATATCATTTTCAAGCTATAGAAAAGTAAAGATAAAGTTGTAAAAGAAGCCACAATCTTACCAACACAAGAACAAAGATAAGAATTACATCCAACTTTTCCTCAGAAACCATGTAAGAAGAAAGTGGAGTGAAATACTTGAAGTCTTAAGAGAGGAAAAAAAGAAATCCAGAATTCTGTACCCTGTAAAATTATCCTTCAGAAATTAAAGAGAAATACTTTCTCAGAGAAACAAAATTGAACTAATTTGTTGCCAACAGACCTGTCTTGCAAGAAACGTTAAAAGAAGTTCCCTAGAGATAAGGGAGAAAAAAAACCTATACATATATATATATATATATATATACACACATATATAGAGAGAGAGGTAACAAACTTGGATCTACATTTTAAAAAAAGAAGAGCAGCAAAGAAAGAACAAGTCAAGGTAAGGTAAAATTAAAACTTTCATTTTTATTATTCTTTATGGATCTAATAGATAACATTGTGTTCACAAAAACAATACCAACTGTGTACCCAATTATGCATGGTTATGTATATATCCACACACAAAAAAAATTACACCCTTCACAATAATTAACTCAAAATGGATCACAGACTTAAAAATATAAATGCCTATACTACAAACAGATATAAAACTATAAAACTCTTAGAAGGTAACACAAGAGAAAAGCTAGATGGGTATGGTGATGACTTTTTAGAGATAATACTAAAAGCATGATCCATGAAAGAAACAATAAGCTACCTCATTAAGGTTAAAAACTTCTATGAAAGACAATGTCAAGAGAATGGAAAGAAAGATCACAGACTAGGAGAAAATTTTTTGCAAAAAACACAACAGATAAATACTGTTATCCAAATATACATAGAACTTTTAAAACTCCACAATAAGAAAACTAACAACCCAGTTTAAAAATGGGCCAAAGCCCTTAGCAGATACCAACTAAAGAAGATAAACAGATAGCCAATAAGCACATGAAAAAATGTTCCACATTACATGTCATCAGGGAAATGCAAATTAAAAAATATTCTGTCATCAGTGAGGTACTACTACATTGCTATTAAAAGTTGAGAAAACTAACAACACCAAATGTTGGTAAGGATATGAAGCAACAGGAACTCTCATTCATTGCTGGTGGGAATGCAAAATGGTACAGCTACTTTGGAAGACAGTTTGGTACTTGTTTATAAGGCCAAATATCTTTACCATATAATACATCAATCATGCTCCTTGGTATTTAACCAAATAAGTTGGAAACTCAAGTCTTCACAAAAACCTGCACATGAATGTCTAGAACATCTTTAATCATAATTGCCAAAAATTTCATAAGAAACCAAGACGTCTATCAGTAGATGAATGAATACATAAGCTATGGTACACCAGAGGATGGAATATTATTCAGCACTAAAAAGAAATGAGCTATCAAGCCATGAAAAGTCATGGAGAACATTTAAATGCATATTACTAAGTGAAGCGACTTAGCAGCAGCAGCAGTAGCAAGTGAAAGAAACCAGTCTGAAAAGGTTATATATTGTCTGATTCCAACTATATGACATTCTCGAAAAGCCAAGACTATGGAGATAGTAAAAATTTCAGTAATTTCCAGAGGTTAGAAGGGAGAGGAGGATGAATAGGTGGAACACAGAGGATGTTGAGGCAGTGAAAACATCCCACAAAGATACCATAAAGATAGATACATACATATCATTATACATTTGTCCAAACCCACAAATTGTACAATACCAAGAGTGAATTGAAACAAACTACGGATTGGGGACAATTATAATCTAAGTTCATCAGGTGTAACAAATGTGCCACTTTGGCTGGGGATATTGATAATGAGGGAGGCTATGAATGTGGGGGGCAGGAAGTATATGATAAATTTCTGTACCTTCCTCTCAATTTTGGTATAAACCTTCTTTTAAAAGTTTTAAAATATAAAGCCTTAATTGTATCACAAAAATTTAGGAAAAACAATTATGTTATAAAGACATACAGGTCTACTGGTACTATGGTCTCAACTAAAGAAATTTTCTGTGGATTCCTATAGTTGTTGGCTATTAGTGGAATTCTTTCCATCTCTATCCCAAAGCTCCATAGTTATTGAAGGATTGTGTTTAACAGTTACCTCTTTGCTGTTATTTCAATCCCTCAGAATGTTTTTGTAGGATATTAAAATATCATTAAGTATTTATGAATTGGCCTCCATTAAAGTATTTGGCACTATACTTTAAGCAAATTTCTCCTGTTGTTTAAAAAAAGAATAGCGTTCTCACTTGACAATCAGTAATTATTATACATATTTAAAATTTTGAATATTTTTGCCAATCTATTATCTAAATTATAAGCACTAGAAATAGGCTTATCAAAGAAAATTATGTGATTAGTAACAAGCCTAATATTTTTTTAATTTAAAACTACAGTATTCTCTAGCACTAAATATTTGCAACATGATCATGAAAAAATAAAATACCTATGCAATCTAATATAATCAAAATGCACTTCAAGATTAAAATCTTCATTTAAATGATCCATGTTGCCTGATCTCCATTCAGAAAGTTCAAGGCTTTTTGTGGAAAAGCCCTTCTTAGACTGTCCCAAGTTGAATAGCCACAATTGAATAGCAATTTTCTACATTCCACTAGGAATCATGTTGGCCTGCCTTTTCCAGATGTCATCAGTTTATCTGGCTAAAACTCATGCCTCTCTTGATTGCTCTTCCTACCCCATGAGAATGTCAAGTCAAAGCCACTTTTCAAGGAAATGTCCTTCTTTGGAGAGGTTGGCCTGGTCCTTTCCCTGAAGAGAAGGACCATCACTTCTCAGGAAGAAAGAAGGGGATATGAGAGGGAAAAAGAAATTCCCCGACCACGTCCTATAAGTGGATGGGAAATTTTTCTCTTTTCTTAGCACTTCAGAGATCCTGACTGGCATCACCTCCCTGGACTCCAAATGCTTCCTTTCTTGTTATAATCCTCTTAAGTTCTTTTTTTCCATTCCCCCTGTTATTCTGTCAGTGTTTCTCACTCATTCTCTGCTGAGCTTGGTGCCCCTCCTCCACTCTGCAAGCCTCACCCAGGGACAGGGAAAGAGGCTGGAAGGCTTTCAAGTTTATGACCCATTATAGGTGAATGCTGGGAGGTGTTCAGCAGGGCTGCAGAACTAATCAGTTATCTTAACACTAAGGACAGTATTGGTAGGGCTTGTAATGGCTAAATGTCATTGGTTATTTTAATTGTAAGAAAAAAGAAAATCATGTAAAATTATGTTTATTTCTTACATTTGGTTTTACTCTTTCAGAAAAAGCTTCTTTAAAATTTACTTTTGTTTACTGTGATACTGGTTTTTTTTAACCAAGAGTTTCATAATTGTTTTGAATGTTGTTTGGAGAATAAACTCTTAATTTTTCTTTATAATTCCATCAACATGTCTCCCAACAAAAAGGGGTTGCTTGTCTCGTGGCTGTGTGTCTGTTCCAGTAAATGAGAGGAAATCTGTAAACATTTTGCCTCTTCTTGGGAAAAGAAATTTTCTAAAAAGCCATTTATTTTTAAGATAACCAATTCTTTTTTTCTTATCATATGCTCTATTATCATTGACAAATGGATGTGATTGTTGTCAAACAATAATTACTTCTTATAATTGCCTATGATTTTCACTTTTGTACTCTTTGTGGTATTTTCTCTCAATATCCAGGAAAAATTAATGGAAGAGGTACTTTATAGTAATAATCATACCTTAAGAGTGTCCAAGAATATAAGACAGTATTAGGAGAGTGAATTACTGATTTTTTTGAATCACTGATCAGTGCTTTGAATAACAACCACAAAAACAAATTCCCTAAATTGCCCACCAATTAAGAAAGCGGGAGAAAAACTCAAAAGAAAATAATGTGCTTTAGTGAACAAAACTGAAGATGAGGTAAATCAATGCTATTGAAGAAATTCCAAATGAAACAGAGATAAGCTTTAAGTTCAGATGAGGCTCATGAAACCTACACTAAGATTCCATATTCAGAGTTAATCACAAAACCATAAAATGTGGATTAAGCTTCTGTGAAAGGTAAAATACAAAGCAACAGGAGAGAGAAATTTTAATCAGGAACAAAGAGTACCATAATCTGCAAGTGGGTTTACTTATGAAAGAAGAGACATTTGTAGAGAACAAACATTCTTAAAACAAAAGGAACGGTGTATCCTGAATATTCATTGGAAGGACTGATGCTGAAGCTGAAACTCCAATACTTTGGTCATGTGATGTGAAGAACTGACTCATTGGAAAAGACCCTGATGCTGGGAAAGATTGAAGGCAGGAGAAGAGGATGACAGAGGATGAGATGGTTGGATGGCATCACCAACTCAATGGACATGAGTTTGAGTAGGCTTCGAGAGTTGTTGATGGACAGGGAAGCCTGGCGTGCTGTAGTCCATAGGGTCACAAAGAGTCAGAGTTGTTGATGGACAGGGAAGCCTGGCGTGCTGTAGTCCATAGGGTCACAAAGAGTCAGACACGACTAAGTGACTGAACTGAACTGAATATCTAGGCTAATGTTTCAGTAACTAAGAAGAAGTACTTTCTAAAAGCAACACGTTTTTCCATGAGGGGTAAAACTAACTTTGTCTGTTCATCTACTCAGCTTGGTCCAATTTTTCTAAGATTACAATGTGAGTTTTTTGGAGGCAAGGATTTCATGCCTCAAGGCTTCTAATCTGCAGGGATTGCCTAATTAATAAAAACTTAAGTAATTTGCTCTTCTAATACTGTCTTATATTCTTGGGCACTCTTAAGGTATGACTATTACTGTAAAGTACCTCTTCCATTCATTTTTCCTGGATATTGAGAGAAAATACCACAGAGTACAAAAGTGAAAAATCATAGGCAATTATAAGAAGTAATTATTGTTTGACAACAACCACATCCATTCATCAATGATAACAGAGCATCTGATAAGAAAAATAGAATCAGTTATCTTAAAAATAAATCACTTTTTAAAAAAAATTTCTTTTCCCAAGAAGAGGTAAAATGTTTACAGGTTTCCTCTCCCCTACTAACAGCCACCGGACAAACAACCCTCTTTTGTTGGGAGAAATGTTGATGGAATTGTAAAGAAAATTAAGGGTTTCTTCTCCAAACAACATTCTAGACAATTATGAAACTCTTGGATAAAAAAGCCAGTATCACAATAAACAAAAGTAAATTTTAAAGAAGCTTTTTCTGAAAGAATAAGACCAAATGTAAGAAATAAACATAATTTGGGAAAACTAGTATATTAACAATAAAGGAAATTTTATGAGTTTAGTACGAGAAGGTAAACTGCATAAATATGTAGATTATGATAATGAAGACACAGTGTTTAGCTATATTGTTCATTTCTATGACAAAATCTATTATATTTACATCACATTTTAGTCACCTTTGCAGGGCACATGGAACTCTCTAAGATAGACTGGAAAAAAATAAACTTTAAAAATAAAGAACAAAATGTCTTTATAAGGAGCTCAATATTTTGGAGGCCAAATAATATATTATGAAGAGCAGAACACTTTCACTTCTGTGATAATAATACTATAATAATAATAACAGTCTTGCATTTGTACAAGTCTTCACACTTTCCAAAGTGCTTTTACATTTACTATATCCCCAAATAGTAAGCATTTATCTTTGGCCCCTGAGAAAAACGTATTCTTCATTCAAAAGATTCTTGGAATATTTGACTTTGTTCGAGAAAACTCAGCCAAAATCAGTAGGTACTTTATTCCCGAGTGGGAATTTTGCTCTCCACACAGCATGATAAAATAGCAATCCAATGGAATATGAAAGCTGGTATAAATTGCTATGAATGTGTAAAAGAAAAACTTTATTGAAATAACAAAATATTTATCTTGGAGATATAATTCTGCAAATCAACATAACATAGACTGCTAGCAGTCTACCAAAATCTATTTTCCTTCTATTTCCAGGCATGTGACTACAGAGCTAGACATTTTCCAACATCCCTTGTGGTTAGGTGCAGCCTCTGACTCTGCTGCACCTTAGCCTGAACCTTAGGACAGTGGGCATGTTTCCTCATGTCTTCTTTTCCCTTTCCAGTTGAAGAAATCCCATTTTGACCAAGCAGATGGCAATAATGCCCTAGGGGATGCTTGTGGGGGCTGAAGAAAGGTACCTGAGTCCTTGAATGATCTCATGGAGCCAAGACGCCTTTAACTATTCTCCTTGTTACACATAAAAGAGAAAAATAAACCTCTGTCTTCTTTAAGCCACTTCATTTAGCATGTTTGTTAGATCAGCTTGGCTTTAGCTAACATGTTTTCCTTGAAGACTCAGATTTTTCTCATGATAATGAATGTCAGATTTGTGAGTATACAGGTAATTGATAGAGGATATAGGCTATAACTTAAATGAGGGCAAGGTTCACAAATCCACAGTGGCATCCAATTACTGCTAATACTAAACAATTAAGTTAAACACACATGGATCCTTATAAATGTTAGAAATACTAATAAATGAATTATGGTCATCTTGAGCAATTAAACGGGCTTCCCTGGGGCTCAGCTAATAAAGAATCCACTTGCAATATGGGAGACCCAGGTTTGAACCCTGGGTTGGGAAGATCTTCTGGAGAAGGAAAAGGTTACCCACTCCAGTATTCTGGCGTAGAGAATCCCGTGGACTATACAGAGTTGGACATGACTGAGTGACTTTCACTCACTCACTCACTGAGCAATTAAACACACAGTTTATTAAAGGAAACTAAAAAACAAAGGGAATAAGATGCCATCAATGTTTCACATATGAAAAAAATTAACTTTATCTGAAAACTGTTAACATGCAATGTGTTGCCAGACCTAAATAATCACACTTGGGTTGTTTACAATGATCTCCATGTTTCTCCAGAAAGTAGCCTGGGAAAACGTAAAGCACACTTTCTATCTTATGTCGAACATTCACGCACAATTAGATAATTTTCAGCCTGATTCATTTATTATTGTCTGTGCAACAATTGACAACCCCGATTTTGTCACAGAGCAAGTCTATGAGGCTGCTCAGGACTAAATACAAACATTTCAGCTCATCTACTAGAAATGTATATATTTACTCCTGAAATGCTTATTTGCTTGTGAAATCTGCTACTACTTACTGGGAAAGGGAAATTATGGTGAATTTTTCTAGCAGAGAAGGGCTTTTATATAAAAAATAATAAAAGTTTAAAAGGGAAAGATTCTACAATGTCAGTCTACCTCATAAATAATAACTAATACTTATTAAGTGCTTATTATGTGTGAGGAACTATTCTAAATCAGTTCAGTTCAGTTCAGTTGAGTCACTCAGTCGTGTCTGACTCTTTGCGACCCCATGAATGCAGCACGCCAGGCCTCCCTGTACATCACCATCTCCCGGAGTTCACTCAGACTCACGTCCATCGAGTCTGTGATGCCATCCAGCCATCTCATCCTCGGTCGTCCCCTTCTCCTCCTGCCCCCAATCCCTCCCAGCATCAGAGTTTTTTCCAATGAGTCAACTCTTCGCATGAGGTGGCCAAAGTACTGGAGTTTCAGCTTCAGCATCATTCCTTCCAAAGAAATCCCAGGGCTGATCGCGTTCAAATGGACTGGGTAGATCTCCTTGCAGTCCAAGGGACTCTCAAGAGTCTTCTCCAAAACCACAGTTCCAAAGCATCAATTCTTTGGCGCTCAGCCTTCTTCACAATCCAACTCTCACATCCATACATGACCACAGGGAAAACCATAGCCTTGACTAGATGGAACTTAGTCGGCAAAGTAACATCTCTGCTTTTGAATATACTATCTAGGTTGGTCATAACTTTTCTTCCAAGGAGTAAGCGTCTTTTAATTTCATGGCTGCAGTCACCATCTGCAGTGATTCTGGAGCCCAAAAACATAAAGTCTGTCACTGTTTCCACTGTTTCTTCATCTATTTCCCATGAAGTGATGGGACCGGATGCCATGATCTTTGTTTTCTGAATGTTGAGCTTTAAGCCAACTTTTTCACTCTCCTCTTTCACTTTCATCAAGAGGCTTTTTAGTTCCTCTTCACTTTCTGCCATAAGGGTGGTGTCATCTGCATATCTGAGGTTATTGATATTTCTCCCAGCAATCTTGATTCTAGCTTGTGTTTCTTCCAGTACAGTGTTTCTCATGATGTACTCTGCATAGAAGTTAAATAAGCAGGGTGACAATATACAGACTTGACGTACTCCTTGTCCTATTTGGAACCAGTCTGTTGTTCCATGTCCAGTTCAAACTGTTGCTTCCTGACCCGCATACAGATTTCTCAAGAGGCAGGTCAGGTGGTCTGGTATTCCCATCTCTCTCAGAATTTTCCACAATTTATTGTGATCCCCACAGTCAAAGGCTTGGCATAGTCAATAAAGCAGAAGTAGATGTTTTTCTGGAACACTCTTGCTTTTTCCATGATCCAGCGGGTGTTGGCAATTTGATCTCTGGTTCCTCTGCCTTTTCTAAAACCAGTTTGAACGTCAGGGAGTTCATGGTTGACGTATTGCTGAAGCCTGGTTTGGAGAATTTTGAGCAATACTTTACTAGCATGTGAGATGAGTGCAACTGTGAGGTAGTTTGAGCGTTCTTTGGCATTGCCATTCTTTGGAATTGGAATGAAAACTGACTGTTTCCAGTCCTGTGGCCACTGCTGAGTTTTCCAAATTTGCTGGCAGATTGAGTGCAGCACTTTCACAGCACCATCTTTCAGGATTTGAAACAGCTCAACTGGAATTCCATCACCTCCACTAGCTTTGTTCGTAGTGATGCTTTCTAAGGCCCACTTGACTTCACATTCCAAGATGTCTGGTTCTAGATTAGTGATCACATCATCACGACTATCTGGGTCGTGAAGATCTTTTTTGTACAGTTCTTCTGTGTATTCTTGCTACCTCTTCTTAATATCTTCTGCTTCTGTTAGGTCCATACCATTTCTGGCCTTTATCGAGCCCATCTTTGCATGAAATGTTCCCTTGGTAGCTCTGATTTTCTTAAAGAGATCTCTAGTCTTTCCCATTCTGTTGTTTTCCTCTCTTTCTTTTCATTGATCACTGAAGAAGACTTTCTCATCTCTTCTTGCTATTCTTTGGAACTCTGCATTCAGATGCTTATATCTTTCCCTTTCTCCTTTGGTTTTCGCCTCTCTTCTTTTCACAGCTATTTGTAAGGCCTCCCCAGACAGCCATTTTGCTTTTTTGCATTTCTTTTCCATGAGGATGGTCTTGATCCCTGTCTCCTGCACAATGTCACGAACTTCATTTCATAGTTCATCAGGCACTCTATCTATCAGATCTAGGCCCTTAAATCTATTTCTCACTCCCACTGTATAATCATAAGGGATTTGATGTAGGTCATACCTGAATGGTCTAGCGGTTTTCCCTACTTTCTTCAATTTAAGTCTGAATTTGGTAATAAGGAGTCCATGATCTGAGCCACAGTCAGCTCCCGGTCTTGTTTTTGTTGACTGTATAGAGCTTCTCCATCTTTGGCTGCAAAGAATATAATCAATCTGATTTTGGTGTTGACCATCTGGTGATGTCCATGTGTAGAGTCTTCTCTTGTGTTGTTGGAAGAGGGTGTTTGCTATGACCAGAGCATTTTCTTGGCAAAACTCTATTAGTCTTTGCCCTGCTTCATTCCTCATTCCAAGGCCAAATTTGCCTGTTACTCCAGGTGTTTCTTGACTTCCTACTTTTGCATTCCAGTCTCCTATAATGAAAAGGACATCTATTTTGAGTGTTAGTTCTAAAAGAGCTTGTAGGTCTTCATAAAACCGTTCAACTTCAGTTTCTTCAGCGTTACTGGTTGGGGCATAGACTTGGATTACCGTGATATTGAATGGTTTGCCTTGGAGACGAACAGAGATCATTCTGTCGTTTTTGAGATTGCATCCAAGTACTGCATTTCGGACTCTTTTGTTGACCATGATGGCTACTCCATTTCTTCTGAGGGATTCCTGCCTGCAATAGTAGATATAATGGTCATCTGAGTTAAATTCACCCATTCCAGTCCATTTTAGTTCTGATTCCTAGGATGTCGACATTCACCCTTGCCATCTCTTGTTTGACCACTTCCAATTTGCCTTGATTCATGGACCTGACATTCCAGGTTCCTATGCAATATTGCTCTTTACAGCATCGGATCTTCCTTCTATCACCAGTCACATCCACAGCTGGGTATTGTTTTTGCTTTGGCTCCATCCCTTCGTTCTTTCTGGAGTTACTTCTCCTCTGATCTCCAGTAGCATATTGGGCACCTAATGACCTGGGGAGTTCCTCTTTTGGTATCCTATCATTTTGCCTTTTCATACTGTTCATGGGGTTCTCAAGGCAAGAATACTGAAGTGGCTTGCCATTCCCTTCTCCAGTGGACCACGTTCTGGCGGCTGCGAGAGCCAGCTCACTAAGCGTGGCCGAGAGGAGCTACCCACGTCCGAGTTCAGGGGCAGCGGCCTAGAGTGACAGGCTGTGACGGCGCAGGAACGGCCGAGAGGAGCTACCCTGTGTCCAAGGTCAGGGGCAGCAGCCGAGAGGAGCTACCCTGCGTCCAAGGTCAGTGGTGGCCGGGAGGAGACACCCCGCGTCCAAGGTCAGGGGCAGCCGGGAGAAGCCACCTAGTGCTCAAGGCCAGGGGCGGTTACCCTGAGGAGCCACCCTGAGCCCGAGGCTAGGGACAGCAGCTGGAAGGAGCCACCCACGCCCAAGGCCAGGGCCCACTTGAGGAGCAACCCGAGGAGCTGTGGCTGTGCAGGCGCAGGAGGGCCTCGAGGAGCTATCCCACGTTGAAGGTCAGGAACCGTGGTGGTAAGGAGATACCCCTCATCCAAGGTAAGGAGCAGGCTGTGCTTTGCTGGAGCAGCCGTGAATAGATATCCCCACGTCCAAGGTAAGAGAAACCCAAGTAAGATGGTAGGTGTTGCAAGAGGGCATCAGAGGGCAGACACACTGAAACGATACTCACAGACAACTAGTCAATCTAATCACACTAGGACCACAGCCTTGTCTAACTGAATGAAACCAAGCCATGCCTGAGGGGCAACCCAAGATGGGCAGGGCAACCCAAGATGGGCGGGTCATGGTGGAGAGGTCTGATAGAATGTGGTCCACTATTCTAAATATTTCACGTGTATTAACTCATTTTTTTCCTCACAATAATCTTGCAAGTAAGTGGCAGTGGTAATATCCAGCTGAGAGACTGTAATCCTAATACCCATAACCCTTCTGTCTCATCAGGACTAGGAGAGTCAAAATAATAGTAACTAGTAACATGCTGTTATATATTACAGAATGTTCTCATGTACATTATTAAAGTGAATTTTCATAGCTCCATGAGGCAGAGGATATTATAGCTGTTACACAGATTAGGAACACACATTTGAAGAATAGCATCACTTGCCCAATATTACATAATAAGAAATTGGTGGACTAAGGGCATGGGATTTGAGACTAAATTTTTTAATACTAATCCAGCCTCTTTCATTTCTACAAGTTATAAGAACTTTATTTGTCCCAAGTATAAATAAGTATAAGCAAAGACATACCCATCTGAACGCAAAGTTCCAAAGAATAGCATGGAGAGATAAGAAAGCCTTCCACAGTGAACAATGCAAAGAAATAGAAGAAAACAACAGAATCAGAAAGACTAGAGATCTCTTCAAGAAAATTAGAGATAGCAAGAGAATATTTCATACAAAGATGGGCAGAATTAAGGACGGAAACAGTATGGACCTAACAGAAGCAGAAGGTATCAAGAAGAGGTGGCAAGAATACACAGAACTATACAAAAAAGATCTTAACGACCCAGGTAACTGCAATGGTGTGATCACTCACCTAGAGCCAGTTATCTTGGAATATGAAGTCAAGTGCGCTTTAGGAACCATCACTACGAACAAAGCTACTGAAGGTGACGGAATTCCAGCTGAGTTATTTCAAATCCTAAAAGATGATGCCGCAAATGTACTGCACTCAGTATCTCAACAAATTTGGAAAACTCAGCAATAACCACAGGCCTAGAAAGGTCAGGTTTCATTCCAATCCCAAAGAAAGGCAATGCCAAAGAATATTCAAACTACTGCACAACTGCACTCATTCCACACATTAGCAAAGTAATGCTCAAAATTCTCCAAGTGAGGCTTCAACAGTACCTGAACCGAGAACTTCCATATGTTCAAGTTGGATTTAAAAAGGCAGAGGAACCAGAGATCAAATTGCCAACATCCATTGGATAATAGAAAAAGCAAAATAATTCCAGGAAAACATCTACATCTGCTTCATTGACTATGCTAAAGCCTTTGACTGTGTGGATCACAACAAACTATGGAAAATTCTTTAAGAGATGGGAATACCAGACTACCTAACCTTCCTCCTAAGAAATCTGTATGAAGGTCAAGAAGCAACAGTTAGAAATGGACATGGAACAACAGACTGGTTTCAAATCAGGAAAGGAATACATTAAGGGTGTATATTGTCACCCTGCTTATTTAACCTGTATGCAGAGTACATCAATGGTACCCCACTCCAGTACTCTTGCCTGGAAAATCCCATGGATGGAGGAGCCCTGTAGGCTGCAGTCTATGGGATCTCGAAGAGTCAGACACAACTGAGTGACTTCACTTTCACTTTTCACTTTCATGCATTGGAGAAGGAAATGGCAACCCACTCCAGTGTTCTTGCCTGGAGAATCCCAGGGATGGGGGAGCCTGGTGGGCTGCCGTCTCTGGGGTCGCACGGAGTCAGACACGACTGAAGTGACTTAGCAGCAGCAGCAGCAGCAGCAGAGTACATCATGTGGAATGCCGGGCTGGATGAAGCACAAGCTGGAGTCAAGATTTCCAGGACAAATATCAATAACCTCAGGTATGCAGATGACAACACCTTATGGCAGAAAGTGAGGAGGAACAAAAGAGCTTCTTGATGAAGTGAAAGAAGAGAGTAAAAAAGCTGGCTTAAAACTCAATGTTAAAAAAACTAAGATCATGGCATCCAGTCCCATCACTTCATGGCATCCAGTCCCATCACTTCATGGCATATACATGGGGAAATAACATAAACAGTGACAGAATTTATTTTCGTGGGCTCCAAAATCACTGCAGATGGTGACTGCAGCCATGAAATTAAAAGACACTTGCTCCTTGGAAGAAAAGTTATAACCAACCTCAACAGTGTATTAAAAAGCAGAGACATTACATTGCCAACAAATGTCTATCTAGTCAAAGCTATGGTTTTTCCAGTAGTCATCTATGGATATGAAAGCTGGACCACAAAGAAAGCTGAACACCAAAGAACTGATGCTTTTAAACTGGTGTTGGAGAAGACTCTTGAGAGTCCCTTGGACTGTAAGGAGATCAAATCAGTCTACCCAAAAGGAAATCAACCTTGTATGTTCATTGGAGAGACTGATGCTGAAGTTGAAGCTCCAATACTTTGGCCACCTGATGGGAAGAGCTGACTCACTGGAAAAGACCTTGATGCTGGGAAAGATTGAAGGCAAGAGGAGAAGGGGATGACAGAGGACGAGATGGTTGGATAGAATCACCAACTCAATGGACATGAGTGTGAGCAAGTTCCACGGGACAGTGAAGGATAGGGAAGCCTGCCATGCTTCAGTCATAGGGTTGCAAAGAGTCAGACATGACTGAGTGACAAGAAGTAAATAAGTTCTGGTAATAACTTTGGTTTTGTTGTTTCTTATTGTATTCCTGGGTTTTCTTGGTGGCTCAGTCAGTAAAAGAAGCTTCCTGCAATGTGGAGACTTGGGTTCAACCCCTGAGTCAGGAAAATCCACTAGAGAAGAAAATAGCTACCCACTTCAGTATTCTTCCCAGTATTGGCTTCCCAGGTGTTGCTTGTGGTAAAGAACCTGCCTGCCAATGCAGGAGACATAAAAGATGCAGGTTTGATTCCTGGTTCAGGAAGATCCCTTGGAGGAGGGCACAGAAGCCACTCCATTATACTTGCCTAGAGAATCCCATGGACGGAGGAGCCTGGCGGGCTACAGTCCACTGGGTCACAAACAGTCAGACCCAACTGAAGCAATTTTCTGTGCTGCCAGTATTCTTGCCTGAAAATCCCACGGACCGAGGAGCCTGGTGGGCTATAGTTCATGGGGTCCCAAGAGTCTGATACAACTTAGCAACTAAATCACCACCTCCATTTCATCTCTAGGATACAGCACTGTGTCTGGCACATAGTAGGGACTGAATAAATAGTGAATGCATAAATGAATGAAATAGGCCTTGAGAACTAACTAAAATTCTGGCTTACACTGTCAGGTTTAGAGTCAGAGGCTCAGGGGGATAACCCTAAGAACTTCCAAAAGGACCTTGGCTATATATGTGGAGATTGCCTGCTGAGCATCTGGGAAAACAGGCCCAGGTACATACCTAAAAGAAATGAAAACATATATCCTCAGAAAAACCTGTACCTGAATATTCACAGCAGCATCATTCACCATAGTCAAAAGGTGGAAATGAACTTATCCAACAACTGATGTGGGAAAAATAAAAAGTCATCTATCCATACATTGGAACAGTATTCACTGATAGAGAATAAATCTTGAAAACATTATGCTAAGAGAAAGAAGTCAATCACAAAAGCTACACGTTACATGATTCCATCAATATAAAATGTCCAGAAGAGGCAAATCTACAGAGACAGAAAGAAACTGTGTTGGGCAGGGGTGAGGGAGAGAGGTAAAATTTCAGAAGTGATAGCTAAAGGGCATGGGTTTTTTTGAGGGGGTAACAAAAATGTTCTATAATTCAATGTGGTGATGGTTGAACCACCCTGTAAATACACTAAAACCCACTGAATTTTACACTTTAAATTTCTTGTTGTTCAGTCACTCAGTCATATCCAACTATGTGACCCCATGGACTGCAGCACAGCAGGCTTCCCTGTCCTTCACTATCTCCTGGAGCTTGCTCAAACTCATGTCCATTGAGTTGATGATGCCATCCAACCATCTCACCCTCTGTCACCCCTTTTTCTCCTGCCCTCAACCTTTGCCAGTATCAGGGTCTTTTCCAGTGAGTCAGCTCTTCCCATCAGGTAGCCAAAGTACTGGAGCTTCGGCTTCAGCATCAATCCTTCCAATAACTATTCAGGATTGATTTCCTTTGGGATTGACTGGTTTGATCTCCTTGCAGTCCAAGGGACTCTCAAGAGTCTTCTCAAACACCACAGTTCAAAAGCATCAATTCTTCAGCACTCAGACTTCTTTATGGTCTCTCACATCTGTACATGACTACCGAAAAAACTATGGCTTTGACTATCCAGAATGTTATCGGCAAAGTGATGTCTCTACTTTTTAATACACTGTCTAGGTTGGTCATAACTTTTCTTCCAAGGAGCAAGTGTCTTTTAATTTCATGGCTGCAGTCACCATGTGCAGTGACTTTGGAGCCCAAGAAAGTAAAGTCTGTCACTGTTTACATTATTTCCCCATTTATTTTCCATGAAGTGATGGGATTGGATGCCATGATCTTAGTTTTCTGAATGTTGAGTTTTAAGCCAACTTTTTCTCTCTCATCTTTCACTCTCATCAAAAGGCTCTTTAGTTCTTCTTCATTTTCTGTCATTAGGGTAGTATCATCCACATATCTGAAGTTATTGATATTTCTCCTGGCAATCTTGATTCCAGCTTGTGCTTCATCTAGCCTGGCATTTGGCATGATGTACTCTGAATATAATAAGAGTATTATAAGCAAGGTCAGTTCAGTTCAGTTCAGTTCAGTCGCTCAGTCGTGTCCAACTCTTTGCGACCCCATGAATCGCAGCACGCCAGGCCTCCCTGTCCATCACCAACTCCCGGTGTTCACTCAGACTCGTGTTCATCGAGTCAGTGATGCCATCCAGCCATCTCATCCTCTGTTGTCCCCTTCTTCTCCTGCCCCCAATCCCTCCCAGCATCAAAGTCTTTTCCAATGAGTCAACTCTTCGCATGAGGTGGCCAAAGTACTGGAGTTTCAGCTTTAGCATCGTTCCTTCCAAAGAAATCCCAGGGCTGATCTCCTTCAGAATGGACTGGTTGGATCTCCTTGCAGTCCAAGGGACTCTCAAGAGTCTTCTCCAACACCACAGTTCAAAAGCATCAATTCTTCGGTGCTCAGCCTTCTTCACAGTCCAACTCTCACATCCATACGTGACCACAGGAAAAACCACAGCCTTGACTAGACGGACCTTAGTCAGCAAAGTAATGTCTCTGCTTTTGAATATGCTATCTAGGTTGGTCATAACTTTTCTTCCAAGGAGTAAGCATACTCCTTGCTTCTAATTGGTACTCTCAATTTTGAACCAGTCTTTTCTTTCCTGTCTGGTTCTAACTGTTGCTTCTTGACCTGCAGTTTCTCAGAAGGCAGAGAAGGTGTTCTGGTATTCTAATCTCTTCAAAAATTTTCCAGCTTGTTGTGATCCACACAAAGACTTTAGCATAGTCAACAGATAAATATTATGGTGTGTGAATCATATTTCAGTAAAGCTATTATTTTTTTACGAGTTGATTAGAAAACTTCTGGAATATAGTACTAGAAATAATCCTTTTCTTTCTTCCTTCCTTGTTCTCTTCCTATCTTCCTTCCTTTCTTGCTTGCTTTCTTTTCCACTGTCATTTAAGAGAGCCCCTTTCTGAAGAAATACATGACTTGTTTCCCTTTACTTTAAAAACTCTTGTAAATCTGTTTTTTTTCTGACCTCTTTCTACAGCTTCTAAATCCCAGGGAGTTGGTTTCCTTAGGGGAATGATTTTTAATGGAAAGTCCTCTGCTGATGCTCAGTGTGTTCTTTAGTATTTGACAATGGGATCCAATGGTTTGGGCACTGGCCAATTCTTTCTCCCAAACACCAACCAAACAAGTTTATGCATTTCACAAAAGAATATAGTTCATATTCATATGCTACTTTTTAGGAAAAAACGTATTGCAGTTCAGTCCTTTCTGTTTTCTCTGCAGATATTTAAACAACTATTTATCAGTTCACTATAAGAACATCGATCATATTTAGCTTAAAGTGCTGCATTCAATATGTCAGCAAATTTGGAAAACTGAGCAGTGGCCAGAGGACTGGAAAAGGGCAGTTTTTCTTCCAATCCCAAAGAAAGGCAATGCCAAAGAATGTTCAAACTACTGCATAACTGCAGTACTCACCTCACACTCTAGTAAAGTAATCCTCAAAATTCTGCAAGCCAGGCTTCAGCAATATGTGAACTGTGAACTTCCAAATGTTCAAGCTGGTTTTAGAAAAGGCAGAGGAACCAGAGGTCAAATTGCCAACATCCGTTGGATCATCAAAAAAGCAAGAGAGTTCCAAAAAACATCTTCCCTCGTGGCTCAGATAGTAAAAGCATCTGCCTGCAATGCAGGAGACCCTGGTTCGATCCCTGGGTGGGAAGATCCTCTGGAGAAGGAAATGGCAACCCACTCCAGTACTCTTGCCTGGAAAATTCCATGGATGGAGGAGCCTGGTGGGCTATAGTCCATGGGGTCGCAAAGAGCCGGACTTCACTTTTACTTAAAGGATATTCAGTACTCCCCTAAGCAAGAAAGGAAGTGAGGCATTACAACAAGTGAAGAGCACAGGTCAGGCCTTGGGCTTGTTTGCACATTCCACTACAAGGCAACATAGATTACCAATGGTACAGTGACCTCAATCACCCTCTTCTTTGTTATTTACCTTGTGCATATTTTATCCCTCTCAGTTTCATCCAGGTTGCCAAGGCCTTTCCTTCTACCTCATATAACAATTCAAAAAGGGAACTCAATAAAGTGGATTCATGCTCTACTTTATATGCTCCTCATTTTTATGTACCCATAATTTCATTTAAAAGGAACTGCATTCCTGCCATCTGTCCAGCTCCAGAGTAAAGCAATCAGAGACGGCAAAACTTAACCAGGGTTGATGCTTTGCCATTCAGGTCATAGGCTTTATAAGAGTCCCATAAAAGCTCATTACCAGAGAAGCATTTCAAAGTATGCGGCACAAGTTGACACAGAAAGCATGCTGGAAACATATAAGGGTGAGGCTGAGGTAGCTCTAACACCATATTGGAGCAGTGGGCTAGGACCCCATTGTACTGTCCAGGCAGTGATGATGGCATATACTGGCTTCAATTCTGCAGCAGCCATTCTCTAAAAACATTCTTCAACATCAGGGCAATGAAACTCAATTACCTGAGGCCCCTAGGCCTCCATCTCTGATTCTCTGGTAAACTTGTTGGCACTAATTCCACTTACACTCCCCCAAAGATTGTAATCCTTGCTTAAGCATAATTACTTCCCTGTTTACTTTGTTTGGTAAAATCAGGGATGCCTAGTTTAGACCCTGCATCTGAGCACCTTCTTAGCAGCTACACCACTGGATCAGATAGTTCAGTTCAGTTCAGTTCATTTGCTCAGTCATGTCCCATTCTTTTCATCCCCATGGACTGTCCATCACCAACTCCTGGAGCTTGCTCAAACTCATGTCTATCAAGTCGGTGATGCCATCCAATCATCTCATCCTCTGTTGTCCCCTTCTCCTCCTGCCTTCAATCTTTCCCAGCATCAGGATCTTTTCCAGTGAGTCAGTTCTTCGCATCAGGTGACCAAAGTATTGGAGTTTCAGTTTCAACATCAGTCCTTCCAATGAATATTCAGGACTGGTTTCCTTTAGGATTGACTGGTTTGATCTCCTTGCCGTCCAAGGGACTCTCAAGACTCTTTTCCAACACCACAGTTCAAAAGCATCAATTCTTCGGTGCTCAGCTTTCCTTATGGTCCAACTATCACATCCATAGAGGACTACTGGAAAAACCGTAGCTTTGACTAGATGGACATTTGTTGGCAAAGTAATGTCTCTGCTTTTTAATATGCTGTCTAGGTTGGTCATAGCTTTTCTTACAAGGAGCATCTTTTAATTTCATGTTAGATGCTTAATCAATAATTAAACTCATATAGTTCAGATTCTTAAAGTGCAACAGTGATTGAATATTAACATAAGACCAATAATTACAAGCATTAATATTAAATGAACAAACTTGGAAAATTCTTTATTAATTTTTCTTACACTGTAAAAATAAACTTGCTTCAAACATGCAAAACAATTATTTTCCCAGTCACATATCAATCAGGCTGTTTATCATTCCTTCTATAGAAAGCATATACTGAAGTCAAAGGTTTATGGAATCTCTTTAAGAAATAAATAATTAATTGAATGTAGGACCCGAAGCATTATAAACTTTATGAAAATCACCTGTACCAATCCTTCCTTCTCATACTAGTTGAAAAATTTTTAGTCCTTTAACAGTTTTATGGAATTATGCTTTATGAATGGATGAATAAAGGGTCAAAATGGAAGATATAAAATTACATGTAAGAGAAAGAAAACGATTTATAAGAGCATGCTAAATTGGTAGTGAGAGTGATAATTAAATGACATTTATTTATTTATTTTTTTGACATTTATTCAAAGATTAAATAATAAATTAGCAATTGGATTACTTTAAATTTTAAAATTAAAAATTGCAGAATAAATTGTGCTCAGCTTTTTAAGTATTCTGATTAGTTTTTTTAAAGCTATTTCAAGTTCTGGATTTCCCTGGTGGTCCAATGTTTAAAACTCTGTACTTCCACTGTAGCTGGGCACAGCTTTGATCTCTGACCAGGGAACTAGGATCCTGAATGCCTCACAGTTCAGCCAAAAAGAGAATAAATAAATAAATTAATGAAAAAGTATTAAAAAAATAAAGATATTTAAAGTTCAATGATCAGAGTAGGACACAAATTATGTACATCAAAGTCAACTGACCACATAAACTGGCATCCTATTGCTTTGCAGACGTAAAAGGGCTAGGATAAATTGTGATGAACTTGTACATTACCTTTGAAATGACAGTACTGTGGTTAATGTGAAACCACAATGTTCACTGACTTCTATAAGTCACTATATAAATGCAAAATATTGGCCTTTCAGCAAGAGATAGATGGTATAGTGAAAATACATCAACACTCCCTCTGTGTCACTGGATGAGGCAGGAAGTTCTGATATTCTCCTCCAAAGGTCTTATGAATTGATTGGCTGAGATTGTGAAATCATAGCCAGGGATCTAGCAGTAACTCAAAACTGCTTTAAGGAGGATTATACAGGAGGAATTTTTTGAAAGACTTTTTTTTGATGCTGAGATATCCTCAGTCACTTTAATCTAGTATCTATGTCTTAGAATTTGATTGTTGTGGTTGCTGTCACTTCATTATAAATGAGAAAGGTATTCAGTCCTGCTGAATGAGGATATTTATATGTAAATAGAAGATGTTTTGCTTTGGCAATACCACTATTTCTAGGAATGAAGTCTATATGATTTTTCAAGTGCTACAGTAGCCATTTTTTAAAAAAAGAAAAGGAAGAAATAAATCAAGACTTTAAGAGAACCAAAGACACTATATATTTTGAATATTAATTTCATCCTATCTTATGTCTAATACTTAGTGTTTAAAAAAAAAAACACAGAAGAATTAGAAGCAGTCTATCTTACACAAATGATTCCATATGTTCATCCAAGCCACTATTTTATCGTGATTTTTGAGAAAAACATCTCCAAAGTATTTCACCAATCATATCTTATCTACAAACCCAGAGTTTTATTAGTTTTTTTTTTTTTTTCAAAAAAACATGATAAACTCTGTCTACCATTGCAAATTAACACAAAGATTGATCTTCTACAACTGAACCAAATGTTCTACTAATATGGATAAGAATTATTAGATCCAAGTTAAAAATTAGAGTTCATTCCCAAAAGTTCAGACCTTAGTTTTATCATGTTTGATGTTCATTTAATTCATCTGAGTATTCATTTAGAATTTTCTATGTGCAAGGCAAGATAATGTATGTTGTTGTTGTTGTTCAGTTCCCCAGTCATGTTTGACTTTTTGTGAGCCCACGGACTGTAGCACACCATATTATAAAAAGATAATGTATACTGGAAGGGAAATAAAGAGGCCTAAGATACTGTCATTGTTCTCAAAGAACTTTCAAATTGATAAAGGAAATGATTAATTTTAGCCTCTTAGTAAACCAGCAAACACCATCTTTCACTCTTGAACTTATATGTCACTGAGACCTCAAGTTGATTACAGATCTACTTTAAAGGAGAACAAGCATTTCAAATTTTGTATCAAATATTCTTTCCTTAAGACATGTCTCATGAAGGGACTTCCCTGGTGGTCCAGGAGTTAAGACCCCACACTCCCACTACAGAGGACACAGGTTCAATTTCTGATCCAGGAATTAAGGTCCCATATGCCAAGTGGCACAGCCTTAAAAGTGGAGGGGTGGATAGGTTGAAGAGTTGTCTCATGAAAAATTCTGTTTAAAAAAATTCTAAAGCTTAAAACCACAATGAGATATTACCTCATGCCTGTTAGAATGGCCATCATCTGAAAGGCAAGAGATAACAAATGCTGACATGGATATGCAGCAAAGGAAACTCTTGTGCACTATTGCAGGATTATAAATTTATACCTCCAACTATGGAAAAGTGTATGGAGGTTCCTCAAAAACTTAAAAATATAACTACCATATGATACAGCAATTCCATTGTTGAAAATCTATCCCAAGGAAATAAAAACACTAACTGAAAAAGATATCTGTGTTCCCATGTTCACAGAAGCATTATTTACAATAACCAAGACCTAGAAACAACCTATAAACTCATCTATGAATGAATGGATGAAGAAGTTGTGAGACATATAGATATATATATACACACACACTACTTTTTCTAATACCACACAATTGCACTCATCTCACATGCTAGCAAAGTAATCCTCAAAATTCTCCAAGCCAGGCTTCAGCAGTATGTGAACCATGAACTTTCAGATGTTCAAGCTGGATTTAGAAAAGGCAGAGGAACCAGAGATCAAATTGCCAACATCCATTGGATCACTGAAGAGCAAGAGAGTTCCAGAAAAACATCTACTCCTGCTTTATTGAAAATGCCAAAGCCTTTGACTGTGTGGATCAACACAAACTATGGAAAATTCTTCAAGAGATGGGAATACCAGACCATCAGACCTGCCTCCTGAGAAATCTGTATGCAGGTCAAGAAGCAACAGTTAGAACCAAACATGGAACAACAGACTGCTTCCAAATTGGGAAAAGAGTAGGTCAAGACTGTATATTGTCACCTTACTTATTTAACCTGTATGCAGAGGTTAAATCATGTTAAATCATGTAGAATGCTGGGCTGGATGAAGCACAAGCTGGAATCAAGATTTCCAGGAGAAATATCAATAACCTCAGATATGCAGATGACAACACCCTTATGGCAAAAAGAGAATAAGACCTAAAGAGTCTCCTGATGAAAGTGAAAGAAGAGAGTGAAAAGGCTGGCTTAAAACTCAACATTCAAAAAACTAAGATCATGGCATTCAGTCCCCTCACTTCATGGCAAATAGATGGGGAAACAATGGAAACAGTGACAGACTTTATATTCTTGGGCTCCAACATCACTGCAGATGGTGACTGTAGCCATGAAATTAAAAGACACTTGCTCCTTGGAAGAAAAGCTATGACCAATCTAAACAACATATTAAAAAGCAGAGACATTACTTTGCCAACAACTGTCCATCTAGTCAAAGCTATGGTTTTCCCAGTAGTCATCTATGGATGTGAGAGTTATGCCATAAAGAAAAGTTGAACGCTGAAGAATTGATGCTTTTGAATTGTGGTATTGGAAAAGACTTTTGAGATCAAAGTCTTTTGATCTCAACGTGGATAAAGAAGTCGTGAGACAGATATATATACACACATACTACTTTTTGTACTACCTCACAATTGCACTCATCTCACACACTAGCAACAGTCCTTTAACAGTTTTATGGAATTATTAATCCAAATTATTGATCCAAAACTGTTAAAGGGTGGACTGCAAGGAGATCAAACCAGTCAGTCCTAATGGAAATCAGTCCTGAATATTCTCTGGAAGGACGGATGCTGAAGCTGAAGCTCCAATACTTTGGCCACCCGATGCGAAGAGCTGACTCATTGGAAAAGACCCTGATGCTGGGGAAGATTGAAGGCAGGAGGAGAAGGGGACAACAGAGGATGAGATGGTTGGATGGCATCACCGACTCATGGACAGGAGTTTGAGGAAGCTCTGGGTGTTGGTGACGGACAGGGAAGCCTAGTGTGCTGCAATCCATGGGGTCACAAAGAGTCGAACACGACTGAGCAACTGAACTGAACACATATGCTACCCAGTCATAAAAAACAAGAAAGTTCTATAATTTGCAACAATACACATGGATCTTGAAGGCATTGTTACAAAATGAAATAAGTCAGACAGAGAACAACTAATACTATATAATCACATTTATATGTGGAACCTAAAGAAACAAACAAACACCACACTCATAAGAAAAGAGATTAGATTTGTGGTTACCAAAAGTGGGAGTGGTGAGGGGAAGGACTGGAGAAAGGTGGCCAAAAGGTATAAACTTCCTCTTATAAGATAAATAAGTACTAGGGATATAATGTATTAATATTACATGGTGACTACAGTTATCAAAGCTGTATGATATACAGAAAAGTTAAGAGTAGATCTGAAGAGTTGTAATCAAGGGAGAATTTTTTTTTTAATCTTTGTGAGATGATGGATGTTAACTAGAACTACTGTGGTAATTATTTCATGAAGTGAAGTGTTACTTGCTCAGTCATACGCGATTCTTTGCGACCCCATGGACTGCAGCCCACCAGGCTCCTCTGTCCATGGGATTTTCCAGGCAAGGATACTGGAGTGGGTTGCCATTTCCTTCTCGAAGGGATCTTCCCAACCCAGGGATAGAACCCAGGTTTTCTGCACTGTGGGCAGATTCTTTACCAACTGAGCTGCAAGGGAAGCCCAATTATTTCATAATATATGTAAATCAAACCATCATGCTGCATGTGTGTTAGTTGCTCTTTGCAACCCCATGCATTCGGGCCTGCCAGGCTTCTCCATCCATGGGATCTTCCAAGCAAGAATATTGGAGTGCGTTGCCATTCCCTTCTCCATCATGCTATAAATCTTAAACTTATACGCTGATAAACTAAATTATTTCTCAATAAAACTGGAAAAAGCACCAAGCAGATATTTAGAAAATTATCTTGGTGATTAATGCTGACAGAACGTGGTCCATTGGAGAAGGGAATGGCAAGCCACTTCAGTATTCTTGCCTTGAGAACCCCATGAACAGTATGAAAAGGCAAAATGATAGGATACCAAAAGAGGAACTCCCCAGGTCATTAGGTGCCCAATATGCTACTGGAGATCAGAGGAGAAGTAACTCCAGAAAGAACGAAGGGATGGAGCCAAAGCAAAAACAATACCCAGCTGTGGATGTGACTGGTGATAGAAGGAAGATCCGATGCTGTAAAGAGCAATATTGCATAGGAACCTGGAATGTCAGGTCCATGAATCAAGGCAAATTGGAAGTGGTCAAACAAGAGATGGCAAGGGTGAATGTCGACATCCTAGGAATCAGAACTAAAATGGACTGGAATGGGTGAATTTAACTCAGATGACCATTATATCTACTATTGCAGGCAGGAATCCCTCAGAAGAAATGGAGTAGCCATCATGGTCAACAAAATAGTCCGAAATGCAGTACTTGGATGCAATCTCAAAAACGACAGAATGATCTCTGTTCGTCTCCAAGGCAAACCATTCAATATCACGGTAATCCAAGTCTATGCCCCAACCAGTAACGCTGAAGAAACTGAAGTTGAACGGTTTTATGAAGACCTACAAGCTCTTTTAGAACTAACACTCAAAATAGATGTCCTTTTCATTATAGGAGACTGGAATGCAAAAGTAGGAAGTCAAGAAACACCTGGAGTAACAGGCAAATTTGGCCTTGGAATGAGGAATGAAGCAGGGCAAAGACTAATAGAGTTTTGCCAAGAAAATGCTCTGGTCATAGCAAACACCCTCTTCCAACAACACAAGAGAAGACTCTACACATGGACATCACCAGATGGTCAACACCAAAATCAGATTGATTATATTCTTTGCAGCCAAAGATGGAGAAGCTCTATACAGTCAACAAAAACAAGACCGGGAGCTGACTGTGGCTCAGATCATGGACTCCTTATTACCAAATTCAGACTTAAATTGAAGAAAGTAGGGAAAACCGCTAGACCATTCAGGTATGACCTACATCAAATCCCTTATGATTATACAGTGGGAGTGAGAAATAGATTTAAGGGCCTAGATCTGATAGATAGAGTGCCTGATGAACTATGAAATGAAGTTCGTGACATTGTGCAGGAGACAGGGATCAAGACCATCCTCATGGAAAAGAAATGCAAAAAAGCAAAATGGCTGTCTGGGGAGGCCTTACAAATAGCTGTGAAAAGAAGAGAGGCGAAAACCAAAGGAGAAAGGGAAAGATATAAGCATCTGAATGCAGAGTTCCAAAGAATAGCAAGAAGAGATGAGAAAGTCTTCTTCAGTGATCAATGAAAAGAAAGAGAGGAAAACAACAGAATGGGAAAGACTAGAGATCTCTTTAAGAAAATCAGAGCTACCAAGGGAACATTTCATGCAAAGATGGGCTCGATAAAGGCCAGAAATGGTATGGACCTAACAGAAGCAGAAGATATTAAGAAGAGGTAGCAAGAATACACAGAAGAACTGTACAAAAAAGATCTTCACGACCCAGATAGTCGTGATGATGTGATCACTAATCTAGAACCAGACATCTTGGAATGTGAAGTCAAGTGGGCCTTAGAAAGCATCACTACGAACAAAGCTAGTGGAGGTGATGGAATTCCAGTTGAGCTGTTTCAAATCCTGAAAGATGGTGCTGTGAAAGTGCTGCACTCAATCTGCCAGTAAATTTGGAAAACTCAGCAGTGGCCACAGGACTGGAAACAGTCAGTTTTCATTCCAATTCCAAAGAAAGGCAATGCCAAAGAACACTCAAACTACCTCACAGTTGCACTCATCTCACATGCTAGTAAAGTATTGCTCAAAATTCTCCAAGCCAGGCTTCAGCAATACGTGAACCATGAACTCCCTGATGCTGAAGCTGGTTTTAGAAAAGGCAGAGGAACCAGAGATCAAATTGCCAACATCCGCTGGATCATGGAAAAAGCAAGAGAGTTCCAGAAAAACATCTCTTTCTGCTTTATTGACTATGCCAAAGCCTTTGACTGTGGGGATCACAATAAATTGTGGAAAATTCTGAGAGAGATGGGAATACCAGACCACCTGACCTGCCTCTTGAGAAATCTGTATGCAGGTCAGGAAGCAACAGTTAGAACTGGACATGGAACAACAGACTGGTTCCAAATAGGAAAAGAAGTACGTCAAGGCTGTATATTGTCACCCTGCTTATTTAACTTCTATGTAGAGTACATCATGAGAAACGCTGGACTGGAAGAAACACAAGCTAGAATCAAGATTGCCAGGAGAAATATCAATAACCTCAGATATGCAGATGACACCACCCTTATGGCAGAAAGTGAAGAGGAGCTAAAAAGCCTCTTGATGAAAGTGAAAGAGGAGAGTGAAAAAGTTGGCTTAAAGCTCAACATTCAGAAAACGAAGATCATGGCATCCAGTCCCATCACTTCATGGGAAATAGATGGGGAAACAGTGGAAACTGTGTCAGACTTTATTTTTTTGGGCTCCGGAATCACTGCAGATGGTGACTGCAGCCATGAAATTAAAAGACGCTTACTCCATGGAAGGAAAGTTATGACCAACCTAGATAGTATATTCAAAAGCAGAGACATAACTTTGCCGACTAAGGTCCATCTAGTCAAGGCTATGGTTTTTCCAGTAGTCACGCAGGAATGTGAGAGTTGGACTGTGAAGAAGGCTGAGCACCGAAGAACTGATGCTTTTGAACTGTGGTGTTGGAGAAGACTCTTGAGAGTCCCTTGGACTGCAAGGAGATCCAACCAGTCCATTCTGAAGGAGATCAACCCTGGGATTTCTTTGGAAGGAATGATGCTGAAGCTGAAACTCCAGTACTTTGGCCACCTCATGAGAAGAGTTGACTCATTGGAAAAGACTCTGATGCTGGGAGGGGTTGGGGGCAGGAGGAGAAGGGGACGACTGAGGATGAGATGGCTGGATGGAATCACAGACTCGATAGACGTGAGTCTGAGTGAACTCAGGAAGATGGTGATGGACAGGGAGGCCTGGCGTGCTGCAATTCATGGGGTCGCAAAGTGTTGGACAAGACCGAGTGACTGAACTGAACTGAAGTGATTAATGCTTTAATAAAATTATATTATTAGTAAGAAATAAGTTTAAGAGAAAAATTCTTAAAGAGACATAAAATATATATTATCAAAATATAAGTTAGTAAATAATCATTTTGTAGCTGAAATTTTAGGATTAAAATGTTGGGATTTTTCCTTTATATGTGGAATCTAAAATACAGTGATACGAATGAACTTACAAAACAGAAAGAGACTAACAGTCTTAGAAAACAAACATATAGTTGCTAGGGGGAAGGTTTAGGGAGTTTGGGATGGATGTGTACACACTGCTTAATCAAATAATCAATAAAGGGCTACCGTACAGCAGAGGGAACTCTGCTCAATGTTACTTGCCAGCCTGGATGGGAGGGTAGTTTGAGGAAGAATGGATATATGTATATGTATGGCTGAGTTCCTTTCCTATTCATCTGAAACTATTACAACATTGTTAATCAGCTGAGCCACCAGGGAAGCGCTTCCCAAGCTATCCTCCAATACAAAATAAAAAGTTCAAAAAAAGTTAGGATTTTTATGGAATCTATGATTAAGATACACATTATGATTAAATAAGAATATTCCACACTATTTTTACTTGCAAAATAATTACTTCTCTATCTTAAGTCACAACAATCCATTATTTTTGTTTATATTATAGACAAAAAGCAATACTTCTCATAAATTATTAGGTGCTCTAAACTATATGATATTTAAACACACCCTTTTGGGAATAATGGTACTAACCTATTTACAATCTTGAAGCTCTGGGAAATAACCACCAGACAAGTAAAATTCAACCAGTTCCCAATACCCCAATTAATATATCCCCTAGACTTATAAAATCTCACAGTAGCTGCAATTTCAGGGATGGAAGGAGGGTAGGGAAGGCTCCATCTGTAGATCCAGTCTCTGGAAATGAGGCAAATACCAAAGTAAGATATGATGGAGAAACGGCACAATCCTCTAATCAACCACAGTAGAGGGAAGATGCAGAAGACGTGCTGGCAACCTCTCCCTATTTGTATTTTCCTCAAATATTCACGCCAAGCTAGGACAGAGCAAACAGTAGAGCCGAACAGTCTGATTTAGGTACTTACAATCATTTATTCTTCAGAACTATATGAAATTAATACTACTGTATTCTCCTTTCACAGATAGGAAACTGAGCATTAGAGAGTTAAGTAATTCACCCAAGAGGGCCATGAACAAGGGCCAACACTCAAATCATTGTACTCTTAGCCAGTACAAACCACCTTAAATTTAGGGGGAATATATCAGCCTTTGTGGTCACACTATACCTGTCTGTTGTATTCCAGTATAAGGAAGTCACAAGGACAACACAAACAAGTTAATGAAAAGTCATTATCAGATCATTATGGAAATCCCATATTTCTGCTATTTATAGAGACACTGAGAATGTGTTGCAGAGGCAGTATACCGTAGTGATGCAGCATAGAATTTGCAGTCATGCTTGTCAAGTGCCTTCATGAGCTGGACCTCAGAAAACGAACCTCTGTTATTCACTTGAAAATTGGTATCCAAAGACAAGACGCCAACTGTCTCAGCAACTAGAGGTCCATTCATTAAGATAAAGATTGAGATTAGAATACTGTCCCTCATAGTAAAGGATCTTAGAGAAACTGAAAGGGTAGTCAAAAGGACCCTGCAGGAAAGGAGAAATAAATACCATGGCCCTTTCCATGAGAAAAGTTCTTTGAAAGGGTAATGCCAATACAATCTGCCTGGGGTCTCCTCTCAGAGAGAGGAGGACAAGTTCCAGAGGAAAGGTCCTGTGCCCCTGGATAGTGTAGGTGGGACTGGCCTAAACCAGCTTGATGTTCTCTGGATATCAATTCAGTTCAGTCGCTCAGTCATGTCCGACTCTCTCGACCCTGTGAATCGCAGCACGCCAGACCTCCCTGTCCATCATCAACTCTCGGAGTTCACCCAAACTCATGTGCATCAAGTCAGTGATGCCATCCAGCCATCTCATCCTCTGTCGTCCCCTTCTCCTCCTGCCCTGAATCCCTCCCAGCATCAGGGTCTTTTCCAATGAGTCAACTCTTCGCATGAGGTGGCCAAAGTATTGGAATTTCAGCTTTAGCATCAGTCCTTCCAATGAACCCCCAGGACTGATCTCCTTTAGGATGGACTGGTTGGATCTCCTTGCAGTCCAAGGGACTCAAGAGTCTTCTCCAACACCACAGTTCAAAAGCATCAATTCCTCGGCGCTCAGCTTTCTTCACAGTCCAACTCTCACATCCATACAGGACCACTGGAAAAACCATAGCCACATACCTAGGTGCTATTTTTCTGGGAACTTTGTTCACATTTGCATCATGTCCTTGACAGCAATGTATTACAAATGCAAACAGATAGATCTCCCTGCTGGAACTGCTTGGGGGTAGGTAAGAACCATACCTTTTCCACTACGGATGCCCAACCTTAACCACTGTGCGTATCATACAGAGAGCCCTCTGTGCTTACTGCATGCATAAACACACAAATAAACCAAAGTAGTTAATGGGGAAAAACCGTACTGACCCTGCAGCAATCAAGGACAGTCCTACAGCTCTTTCGTATTCAGAAATATTACCTAATTTGGGGCACAAAGTTATCACTGACTGCATATTCAAGTTTTGAAACATTGTATTATTACCTATTCAGTAACACTTATGATAATGCTAAAATGAGGAAGTTAAAATGAATTAAGGCACATAACGTATTATAACAGGTCTTTTAAAGACAAACTATATAACCTATAAACCTATAACTTTTAAACCTCAGTTTTATCATCTGCCAAATGGGGATCATAAGTTACTCAAAGGTTTAATCAGATTTTATTTACACAGCAATTTAAGCTTGACAAATGAAAGTTCTATACAATTGTCAGAACAAATTTACTCCCTCAGGAAAAAAAGAAAAAATTTACTTCCCCAGAACATCAGAAACAAGTTACTTGTTCTCGTATAACTTATAATTAAGACACTCATTAAGAAATTAGTTCAGCTGTGATATAATGGTCCATAATTCATGTGCTTATAAAAATAGATGTGGCTAGAGATAAAGTGATAACTAATAGGACATGTTAAAAAGCATCTAGTTGCTCAGTGGTAGAAGACAATGCATATAGAGCTGTTAAAGAATATATTCTGTTTTCTAGGAAGAAAGAAGAAGGATGAGTAACAGCAGTTAGCATTAAGCAATGCTTATGATAGTCCAAACACTTTGCCAAGTAATTCATTTCATTTAATCCTCACAACTGCCCTATAAGATAGAAAATCTTATCATTCGATTTTTAGAGAAGAAACTGATGCTTAGAGAAGTTAAACTATTAGCCTGAGATCACCTAGTCAGGAAGTAATAGAACTTGTTCAAACTCAGGAATGTTGATTCCAATGCACTTCACCACAAAGAAATCAAAGAGGTAAAATAAAAATCAAAAGTAAATTATCTCCTTCATTGTTATAATTTGGTTTTGCTTTAATTGTTTCATTAGAACTCTGAGCCCATTGAACTGAGTTTCTGAGGCGATCAATGCAAAGAAATAGAGGAAAACAACAGATTGGGAAAGACTAGAGATCTCTTCAAGAAAATTAGAGATACCAAGGGAACATTTCATGCAAAGATGAGCTCGATAAAGGAGAGAAATAGTATGGACCTAACAGAAGCAGAAGATATTAAGAAGAGGTAGCAAGAATACACAGAAGAACTGTACAAAAAAGATCTTCACAACCCAGATAGTCATGATGATGTGATCACTAATCTAGAACCAGACATCTTGAAGTCATTTGGGCCTTAGAAAGCATCACTACGAACAAAGCTAGTGGAGGTAATGGAATTCCAATTGAGCTGTTTCAAATCCTAAAAGATGGTGCTGTGAAAGTGCTGCACTCAATATGCCAGCAAATTTGGAAAACTCAGCAGTGGCCACAGTTCTGGAAAAGGTCAGTTTTCACTCCAATTCCAAAGAAAGGCAATGCAAAGAATGTTCAAACTACTGCACAATTGCACTCATCTCACATGCTAGTAAAGTATTGCTCAAAATTCTCCAAGCCAGGCTTCAGCAATACGTCAACCGTCAACTCCCTGACGTTCAAACTGGTTTCAGAAAAGGCAGAGGAACCAGAGATCAAATTGCCAACATCCGCTGGATCATGGAAAAAGCAAGAGTGTTCCAGAAAAACATCTCTTTCTGCTTTATTGACTATGCCAAAGCCTTTGACTGTGGGGATCACAATAAATTGTGGAAAATTCTGAGAGAGATGGGAATACCAGACCACCTGACCTGCCTCTTGAGAAATCTGTATGCAGGTCAGGAAGCAACAGTGAGAACTGGACATGGAACAACAGACTGGTTCCAAATAGGAAAAGGTGTATGTCAAGGCTGTATATTGTCACCCTGCTTATTTAACTTCTATGCAGAGTACATCATGAGAAACGCTGGGCTGGAAGAAACACAAGCTGGAATCAAGATTGCCGGGAGAAATATCAATAACCTCAGA